>NW_022103905.1:12069170-12081696 GCF_000313985.2 Echinops telfairi
TGATGGCAACAAATGTACAAATGTGCTTGACACAATGGATGTATGTGTGGATTGTGATAAGAGTTGTACAGCCCCCAATAAAATGATTAAAACAAACAAACAAACAAAAACCTATCCCATCACTCTTCCTAACTAAATCCACCAAAGGCTATGGCTGGGACACTTTGCTGAGAAAATTCGCAAGAATGAGATCTAAGGCATGCACCTTTAATGTTATTTTTTAACATGAATGCAACAAGAGCTATTAGTGCATTAACACTCTATCATCCAAAAATATACCCAAAAATTTCAAAAGGAGGAAAGCATGCACACATGCGTGCATGTACACACACACACACACACACACACACGCACACACGCACACACACACACACAACTTCCTTCATAAGTTTAAGAATGCCTGTGCTATTTTGATCTTACTTGCATATGTTTGGATTATTTATTATGATTTTCAGCATGATTATATGGCTAGGGATTTATCTTAAGTCACTTGTCCTTTTTCTGAGTCAGTTTAGTTCAAAGTGCAGCATAACATCTGTAGACCACCTAACCAGAAAAGCTTGAGATTGAACACATCAGAGTCTGCCCTTGGTGGAGTAGACCTTCCTTTTCCTCAGCACATTTGGACCGCAGGAGAAATTGCAAAAGCCAGCATAGCTTTTGTCAGGACACAAGAGTCAATCCAACCATGAACAAATTCTTTGCTTAAAAACTTTGTTGTGAGGTGCCACCAAAACCGCTCTGACTCATAGTAATCCTGTGTGCAACAGAAAGAAATTTTTCCCAATCCTGCACGATTTCCGAAATCATGAGTAAACTTGAACTCATTTGCGAAGCCATGGTGTCAGTCCATCTCCTGGGAGGTCTTTCTGGGTTTGCTGACCGACTTTCTACTTTACCAAGTATGATCTCCTTCTCCAGGGAGTGAGTTCTCCTAATAATGTGTCCAAAGCATTGGAGATGAAATCTAACCATCCTTGCGTCTAAGGAGCATTTGAGTTGCACTTCCTCCAAGACAGATTTGTTTGTGCTTCTGATTGTCCATGGCCTTTCCACACTCTTCACCAGCACTGTAGTTCAAACGCATCACTTCTGGCCCAGTTTTCCTCATTTACTGTCAAGCGTTCACATGTCTATGAGGCAATCGGAAAGAAAAGAGTCTATCTTGAGGAAAGTGCACCTGGACTTTCAAAATGATGACCTTGCTCTGAAGCACTTTCAAGAGGTCTTGTGCAGCAGAGTTGCCCAATATAATACGCTGTTTGATTTTTTGCTTGCTGCTTCCATGAGCCTTGATTCTGGATCAAGAAAAACTGAAATCCTTCAAACTTCGATATTTCTCCACTTATCATGGTGTTAGCTATTGGTCTAGTTGTGAGGAATTTTTGAGATTTTTATAATAAGTTTTAATTCATATCAAGGACTGTATTTTTTTATTTTAATCAATAATTGCTTCAAGTCCCTATGGCTTCCAGCAAGAAAATTTGTGTTATCTGCATTTTGACAAGTTATTAATGAGATTTCCTCTAATTTCAATGCCTTGTTCTTCTTCATATAGTCCAGTTTCATAGATTATTTGTTCAATATACAGATTTAATAATATGATGAAAGTATATTACCCTGATACACACCTTTCCTGATGTTTAGCCATGCAGTATTTCCATTTTAGGCTTTGAATGACTGCCTCATGGACTATTTAGAGGTTCCACTTGAGCACAATGAAGTATTTTGGAATTCACATTCTTCAAAAGGTTATCGATAGTTTGTTATTATCCATACAGTTGAATGCCTTTCCAACATCAATACAGCACAGTAAGGATCATTCTGAAATTCTCTGCTTTTAATCAAGATCCCTCTGATGTCAGAAATGATATCCCTCATTCAATATCCTTGTTTATCTTTATTATTTTACCTCTGAATATGAAACCCACCAGCAAAATGATCCCTGGTGACACTGTAGGTGAGGTATTTGGACTGCTAAGCACAAGGACCTCTCACACATCTCAGCTGCTCCACAAGAGAAAGCTGAGGTTGCAGCTCCAGGAAAAATGTACAGTCTCGAAAACCAAAGACAGGATCACTGTGAGTCAGAATAGACCTGAGTCCAACGACAGGGGCTATCCCTTCCAAAGAGAATAACATTCTGAACCCTTTTCCCACAACCGCCAGCTAGGCCAAAAACAAGAGCTCCAAGCTGCCATCATCTATATTACCACATTGACCTCCCAAATTATCTTTTCTTAGCTTGCACCCAGGAAGTAGGAGATCTCGTTCAAATATGTGCCAATATTTGTCCACTCAAATGGTTCCCCATCTAACTCAGCATGCACTGTGAAATACGGACCTTCAATCATAGTTCTCTCGTGACTCCTCTGGTCCTTGTTCATTTGTATCACATGGATCTTCCCTGCCCATGGACTTGTGTGGACAAGAGAAGAGCTAACTGGATTTCTCAGTCTCCCTGTATTAGAAGGATATGCATTGTCTAGAAATGAATATAGTTACTGAAGGTCTTTTCTGTGAAGTAATGCATCACACACTTCACAACTGTACAGATTTCCTTCAGCTGAGCTCAGCATGCAGAAGAAGCCTTCCATGGGCCAATCTTTCTACTGATGGCTACCACAATCATAAACATTTTCTGTTGAATATGTTTATTTCATTGATTTATTACAATTGTACAGCTTCCTTTAAACAAATGGCACATTTACATTATTTAAATATGTAGATAATCTTTGAAAAGGATACATGTGAGAAAGATTATTTTCAATACACACATTCGATTCATTATCTTCACCACCACACACTTTAATGTGAAATTTAAATTCAGCCAATAATTCAGCCAATAAGATGATAGTTTTATCTATGAAATTTCCATTGCTATTTCAACCAATTTATTTAATGGAGCATTTTAGAGCACTGACCCAAACAACATGCCAAAAAAGAAAAGAAAATACCGAAGGGAAATAACTTTAAAATACATTTGAACAATAGAAGCAATTGCTGTTTTTAAAGCAATAAATCTTCACTTTAAATGTGAGTATTAATTTTACAAGCTCTTATTGAAAAGATTCAAGGAAGATAGCAGTGTAATCATTATTAAAATGAAATCTGGATAAAATTCACCATTCTCCCATAAAACACTAACACATAAACATTGAGTTCTCAAATAAAATATCAGCCATGAAATGTATTGCGTAAAAACAATAAAATATAAATAAGATACAAAATGATAGAGTTGAAAGGCACTAGGCTTCAAATCTCATTTCACTTAATTTCCCAATCCGTTCTCGAGTCATCTCATGCACAAATAATTCAAGGAATCTGGTGGTTTTCTTTGTTATGAAGTATGAGATGGGCCTGATTGAATGCTCCGCATTTCCTTTGGTAATTGAAAGTATGATTTATGAGAAAGGAATAAAAATCTAGGCAAAACCACTCAATAAATTGCTCGATTTCAGTTCAAACTGATTTAGGGCAAATTTCCTTCGTATAAAATGTAGCTTACTGAATTAAGAGCACAGTGTATGGATTTACTTGCCTGTTTTCAGTAAGCTTGTACCTATAGACAAGGCACCAAACTTCTCTTACGCTCCAGGTCTTCATGCAAAAATGGGATAATAGTGGACAGTGGGTCTCAAAGTACAAGATACATACCACTGGAGGAGTTCAAGTTATTTTAGAAATATATATTCGAAAACAATGTAGCCAGTATGCCAAACTTAAAAAATTACTTTCACATTAGTCTATATAAATAGTCTATCAAATTAAAATATTAATCAGTATAAATCTGGGCAGCATCATGGGAATCCTTCTTTCTCAGAGGGTTCAATATAGCTGTACTTTGACATCCATTCTTCTTTGCACCAGCTTTTACATGCATAAGATATGATTGAAAAGTCCATGGCTTGAGTCAGGTTCATCTAAGTATTTACAGTGACATATTTCATTTCCAGTGAATGCGGACATTAAAAAAACAACTGTGAATAGTTTATAAAAAATACATTTAGGCAATGGAGTCATATAATTTGTATGAACTATATGGGGATGATAAGAAAAAGCAGGCGGGATAAATATGTTGGTGGTGGTATCAGTTGCCAGAGTCAGTTACAACTCATAGCGACCCGTGTCCAACAAAACGAAATGCCGCTCCATCCCGCAGCATCCTCACAACCGTCCCTCTTTGAGCCCGTGTGCAGCCACGGGGTCACCATGTCTGGTTGAGGGTCATCCTCGTTTCTTGATCCTCTACTTTGCCACATATGGTATTCTCCTCCAGGGACTGATCTCTCCTGATAACACCTACATATATGTATGAGGGGGGACCCCAGCAAAATGGGATTTTTTTAAAAGTTATGTATTTCATTTGTGTGTGTGTGTGTGTGTGTGCAAAACAACCTTATCACCTCCAAAGTGCACTCCACTCCACTTAATACATTTGTCAAATCCGTGATTCCATTCTTGGAAACATTTTTCCAACTCATCTCTTTGGATGGCTGATAGCACCTCCCTTGCTTCTTTCTTTGCCTCATCTACATCCTCAAATCGCTCTCCTTTCATGTCTCTCTTCATTCGCAGAAACAAAGAGAAGTTGCACGGAGTGTGGTCAGGTGAGTAAGTTACGTGGGGCAAGAGAGGCATACTGTTTTTCGCCAAAATCTGACCCACTGAGAGGGCTGCATGAGCAGGTGTATTGTCGTGGTGGTAAAACCAGTTCCTGTCTGCCACAAATCAGGCCTTTTTTGTTGCACACCATTACACAGTATTACTCACTGTGACCAGAAAGAACCTTCCGAGGCCATACCACTGGGTGCACTAAGCCCGAGCGAGTTGCTGGATGCTCACCTAGTGGGAAAAATGTATACTATGAAAGCTCTGCCCAGCGGAGCTTTTTTCTGGCTTTCTTTGGGTACCCCCTCATGAGATGAAGTTTCTGCACCCTCTTTAATGAGAAGCATTTGACTATACCTCTCCCAACACTGAAGTTCTTCTGGCAACCCATGGAGATTTTATATTGCTCACCAATATCATAATTCAAAGACATCCATTCTTCTTTGCACCATCTTTTACATGTGTAAGATATGATTGAAAAGTCCATGGCTTGAGTCAGGTTCATCTAAGTATTTACAGTGACATATTTCATTTTGAATGCTTTACAGAAACCTTTTTGCAGCGAATTTTCCTGATGCAATATGCAATTCACCTTCCCAATGGCTGCTTCCAAGGGTGTGTATTGTGCATTGAAGTAAAATGAAATCGTTGATAAAGTCTTCGTTTAACCATTATCATTTATTATCCTGTTTTGAGGATTTTCATGTAGTTTATGTTCAGATGTAATCCATATTGTGAGCCGGAGGCTTCAGCAAGCCAAGTTGTGTCATTTGTATATCACAAGTAGTTAGTGAGTCTCAGTGAGTCCTTCCGTCCTGATTTTGCTTGCTATTTCATTCCGTCCAATTTCTCAAATTTAGTGAGCATACAGACAATAAATATGATGAAATTATACAAGCCTGACAAACAACTTAGTGCTGGAGTATATGAAGTCAATGATCAGTTATTATGATTGTTATCATTGTTACTATTCCCTTGTAAACCATGACTTGTAATATCATAATGCTAGTAAATCATATATACTCAACCCTGTTGTTGTTATTAGATGCCATCAAGTAGGCAGTTTCCAACCCATAGCAACGATATGCACAACAATGACACAATGCCATGCCTCCACCGTCCTCATCCTCATAATGGTTCCCATGCCTGAGTCCACTGCTACAACCACTGAGTCAATTCATCTCACGTAGGGCCTTCCTTTTTCACAGCCCCTCCACCTTTCCGAGCATGATGTCCTTCTCCAGGGGCTGGTGTCCCCTAGCAACATGTCCAAAGTATATAAGACAAAGTCTTGCCATCCTTGCCTCTAAGGGCACTCTGGCCGTACTGACACCAAGACAGATCTGTTTGTCCTTTCAGCAGTCCATGGCACTTCCGGTCTTCTATGTTAGCAACACAATTCAAATGCATCTATTCTTTTTATTGCTTATTCATTTCATATCCTTATTCAATGTTCAACAGTCAGATGCATAGGAGGTGATGGAATGTCCCATGGCTTAGGTCGGGCACACTTTAGCCCTCTATGTAGCGTACCTGCTTTTTGGTACTTGGAAGAGATCTTGTGTAGCAGATTTACCCAAGGCAACATCTCTTTTGTACTCTTGCCTGCTGCCTCCACGAGCATTGATTGTGAATCAAGCAAGACAACTCCTTGAAAACGTCAAGATTTTCTCCACTGAACATGATGCTAACGATTGGTTCCCGTGAGGATTTGGGTCTTCAGTACATTGAGTCATAATCCACACTGAAGGCTGTAATCCTTGATCTTCATCAGCACATGTTTAAGTTCCCCTCACATTCAGCAAGCAAGATTATATCATCTGCATATCACAGGTTAATAGGCCTTCTTCCAATTCTGATGCCATGTTCTTCTTCATATAAACCAGTTCTATGAGTATTTGCTCAGCCTACAGTTTTAACCAATATGGTGAGAGGATACAATCCTGAAAGAGACCCTTCCTGCTTTTAACTGCAGTTTTCATATTATCTTCATCCATATCCTCTTGATCCATATACAAGTTCTCATGAGCACACTGAAGCGTTCTGTAATTCCCAGTCCTCTCAAAATTATGCACAGTTTATTATGGTCCAAATTTTTAAAAATCATTTTTGGGGACTCATACAAATCTTATCATAATCCATACCTACATCAATTGTGTCAAGCACATTTGTACATTCATTGCCATCATCATTCTCAAAATATTTGCTCTCCACTTAAGCCCTTGGTATCAGCTCCTCATTTTCTCCCCTCCCTCCCCGCTACCCTCTCCCTCATGAACCCTTGATAATTTATAAATTATTATTATTTTGTCATGTCTTACACTGTCCAACATCTCCCTTCACCCACTTTTCTGTTGTCTGTCCCCCAGAGAGGAGATATGTAGATCCTTATAATCGGTTCCCCCTTTCTACCCCACATTCCCTCCACCCTCTGGTATTGCTACTCTCACCACAGAGCTCACATACCTTTGCAAATGATTTACAAGTGAGACAGATAATCAAGAAACCAAGGGAGTAGGGGGAGAAAAAATTAAGGCGTGGGGGAAGCAGCTCAGAGAGGACAAATGAGTAAGGACTTGATTATCATATACCTCCATTTTATCATAAAATGGTAGCATGATAGAAATGGTAATGGCACTGAGGCTAAGTATAGCTGACTACGAGAGCTGAGGAATAATCAGAATCTCTGAAACATAACGCTACTATTATCTGAATCCTTCGTCTCTGAACATTTGAAATAAATTAAAAAGCTTTTTTTCAAATCAATTACCACATACCAAAGGATATTGCTGTAATTTTATGAAGTTCCTCTGAAGAGTTTGAAACTAAATACCTTCCCAAGAGGAAAAAAAGACAATATTTATACCCAATATAACATGCTTGGATATTTTCCTTTTCAATGTGTGTTATGTATTTCCTACTCAAATTCCACTTAATTTACCTACATTTAATACTCTTGCAAGCAGTACTTCCCAAGAAATCATATACTCTGCATTTTATAAATATGCTCCTATTCTTTCAAATAAAATATTCACAATTACATTCACCAACGTTAACAAAACTTTCAATGGTTTGATATTTAATGGTTAAAAAATTAACCATCAATTTTCTAGCACTATTGGCAGAGGATGGAGTCAACAATTTATCAGAAAATAGTAGCAATGTGTAAACATGCATTTGCTTAGTGAAAGTAAAGACTAGATTCCATAGTATGAACAGTTTTTACACCCGAAAATGAACTAGTGACAGAACTAGACAGAAACAACCTAGTAAAATTTCAAATATTGGTAAGTGGTGCAATAGGCAAACTGCTGTAAAATTTTATCATGGTATCCCACCAAGAATGTATTACCAACAAATTAGAGCTAATGAATGAGATAGACTCAAGAATAGAAATGAGCCTCACTAAAGCCATCTGATGAGACCTGATACATGATGAATGATGTAATGGGAATGATTTTGGAGAATGGGAAGAAGTCACATCAGTGATAATGGATAGGAGGATGTAATCATCTGAAAATTAATTCTAAAATTTTTCTTCCATTTCTTGCTTGAAAAGTGTGATATCTCTCCAATAATGCGATATAATTAAATAGCAGTCTTTTCACATAGATGAGTTTCCCAGGTAATTAAAGCAAACCAATGAACAAGAACAAAAATCCAAACCAAAAGACCTAATATGAACACTTAGCTTCCTCAACTTGTCAGATTTATTATTACCATTGGTTGTCCTAGTATTAGAAAATGTTCTACCTGTTTTTATCATTGGCCTTTATTGAATAGGCCAAATGCTAGTTTTCCCTCAATTGAGTTGTCTTGTAAAACTAAGAAAATAATATAACACAATTCCAAGAATGGCACTTGTTCTAAGATTTAACAATTCACATACAGTAAAATTTCTCTGAGACATCAAAACTTTAGAAAGAAAATTCTTTTTGAGAGTTACAAAATGTCATCACAAGTTTCAGTCACATTATGTAAGTTTATAACACATCTGTCTGACGAAAATGCTCCTTCACTCGTGATAAAAGTAGTTTATTCCTAATAAACGCGCTAATGAGATTGAAAATTAATGATTGCTTCACTTTTTCAGAAATCACAACTAAATAGGCTGTAAAATGAATACAATTAAGGCAGAAATGTATATTTACTTGCTGTCTATAAACTACAAACATTATCATCATGAAATTACAGTGATAAAGTTTGTTATAAAGTTAAGTGGGCCAAATATAAAATCAGTTCAATTTTCTGTCTTACTATTCTTATTCTATTACAGAAAATTTGAACCACAGTTATTATTAAAGTAGAAAATGACAAAAATAATTAGGACCCATCATCTCAAACATCATGGCGATGGTTGTGGGATTATCAGTAATATAAATCCCAGTAAACTATTATTGTTAATTGTTTACATGAGTAAGCAGTTTTCTTTTTTTAAAGAACAGGTTTTTATAATATACATTATTCTTCTAGAAAATGCTTATTGATTTTAATAACATTTGTAGTTCTTTAACAACCTGACAGTATAATATATCATTGATAGAGCTTGTTAGATACAAGACACATGACTTAGTGGCTTTTAAAATTAATGCATTGTGAACTCATATACTCCACCTGTTCTACATAGAAGAAGGAGTTCTGCAGGAAAGCGCCCCGATACATTTTGCACTTACTCTGCAGAGGCTTGCTGGTAATGCACTGCAAATCCAGCTGCTCAGGCTTTGGCAAGGTCTGCACCATCATCTCACAAGGTTCTCTCTCTGCTGGGGACATTGGCTGCATGATGATTGGTGCCTTTCTCAAGGTTTTCAGTTGCTGTTGAACTTCTGCCAAGAGAACAGCTTGGATTGCTTCCATTACCTGTGATATGTTAAAATGACTTTTTAATATGATTACCAATATAGGGGGGTCTTCACCCAAATTCAAAGCCTATAATTTTATAAGCACGTGCTTTACATATACTATAGTATTCTGTTTCCTTAGAATTAGCATCTAAAAGAATAGAAACACAGATGTTCTAAAAGAAGAGTAGAAAGTTCTCATTTTTTCTCTTAACTAGCTATTTTATTTATCATAACAGTTTCATTGACATGTAAGTTTTATTGACTTATATTGGCTTTATATAATTCACCTACCACACAAATCAATGATCTATCTGAATATAGTGAAAGGAAATGTGAATCATCATCACAATCAATGTGAGAACATTTTCTTCTATCTTGTGCTCATTATGATTCACTTTTCATTTTCCTCCAACCTGCCCTGCCATAACCCGAAGGAACTATTAAAGTCGTTACTGTATCCATAGATTTTTCTATCTGGAATTTCATATGAAGAAAATCATTTAAAAACCAATGATAACAAAATAAAACAAAGAGAAACTTCATTCCAAAAGAAAGCAGAAAATAATAAAAATGAACAAATTAAAAATGGGTCAAAACAGAAAAAGATTATAAGATGAGCTTGGTTGCTTAGTGGTTACAAGGAGGACTGCTAACCCCAAAGTCAGCAGTTCAAAGCCACCAGTTTCTCCATATGGATAAAGATGACACTTTTACTCCTGTAAAAATTTACGTCTCAGGAACTTACAAGGGCAGTCCGACCCTGCCTTTAGGGTCTCTGTGAGTCCACACTGACTGGATGGCCGTGAATTTGGTATAAATAAAAAGTATTTATATCCCTGGTGAATGGTCCTAGGGAACTCAATGAAGACTTAATCCCTAAGGGAACAGTGTAAATGAATTTTGAGTTTTTGCTGTTATCTTTACCCTTCTGCAAACAGGGTGTCCAGAATTTGAACTCTAAAACAATCCCCTCCTCTGAGCGTAGAGTTTATTATTCACCATTCTTGGATCATGCAGGCTGATGTGGACTTAGCTGACACTTCACTTAGAGGGCTGCTTGTTTTAAGAACTTCAGACACTATTCTTAGGCACCATCTGATTTATTCACTACACTTTACTATTGCATCCATATCTTCAGTGATTCCCTCATGAGGGTAAATATTAAACAGGATCGCATCATAAGAACTGAGTATGATTCGTTGTGAGTAATGTGCAAGCTCAAAATCCACTCATATGTGAGTTTTACATATACCCCTGCTCCATTTTAGTTACAACATTAAGAGTTAACTAAGCTATTTTGAATTTCACCAGAAGATAAAGAAAACTATTTAAAATATAATCTCAAGAATTAGCCACTGGAAAACCTTACAGATGGCATAAAAAATTGTCATATATGGAAAACTTCATGAATCGAAGTAGAACATTGTTAGCGATAGTGCCAAAAGATAAGCCTAATGAGTTGGAAGGGATATGACTGAAGAAGAGCTGCCTTCTCAAAATAACGATGTGGATGGAGTAAAGCCTGAAGACGTTAAAGCCTCGGGACCTTCATTTGCTGATGGGGCATGAGGCAAAGGAGAAGAAACAGCTGCCAACATTAATAGTTTAAATTTGAATTTATGAAGAATGAATCCAGGAAAATTGGAAGTTGTCGAGAATGAAATGGAATAAATAAAAGCCAACATTCTAGATCTTAGTGAGATGAAGCAGACTGGTATTGGCCATTCTGAATTAGAAAATCAAATAGTTCAATGTGTCTGGAGTGACATACTCAAGAGGAGTAATGTCACATTTGTCTGTAAAAGGGACATTTCAAGGTCAATCCTGAAGTACAAAGCTACCTGTAACAGAATAATAGCTACCTGCATACAAGGAAATAGGGTCAATACGACTATTATTCAAGTTTATACACCAAACACTAAAGGTAGTGATGCAGAACTGGAATAATTCTATCAGCTTCTTCAGTCTGAAATTAATCAAACATGCAATCAATGGGCATTGATACACGGTAACCAAAATAGGTTGGAATTAGTATAACGATGGACACGAAGACTAATGGATTACAATTGAGAACCCAGAAATACAACCAAGTACTCTTTTAATAAAAGACAAAAACCACATTAATTAGAGAAGAGATTAGATAGCACTTTTTCAATAAATGGTACTGGAAAAATTGGATCTCTACCTGTAACAGAATGAAACCAGACTCATACCTAACACCATGCGCAAAAACAAACTCAGGGTGGAAAAAAGAGCTAACATAAACCCTAGAACCATAAAGACAATCAGTGAAGAAATAGAAACAAACTTTAGGGCCCAATGCAAGGCATAAATACACTACCAAACATAATGAAAAATACCCAAATTACAGAAAACAAAATAGAGGAATGGGATCTTCTGAAAATATGATGATATCTATCTATATAAAAAGACTTCTTCAAAAGAATTTTAAAAGAACCCATACATTGTGGGGAAAATAGCAATAATACTTCAGGTAAAGGGCTAATGTAAAAACTCTGTAGAAAATTACAGCACCTTAATAAAAAAATTACAAATAACCCAATAAAAAATGGGCACTATACATGAACAGACAATTGATTAACGATGGCATCCAAGTGGCCAATAATCATATGAAGAAATGTTTGCATTCATTATGCATAAATAATTATGCATTATTCAGTACAAATTAAAACAACAAAGAAATACCACATCATACTGACACTCTTAGCAAAAAATTTTTAAATCATAAAATAATAAATGCTGGGGCAGATGTGGAAAGATTTGAGCACTCAGACATTGCTAGTAGAATTGTAGAGTTGTACAATTACTGTGGTAGGCTGTGAACTTCCATAAACAAATGCCAATATAAATACCTTGACATCTCTTTACCTGGTATATACCCTAAAGAAATACAGAACACACTACCTGGTCCTCACCCCAGGGATGTTTGTTACCTCAGTGGACTCATGTTGTACTTGTCCTTTTGTGTTTGGCTTACTTTGCTTAGCATGATTTCCTCCAGTTTTTCCCATGGGGCAATGTGCTTCATACGTTCATCACTGCTTTTTAGC
>NW_022103905.1:12083961-12097502 GCF_000313985.2 Echinops telfairi
TTTTTTTTTAAAGAAAGAACAAAACATGAACAGGCATATGCATTCTGGTGTTTCTTTCAGTAATAGCAAAAGGATGGACTCAATCAGAAACTTTGGCCATAGAGGAAAAGTTAAAGAAATTATGGTACATCCGTGCAATGAAATATTATGCATCCTTATAAAACAATATTGAGTCTATTAATACCTTAACACATGGAATAATTATAAAACATTACACTAAGGAAAGTTAGTCACTCTCATAAAGACAAATATTTTATGACATCACTATTACAAAGGATAATAAAGAAAAAAATAGTTCTCATACCAAAGAATCAGAATTAAAAAACATTGAAGAGGCCAGGTTGGGGGAGTGTGAGGGATAGCGAGAGATGGAGGGAACAGGAAACAATGGAGGGAAACAGCAAGCAGGAAAGGGGGGAAAACCCACATCTTTGGGATGTGTAATGGGATACTGTTACTGATTTTATTGTATTCGATTGGCAGTGCAACCACATAGAGTATGTCTTCTTTGTAAGTATTATATTCTGCAAACAAAGGGGAAAATTAACATTATATATAAATAAATAAAACCCCAAACAAATTTTTTAAGAGCGAGGCAAGTGTCACAGTTTTTAAAACTCTCCATATTCTTAACCTATTCTGAATGGCAAAAAAAAGGAGGAAAGGTAAAACTGAAATGGAATTGGATTCTTTGGTGACATACACATTTATTTAAAAACATTCATACTTATTGGTGATTAAAGTATAAAAATTAGAAACAAAGAAGAAGGAACAGTAATTGGAAATAATGATCTTGGTGATAGAAATGAAGCTGGAGATAGCATGATAGAATTTTTCAAGAACAATGATTTGTTCAGAATAAATACATTTTTTCAACCACACCAAAGGCAGCTGCACACATGGACTTCTGCAGACAGAAAACACAGAAATCAAAAGGACCACATCTGGGAGAAGAGAAAGTTAATAAGTTAAAACCAGGGGCTAGCTGTGAATCAGACCCTCAATTGCTCATAATTTAGTTGAGCGTAAAGCTGGAGAATATTAAAATGAGTCCATGAGAGTCAAAATACAACCGTGAGTCTATCACACCTGGATTTTGAGAACATCTCAAGAACAGATGTGCTGCTTTGGACACTAAGGACAGAAAACTTGATGACCTGTGGGAGGACGTCAAGAACATCCTCCAGGGAGAAAGCAGAAAGCCATTAAAAAGACAGAAAAGCAAGTAAAGATCAAAGTAGATGTCAGATGGGACTGAGAACTTTGTTCTTAATTGTAGACAAGCTGAGGCAAATGGAAGAAACGATGAAATTAAAGAGATGAATAGAAAATTTCAAAGGGAAGCTAGAGAAGACAAAGTCAATTATTAAAATGAGATGTGCAAAAACATAGAATTAGAAAATCAAAAAGGAAGAAAACTCAAGAAAAATTCCAGCCTCGAGATACAATCTTGAAAGGTTCTATGGGCAAAATATTGAATGATGCAGAAGCAGCAAAAGAAGATGGAAAAAATACACAGAGTCACTGTACCAAGAATGAACAGTCAGCATTCCATTAGTTTTGGGAAGTAACATTATCAAGAACCAATGGTGCTGAAGGAAGAAGTTCAAGCTGCACTGAAAACTTTAGCCAAAATCGAGGTGCTAGGAACTTATAGAATAACCACTGAAATGGTTCAGTAAGCTGAGGATGTGCTGAAAGCAATTACTCATCTATGCCAGGTAACTCAGAAGGCAGCTACTTGACCAACTGACTGGAAGAGATCGATATTAGTTCTCATTCCAGTGAAAGGGGATTCAACAGAGTGCTCAAATTATAGAACAATATTATTGATACCACATGCCAGTGAAATTTTGCTGAAGATGATCCAATAACGTTTAGAGTAGTATGTTGACAGGGAGCTGACAGAGGTTCAGCACAGGTACAGAAGAGGACATGGAACAAAGCATACCTTGCTGATGTCAGGTGAATATTGGCTGAAAAACCAGCATATTACAAAGATGTTTACTTGTGTTTTGTTGTCTTTGCAAAGGCATTTGACTGTGTGCAGCACAACAAATTGTGTATAGTCTGAGAAGGAGAATTCCAAAACTCTTCATTGTGTCTATGCAGACTTATTACATAGATCAAAAAGCAGTACAAAAATAAACAGAATAAGAGAATACTGCGTGATTTAAAATCAGGAACATTGTTATTCAAGGTGGCATCCTTTCACCATACTTATTCACTCTGTATGCTTAGCAAAGAACCAGAGAAACTGGATTATATGGAGAATCAAGCATCAAGCTGGAGGCAGGTTTCTTAACAACTCGTGCTACACGGATGACACAACTTTGCTTGCTAAAAGTTAGGAGGACTCAGAGCACTTGCTTATGAAGATCAAGGATTGTAGCTATGGATTGCACCTCAATTTAAAGTGACCAAAACTCCTCACGACTGGACCAATAGGTAACATCATGATGCATAGAGAGAAGATTGAAGTTGTCAGTCAATGTGCTTGAATTACGATGCTGGTGAAGCATATGAAGACTATGGAAAGACTGCCAAAGGAACAAACAAATCCATTTGGGAGGAAGTACAGTGAGAATGGTCGTTAGCGACAAAGATGTGAGATTTCATTTTACATACTCTGGACATGTTGTCAGGAGCGATTTGTCTCTGGAGAAAGGACATCATGACTGGTAACGTGAAGGGGCAGCGAAAAGAAGAAGGCTGTCCACAAGATGGATCAACACAGAGGCTACAACAATGGGCTCGCACATTGGGAGGGTGGTGCAGGGTCAGGCAATGTTCTGTTCTGTTGCGCATGAGGCCCTGTAAGTCAGACACGACTTCACGACCCCTCACAGCAACGTGATTCCGAATTCACTCCACAGCAGTTGGTTTGGTCTGTTTATATGGAACAATTTGTTATTGGAGGTGTTGCTATTCTCCTCTCACCCACTGCCGTTGAGTCAATGCCAACTCATAGCAACCTGATAGAGCAGAGCCGAACTGCTCTGTAAGATTTCTAAGGCTGGAAGTCTTCCCAAAAGCACATCACCTCGCTGATGGAGTGGATGGTAGATTTGAACAGCTGACCTTTTGATTAGCAGACAAACTGCTAACCCACTGCACCACGAGGGCTCCTTATTTCCTTCTTGAACACGGATATTTGTCAAATTCATAAACTTTACTCACCTTCTAATAAATGCCCACATCGTCATTGTTCAGTGTACAAGGCTATCTAGTAAGATTTTAACATGCAAAGGATTAAAAGAAAATTGGTCATCGAAGAAACTGGTTCTCTAAATCAATGTACCGATGAGATAATCTCAGAATAGGATTACACGTAACAAAATTCACAAACCGATTTACCAATATGTCATGAGATCTATTCAAATCAAATGCACTATTCTGCCTCAAACTAAAGTGACCGGTGACAGCGTAATCTTCTCTCCTCCATTCCCTGGGAGCATCTTTGCACATGCTATTTTCCTTTTTTTTCCATCTCTGTCCCAGCTTTAGGATTTTTCCACAAAACGTGAGTAAGGGTATGTATTCATACTCTTAGGTAGAGAGGTGTATGAATGCACCAGAGCAGCATGGAACACTCCCAACGCTTCAAGAACATGAACTACATCATACCTGCACAGACTGGTCTCTCCAACAGGAAATGAGCTTCAAAAGCGAGAGGTCAGCCTCTGGCATATGGGGTTCATTCACACCTACAAAAAGGCAGCACATATCAAAAACAGATACAATAACCCTATGGTTTTCAACCTTTGTTGTGCATTAGAATCATATCAAGAGGAATTTTGAGGAGATGGGGTGGGGCAAGCATCAATACTTTGTACAAACTCCTTGGATAACTTTCATGAACATCCAGAAATTTTCCCCGGTATTTATACCAATAAGCATTTGTGCCAAACCAAATTCATCTTTACACCTTGAATTTATCTTTGAGTTTTACGTCAATCGAATGGTATGGCTAATATTCTCTATCATCAAATTTACAATTTTCTCCATATGAAAAAGACTCCAGAAATTCTACCTTGCCATGAATCAGTCTGTCTTTCACAGGGAAAACAAAATGACAGAATTCCTTTTATTTGTCATCACTTATATAAATCCAATCAATATATATGCTAATCCACAAGCATCAAGTTGATCCCATCGTATAGCAACCCTATATGCCTGAGTAGAACAGCCCCATTTGAATTTCTGAGGCTGTCAGTCTTTACAGGAGCAGAAAGTCTTATAACTTTCTCCCTTGGAGTCGCAGGTGGATTTGAACTCCCTACCTTGCGGTTGGCAGTCCATTATGTACCCTACAGAGCCACCAGGGCTTCTTATAAATAGATGTAGCACTACTGTATTCGTCTCATTTTGTTATAGAGAGTTTCTTTTAAGGTTGCCCTCTTAATTGTGCTCTCTATGTGCTTAATGCTCAGTGTGAAATTTTAAGAGCCAACTAGAGCTTGGTCAATTTAAATTGATCCATCATGTGTCCTGCAGTCCCCTGTACCAAAAAGCACTCAATAGGTGACATTTTGTTCATTGAAAATGTGCGTATTATCATCCAAATGAAAAAATCAATGTGTGAGATAAGGACAAATGGTGAGGATTTGTGCTGGTTTGAAAATTATTATGATAATTATGTATTTAAATTGATATATTAACATCTGCTTGAAGTCCTATTTAACTATTTAAGTGAACATTAGTCAATATTTTTTCATTGAATTTCATAGCTATAGATATACGCATTTATATGATGAGTGCTTGCTGAAAGTGAAGAGGAGTTGAAGCACTTACAGATGCAGATCAAAAACTACAGACTTAAGTATAAATTGTACCTTAATATAAAGAAAATTAAAAAATACCAATGGAGTTCACCATGACGAGCAGAGGAAACACTGAAACTATTGAAGTGGGCAAGAATTTCATTTCACTTGACTACATCATCAACTCCCGTGGAAGCAGCAGTCAAGAAATCAAATGCTACATTGCGCCGGGCACATCTGTCATAAAAGTCCTCTTTAACATGGTAAAAAAATATGTGTGTCCCACATCAGGGTATTTAAAATCTCCTTACCTACATGTCAAAGCTGGACAAGGATCACAGAAGATCACAAAGGAGCGGATGCCTTGCATTATGGGCTTGGTGAGGAATATTGACTATAGCCTGGACTCCAGGAGGAACAGACACATCTGTCTTAGAAGTATGGGCAGGTTGCTTTAAAAGGGGAAATGGGAAGACTTCGTATTTTGGACATGCTCGTAGGAAGCACCTTTCCCTGGAGAAGGACATCATGTTTGGAGGGTCCATAAAAAAGAAGACCTTCAACGAGAGGAATTGACACTGGCTGCAACAATCAGCTCACGCTCGGCAACCATTATGGATGACACAAAACTGGGTAGTGTCTAGTCTGGTGTAAATAGGGCTTATGTGCAGAAATGATTTCAGGGCACCTAACAACAACAACAACAACATTATATAGATAGATAGATAGATAGATGATAGATAGATAGATAGATAGATAGATAGATAGATAGATAGATAGATAGATAGATATATTGTCGTCGTGGTTAGGTGCCGTCAAGTTGGTTCCGACTCATAGCGACTATGTACAACAAAACGAAAACACCATCCAGTCCTGCATCATCCTCACAAGTTTTCTTTTACGTGTGTCCAGTGTTGTAGGTTCCACTGTAATTTGAGGTTCCTTCAAGACCTGCTTCACCACACCATTGGGATTTACATCTCTTCAGCTGGGGACTGTCGGACCCTGTCATCTGGCTGACTGTTGGTGACCTGCCTTGCTGTTTGCTGCCTGTGGCCGGATAGCCTGAATTGATCTACAGAGGACTACCTGGTGGCCCTCAAGACTTGAAGGACTTCCAGCATCTCACAACTGTCTCACGGGAGTGAGTTGCACTGAGCCATTTGTACTGCTTTATAATTTAATTAACTGTTTATTTCTCATGTTATCTATCTACCTATCTGTATAAATATCTATAAAATTATTAGCACTCTGGTTTTGTTTCTCTAGAGAACCCTGTCTAACACAGTGCCTGAAGTTTTGAAGAGTATAAAACACTCTTTTTTAAGTCATTTCCCCCCATTTCTTCAGGAGTGCAGTAAGTCAGAGACCATTTCTCTTGGCCTCTTTTTGTTCTCCCTCTCGTGTTTTGTTGACCTTGTGGCTGCAGCATCAAAAGTAAGTGTTGGTCTCAACTGTAACTACTTACTGACATCATGAGGTAGGAGACAGAAATATGAGCAATGAGAGCCAACTTTTCCAGGCCATGACCGGGAGTTAAAGAATTAATTGCAACAGCAGTGAGAGAGATAAAAAGAAAATATCCCGGGCCTTTCTCTAGGACACAGCTTCCATTGCTGCTGACAGAAGTGCCTACTGGGTTCAGTCAACCCCAAAACACTAAAACAGCCACTAGATTACTAAAATCACCGAGAATTATTTTATTCCTCAGGCTTTGGCTTTGTGAAATAAATCTCCCCTTCAGTTTCACCCCCTATTATTACCGACCTTCCTATTATTAACAACAAACAAAAACAAATTTTCTTGCTTAAATGAATTTTAAAATGCTACAAATTGCACCTGAAATACCAAGGAGATTTTCTAGAAATAGCAAGAGTTGCTCAAGCCTGATTTGGTTGGGAAGTCAGAGGGAAAGCTGGGTCTCCTTGGACCTGGTTCAAAATCCTTTCTGTCTTTGCATTATACAAGGGGTACCCCACAAAAAATGAATTTCTTTCAAAGCTATGTATTTAATTTTTAATTTTTTTTCACCAAAAAGTACTCTCAAGAAGTTCAAAGTACTCTCCTTTACACTCAATACATGTGTCAAATCTGCGATTGCATTCTTGGAAACATTTTTCAAACTCATCTGTTTGGATAGCTGCCAGCACCTCCCTCCCTTTTTTCTTCACCTCTTCTAAGTGGTCTAATTGCTGTCCTTCCATGTCCCTCTTCATTCGCAGAAACACAAAGAAGTTAGTCAGGTGCATGGGACAAGAGAGACATGCTGTTTTTTGCCAAAGACCTGTTCACTGAGATGGCTGAGTGACCAACAGGTACATTGTCATGGTGGCAAAACCAGTCCCCCCACTGTCATAAATCAGGCCTTTTTTGTTGCACATGGTTACTCAATCTTTTCATAACCTCTAAATAGAACGCTGGATTAGCAGTTTGACCTGGTGGAACAAACTCCAACTGCACTACCTGTTGACATTTTCATCAGTTTGGGAAGTTGACAGGTGTCCCGAATGAGGTTTGTCATCAATTGACATTTCACCTTTTTTAGAAACAAAAAAGCCACTCATACACTTGAGTTTTTCCCATAGCACTGTCCTTGTAAGCTGTGTTCAACATCACAACAGTTTCTGCGGCATTTTTCCTGAGCAGGAAAAAAATTTGACGGCTGCATGCTGTTCTCTTAAATCATCTATCACGAAAAATGAGGCTTGAGTGAAACTGCTTTTCAAAAAAACAAAAAAAAAACCAATCACTGTGATCACGGAGAACCTTCCAAGGTGACACCACTGAGTGCACTAACTCAGAGAGAGTTGTGCGATGTTCGCCTAGCAGGAAGAATGTGCACTGAGAAAGTTCCTCTGTCCAGTGCAATTCCAGTTTGCGGGGGAGGGGCACCCCTCATACTATGCCAAGTCTTAAATTCTTGAACCTTCTTACAGATATTAATAGACAAAAAAATTCTAAAGTTGGAAATTTTTATGAGTTGAAATAAAACCCCTGAAAATATGTATAACTAAGCTCAACTCATAGGGTCCCTATAAAACAAGGTAGAATTGTTTAATAAAACTTCTCAGAAACCCTCTAGCCTAGTGATTTTCAACCTTCCCAATGCCGTGGCCCTTTAATACAGTTCCTCATGCTGTGCTGGCCTGCTGCTTCATCACTGTCATTTTGCTACTGTTATGAATCTGGAGACCCCTGGGAAAGGGTTGTTCAACCCCCAAAGGGGTCACGACCCACAGGTTGAGAACCGCTGCTATAGAGGCTAACTATGAATTGAAATCAACTTGGTGCCAGAGGCGTTAGCTTGGGTAATCTTGATGGAAGTAGACTGCCACCCTCGTTCTCTCACAGAGCAGCTTTGGGGTTTGGTTAGAACACAGGTTCTCAAACAGTTGACCCACCACCCCCTTTTCAGGAAAAACAAAAACACAGCACAACACAATAAGTAAGACAAAAACTCAGTACTCCCCTGGTCATGAAAGGTTTTGTACTGTAGTTCACACCACTACTAAAGTGGAGATTTCTGCTTTTATAAGCCTCTTGGATCGTTCCACACACACACACACACACACACACACACCCACCTCCCCACTCCCCAGGGGCTGGTCTCACCCACTTGGGCAAACACGGAGTTAGAGGCTGACCTTTGTATTAGAAGTTGAGTGTTTTCACCACTGGGCGACCGGAACCCCTGAAAATAAAGGTAGACAGCCCTAATAGTGGCTATCTGAGAAGAAAGTAGGACGCCCTGGTGGCACACGTGTTCTAGCATGTGGTCACTAATGGGGAAGTTGGCACTGGGAACTCATGTCGGCAGCTCTGCAGGAGAAAGACCTCCTGAGATGCTCCTATACAAAGGACAGCCCAGGCACAGTCCCATTCTGTGACAAGAAGACACTGTTAGCTACAAACAGCCCGATGGCACCTAACCACCACAGTAACATGGAGAAGGCAGGTAACACCGGCAAGGGACACAGAAAAGGAAAATTACTTATAATCATAAATATGAGTACCTGCCTGATGTACAGGAAAGAGTAGGGGGTTTGAACTACAATCCTGACTCCTCTACGTAATAACTGTTTGTCTGTGAATGAGCTAACTCATTTCTCTAAGGATGAAACAGACGTGGTTTCTCTAACTGTGCCCAACCAAAACCAAATTCACGGTCACCCAGCTCATGCTGACTCATGGTGACTCGATAGGACAGGGTAGAGCTTCCCCTGTGTGTCCAAGATTGTAACTGTCTATGGGAGTAGAAAGCCCCATCTTTCTGCCAAGGAGCAAGTGGTGGTTTCAAACTGCTGACCTTGCGGCCCAATGTAACTGCTCTGCCACTTGGTCTCCTTGTGCAGGGTTATTTATATAGTAAGACAGACAATATATGTAAAGCAGTAGTATAAACCTTAGAGCATAATAGGCATGCCGCAATTGGGAGCTATCCATAAATGCTTACTTTCTATTGCCTCAAAATTTAATGAGCCTGAGATGGGCACTGTCAGAGGTGACCATGTCCCACTGTCCAGTCATCCCACTGTCGAGATAGATCAAAGGCTCTCACACTTACTTGGGTTTCCTCCCCATTTTCAGAAAAAGAAGAAAATTGCTCAGCAACCCCCTGGCATTGAAAAAACGAGTGTACTACCACTTATGATCCAGAATAAGTGTGCGTGAGCAGCTCCTGTTCTGGTCATCCCAGCTCCTCTAAGCGGTGGTCTTACCCACCGTGGGAAATGCTGATAGAGATCACGTGCTATTCAACTTAGGGCAACAGTCACATCAAGTCCAGGAGTTCATTTCCATTTACAAATGTCACAACTGTGGGGTTGAAGGACTGAAACCTTGCTCAAGGTTTCCTAAATGGTACGCGGAAAAGTTGGACCTTCAACCCCAGATCTCTCTCTCTCTCATCTACCAACAAGCCAATTGCTCTCATCACAGGGAGAGGAGCTTAAGAAAATTCAATGAGTTACTTATTTTGCATTTATATGAAACCCACAATAATTAAGTGTCATTACTATAGAGTTTTATCCATGCCAGTTAGACAATGCCATTAGATATGCAGATAGAATAGGAGGGGTGATTTAAATCACCCTTTGAGCCAATTTATTTATTCACTTGTCCATTAATTCAGAAAAAAATATTAACTAACATTCTTACAGGCACTGCTCTAGCAACTGAGGAAAACCATGGATAAAACTGTCCTAGAACAAAACAAACAAGTCATCATGGAACTTGCAGTTTAGTAGGAGGGGGCAGGTGAAAAATGATAAAAAGACAGATAGATAGTACATCAGTGATAAGAGTATCAGCAAACACAAAATCAGTGAAATGGACAAGAGTCCTAGAAAGGAGGACAGGCCTGGCCAGCTGAATGTTATGTTGGGGGAAGGGTAGAAGGCCTAGGAATAGGTTGAGCGATATGAATAATTGGGCAAAGAGCGTTTCAGGTCAAGGCAATAGTCCATGCAAAGACTTTAAAACTGGCCTGCCGTGTTTGGGTAAGAGTGACAAATAGGGAAGTGGGGCTGGAAAGAGGGAGTGAAAGGAGTTGAAAGACAGGACATGCGATGATGTAGAATGAGCAACCACTGAAGGCTGTGCTCTTATCCTGAACAAAGCAAACACCCTGGGCAGGAAGCATGAAGCACAAGAGCGGAGTTCTGACACGGTTTTGAATAGATCCCTCCGGTTGCTGGGAAGGAAACAAGGGTAGGAGCCAAGAAAGGTGGTTAGGAGACTCCTGTGGACCTCCAGACACTCCAGACAAGCCCGGTGGCTCACAACAGGGAGAGGTCCTGCTAGTGTGAGAATCGGTCACAAACAGCTCGATGGCACCTAACCACAGTAACGTGGAGAAGGCAGGTAACACCGGCAAGGGACATAGATTCTGGGATATCTCTTGAAGGCAGGACCACAGGGTCAGTGAAAGACTGCATGTGAGATTTGAGAGAAAGGGCAACGTGACAAATAATACCAAAGTCCTTGGTTTGAATAACTGAAACAATTGTGAATTAGTGAAATGGTGACTATTGGGAGAAACAAGTTTGAGAGATGGATAGGCCATTTGGTATAAAAGTGTTACTCAGAACAATTTGAGCACCTTCATATAACATTCTGAAACAGCTCTAAAATTCTCTGATCATCTAGTACTTGATATAAAGGTCTTGATGCTATAAATTCCCAATAAATCACAGATGACCTTAATTTAACACCCAAACATTTCCTCTGCTGGAAAGTTTCTGAATTTAAGGTGTTTCAAAGATCATTTGACGAATTCATCATACCACTTGCCTTCCGTGTTATTTATTTTAATAAAAATGACTCATAAATATCTAAAGAGAGGCAGAATAAAAAAACTATAACTCTACGAATACAAACAAAATCAATTAGTAAACACATTCATCATTCTAAACTCTGGAGTGAGATCCAGTATTAGAAAGACTCATTATATTGTATTCTACAAAAATGGCCGGATTATATCTGTGCCTGTAATGTTCTTCCTTACCATTTCGTAAGTAACTGCAGAAGCTTGAAATATTCAAAATATCATTACCAAGATTTTTCGCCTTATTATGGGAAGATTCCATTTTGAAGGAATTGCTGGGGAGAAAAAAAGAATATTATTAAAGAAGTAAAACAATACATTGAGAAAAGCAATATTTGAGCACATGACCACCTTAACAAATTTAAGAACTGAACAGGTGTTGTTTTTTTAGCAATGTCTTCCACACAAATGCCTTCTTTGGATATAATTTCCTCATTTTGCTTCCACCGAAACCTTAAGCGAAATCAAATTGGGAGCCTTGGTTCTTCAGCCTTGTTTTGTGACCTACCATACCACTGCTACTTTAGTTGACTTCCAACTAATGAAAAATACATATGAATTCAAACATCCTGGCATCTGCAAATTAATTCTCTCCAGGCACCATCAAGACTAGTGTAGAGATTCCATCACATGAATATCCTGCTACGATGTTCTCACAATCAGATCTTGCTTGAAATTCAGTTAAATTGGACACCCATTGTTAAGCACAGAAGGACCATTCAAACCATGATGGAATGGTAGTAAATGCTTAATTCGCTGGGAGGATTTGGTATGAAAAATATAATATACATTACTTTGTTTTCCAGAAAAATGATAGCATTATTTTGTTTTCCAGAAAAATGATAGCAGCAGATCAAATCTAAGGTAATAGAGTTGGGAAAGCAGCCTCTACTCATCCTACTATTTTGTTAGGACCTTTGTTCAGGTGGCAGATTAGTGGAAGGAGTGCTAATCCACTTTAAGTGTTTGAGTGGTAGTCGGCATATTCTGGACTTCTATATAAGGAGCAAACTCAGAATAATAACTATAACCAAGTCTCTCATCTGCTCTGTGGGATCACAGTTAGGGGACAAATATCAATTGTCAGCAGATCAAAGGTTCCAGAAGCTGAAGAAATCTAAGTGATCACCTATTCCAGCACCGAAATGAGTCACGTGGTTTTGTGGTTTCCCAGTGCATGTGAAACTTAGATTTACACTATATGGTAGTCTATTAAGTAAGCAATAGCGTCCTTGAAAAGGCTGGCAATACTACAGGGATGATAAAAATGTGACGGAGACATGGAGTGAGGGCATGCCGTAGAATTGGGAAACTGGGAAACGTTCAACGCACTGGTGAAAAATTGTGCTAACAGACTTACTTAAAATGCTTAGTTAAAAATTACTTCAAAATCTTAATGAAAAAGCTTTCATTTGAAAAACAATGCAGTACTGATGAAGTATAATACAATAAAGCACAATACAATGAGGTAGGCCTGCAGTCCATTTGGACTTACTACCAGGCTTGCTGAGGGTGGGAACTCTTATCTATTCCCCAACCCCTGGCAGAGATATGTGTGGCACTGAGCTCTTAGACAAGAACAGAAATGTCAATGGCTATCTGCCACACTGTATTGGGGGCAGTTCAAATAGTCTCTCTTTTGACAGTTTCATCTCACATTGATTATTCTCTTAACTTTGATCTTCTGTGCTACAAATTTTCTATGTTAAAACTATATTTCTTGTTCCCTCATTTTCAGTGTTTTCTCCTGTTTTATGTGCATAATCCTTATAATTTGAATGAATTCCTACCCAAATCAAAGCCTTATTATTTCCTCAGTAGGTTACTGCAAAGGACTAGGAGCCATTGAGTAAGTTCTGAATTGGATTCAATTCTGTGGCATTAAACTATGAAGAACTATCAAATGCTTTAGCAATAGCTAAGGGAAACACAGTAAGAGAGAATCTGTCAGTAACTAGCGAGGAACCGGAACCAGGCTGTTGTGAGCTCTGCGCCAACCTGTTTGGAGCTGAATGACCTTGGGTTTGATATTTTCCATAGGTTCCCTTACATTCTTTGACACAACAAGCAAACTGGCACTATCCTAGCTTTGCTGTGCATATTAAATGAATGCTACATGTATGAGACTTACATCCTGACAACTTGGTATAAACATGCAAAAAAACCTTATATACATTATTTTTAAAATTTATATAAATTAGACAATTTATTGTGTAAATTATAGTCTAGCTATTATGATGGCTAAACTAGACTTTCTGTGAATATATTACTGGATGGCCTCCTCTATGTTAGCCTTCCAAAGTACAAAATAAATGCTACTATTTACATTGTAAATTGTATCAAATGTTTCCCCAAATATGTAAAATTTGCTATCATAGATATTTACTTCACGTTCTGAGTTCCTATCTGATTCACCATGAATATGATGGATTTCAATAAGGGATGTGTGTGTG
>NW_022103905.1:12097602-12098664 GCF_000313985.2 Echinops telfairi
CTCTGGCTCTAGCACATATCCTGAGAGTAATGAATATTTGCTGAATGACCACATTTTAGATAATTTATTGCCCAATTATCCTCCAATTCCTAAGAATGAAAAGGAAGGTTTCCTTAAATGCATTTTAAGGCTAACAGACGTTTGCATATGTATTCACCATGGGAAGGAAGGCAAGCAGGAAGGTAAGCAGACCACACCACGGGCTGACTGGAGAGCTGAATAGAGCAAAGCATGATGTCTTCATTTAATGTTCAACTAAGAACAGTCCGAATGTCTACATATGTCTTACCTGTCAGTTCCACGAGCCCATTCTACAGGCATGTTAACCAACTTATTAACTAAAAATAATTTGTTCAGTAAATAAGCAATCATGCTTGACTCTTGCAAAGAATCACAATGATCCTCCACTCCTCTGGACATCCCCGCATGGATCGGAAGGGTGGCTGTGTATTTAGTCGACAAATCCAAAACTTTTCTGGAAAATAAATTGACTCTGGTCGAGTCCTTCATCGAATCGGCCTGACATAAGTCCCAACCCGGCAGCATCAAGGAGAAGTGGTCTTCATTTGAAGCAAGTCCTAAAGAAACGGGACCTTGAAGCTTTAAAATATTGAGATGCTTCATGCAAAGATTATCTAATTCTTTATCCAATCCCCACGGCAAGAGGCAAGACAGAAGCAATTTCGCTGTGTCTACTGTGAGGGTGGCATCCACCTTTCTTGATGGCTTAGCGTGCATCTTTTTGGAACTCTTCATCTTCTTATGCCTCTTGATGCCCTCATTTTCTTCAAAGAGCTTGGGGGTGCTATCTTCTTGGACTGGGCTTTCAATTGCAGGTTTGGCTTGTGTCTCCCCTGAGAGAGGCCCACAAGCAGTCTTATGTTTCTTCAGCGTTAATGTCTTCTTCTCAACCGTGCTCTTGGCTCGTCTCAGGATCTCACTGCCATAGAACGAATTGCAGGCGTCAACCTCACTGATGGGAGTTGGCAACAGAAGCTCCACAAGGTTTTCAAGGTCAAATAAGAGCATGTGAAAGCCCAAGTTACTCCATGTTGTCTTCAC
>NW_022103905.1:12100329-12110244 GCF_000313985.2 Echinops telfairi
AAATGAGGAGCTGATGCCAGGGGCTTAAGTGGAGAACAAATGTTTTGAGAATGATGAGGGCAATTAATGTACAAATGTGCTTTACACAATTGATGTATTTATGGATTGTGATGAGTTGTATGAGCCCCTAATAAAATGATTAAAAAGAAAAAAAGATTGAAAAATGGACAAAGAATAATGCAAATTCAAAGCTAATTATATTCAAAGATGAAAAATGTTTCTCACCCCTAGTAATTAAAGTAAAATAACATGTTAATGTAGCAACGAAACTGTTTTATATATTTTTGTGTTTAATGCACACAAAAACATATGTCACATATGTGAACCCTATAATTATCTATGGACATCATGGAAAGAAGTTTACATATGTACCAAGAAACTTGGGAAAAAAACTACACAGCAACATTATTTATAATTATACCAAACTATAAGCAACATCAAAAAAGAATGGAAAAATAAATTATAATACTTCTGTACGATGGAATAAAATATAACTGTAAAGTTGAACAACTGCCCCAGCGTGCAATATATGTGATCATCTAACAAGCATGACCTTGATAAAAGAAGGTAGACCAAAATAATCAATTCTATATGATTTAACCTGTCAATTTTGAAAACATCAGACACAAATAAAGATAGGCACGCCTGTGCAGATACGATAAACATTGTTGTATATGGTGAACAGACTCTGCCCCGTAACAAGCACACGTGAGAGGAGAACTGCCCCATGGGGTTTCCCAGACTGTAACTTTTACAAGAGTAGATTTGCCAGGTATTTTATCCACTTTGAACCACCAACCTATAGATTATCCACCAAGAATTTACTTACTGTGCCACTAAGATCCTTGAAAAAGACCATAAGGATAGTCATTACCTTCAGAGGACAGAAAAGACGGCATTACCTTTGGCGGTCAGAAAAGATGTTAGCATCTTGTGTTTCTTGACCTGTGTCATGGCCAGGCAAGGGTATTCTTCCTAATAATTCAGTGAGCTGTGCATTTTTGGTGTACTTTTTGGTTATATGTTGCATAATAAATATATAAGGATTATTTGCAAAGTCCCCCCATACAGGTTAAAGAGTGGAAGCCATCCTCACTCCATATATATACCTACTGTCAGAAGTAACCATTACTCAATGTTTTGTTTATGATTCATTGGCTTCCATTGAAGTTAATTACCTTGAATGTAATTTCTTTGAATATTTGTATTTATTGAATGTAAGTAGCTTGAATATCATGTATTCTCAATTAGCTTATTTATTTTGTATGTTTTTAATTTTACATATTTGTCATTTTCCTCATTTGGTCCCTATTTGGAAGCCCTCATGACACTGTGCGATAAGTGTTTGGCTTCTAATCACCAGGTTGGCAGTTCAAACACATAAGCTACTCCTTGGGAGAAAGATAAGGCGGTAAATTTCATAGCGGTTTGGAGTCTGGGAAATCCAATATGGAGTTGCTGTGAGTTGGAATTGACTGGATGCCAGTGGGTTTGATTTTGTTAGTATTTTTTCTTAATGCTTCTTCATTAATGCCAAATATTACACCTATGAGATTCATATTATTAATGCTTATTATTATAGTTTTTCATGTTTTTTCCCTACTATAAAATATTAAACATATAAAAACCACAGTTCATTTATTTCTTGGTGGTAAATGAAGATTTACATTATTTTCAGGAGTTTTGACTACAAGAAGAAAATAAAAGGTTGCAGTGATCATTTTCTGTAAAAATGAATGGCATACATATGCACATGTTTAGAGTGAAATTGGCAATTAAAAGAACATCTTCAATTCTACTGCATAGTTTGAATTGCTGTCCCATGTGGTTTTACCAAGTTGGAAATCCACTAGCATTATATATAGAGTTCCCATTCCTCAATATCTTCGTATATATGGTATTTCTTATTTTTGTCCATGTGGGGGATATAAATTGGCATCATTTGTAGTTTTAATTTTCATTTCCTTAATTATTAATGGAATTTCAGCATTTTATTGGCCTTTCTTGTTTGACAATAAAATGCCCACCAGTGGTTTTTATAAACTTTCTATTAGATTGCCTGTTGTTATCGATGTTAGGAGTTATATGTTTATTCCAGAAGTAATTTTTTTGTTGGCTAAGTGTTCTAAATACATTCTATGTGCAGCTTGTATTCTCACTACTTTTAATAGTGGTTTTTTTTATGAGCACTGTTTTAATACTTTAAAATGTTTATACTGTCACATCTTGAAAACATTTAAAGTTCTTTCTTAAAAAAATGTTCTCTACCCTCAGGAAATAACAAATGTTAAACTATAATTTTTTAATTAAAAAAGATGCAACACATATTTTCCATTTTTGTGCAAAATTTAGGTTAGAATTAGAAACTTTTTCATGGTTTTCTATTTTGATGACCCAATTGTTCCAATGTTTCATTTGTGAACTTACCCTTTCCTCCGTGATCTCAATTACCTTGGACATCCATCACATATGCCTAACAGGGAACAATACTATAGCATGTAACAGCTTCATGAAACAATTTAACATCTTATTGGGCAGGTTCTCCCACTTTGATCTTCTCATGGCTTTCACGATTCCATAAACGAAAACAATATGTTTGTCAAGTTCTAGATGGATCTCCTACTTATTCAGTCACCTTTAATCATATCTTTCGCTATTGTTGTGGATTAAATCATGTCCCTACAAAATATATATAGTAAATCACAACCCTATACCTGTGGTTATAATCCCCCATGGGAACGGGTTCTCTCTGTTATGTCCATGAGACAATATAAGTATAGGGGTGTCCTAAATGAACTATTTTTGAACTATAGAAGAACTGCGAGGAAAATCTCGCAGGAATCTAAGACGACCACAGACACGAGGGGAGAGACTTCCCGAGAACAGGCACCTTGAATCTGATGTCTCGCCTCCTCCAAAGTGAGGAGATAAATGTCTGGTCATTGAAGCCACTCTCTTGTGGCTTATCTGTTATTACAACCCTAGATAATCAAAACGGATAGTTTCATCATTTAAAATATTTAAAAGCTAAAAAATAATATTAAAATATACCATTTTTCAAAATTCCCCATAGAGCCCTAATGCCTAAGGGTCAGGCTGCTAACCACATGGTCGGCAAGGCTGCCAACCTCAGAGAAAGAAGCCTGAAGCTGTTTGGTCACTTACAGATTTTCGGTCTCGGAAACCCAACGGGCAGTTCTCTCTCCTCTGCATCAGGGTCAGCTCAACAGCAGTGAGTACACCAAGGGGCCCTTTCCATTCCTAATACTGGCTGCCTTTCTTTTTCCTCTGGCTGGAATTTGTCCATTTTGATATTTTTTTCAAAGAATCAACAGTGGACTTTATTGATACTCTCAAAGGAATAAGGTTTTTCTGGAAAATAGTTTTGCTGCGTCTACAGTCTTAACTTGATTTATTTTTGTCACAGCAATTTGGAGGTGATTATTGTAGGTTTTTCTGGCTTCCTTGAGGCAGTTGAGAAGTCAGCCATCAATCTGTCACTCCATCTGTCTTTCCGCTGTTGCTTATTAAACTTTTTTTTGGTCTTTAATATTCTGCAGCTTCATTCTGATTTTCTTAGGTGAGGATGTTGATCCCCAATCCAACTTTGGATCTAGGTATTTCTATCTTTCTATCTTTAATATTTATGTGAATATTATCTCACCTGCATTCAATTTTCCCCTATGGGATTGGATTAACTATTTGTTAGACCCTCTGTTTCCTTTCCAGGATGCCTTGGTGGTGTAGGGGGTTAAGAGTTAGGTTACTCACCACAAGGTCAGGAGTTCAAAACCACTAGCTGCTCCACAGGAGAAATATAAGGCTTTACTCCCATAAGGATTTACAGTCTCAGAAACCCACAAGAACAGTTCTACTCTGTCTTGTAAGGTTGATGAGCTTAATCGGCTTGATAGCACTGAGTTTGAGTTAATTAGTTAGGTTTTCTGTCCCCTTTTCATCACTTTGTGCTTTATGCTAAACAGTCTCTTCAGGATTTTGCTTTTCGTTTGCCAGTTTTCTTTTCTCCTAACTCTAATATGCAAAATGGCATACTCGTTTGGTTTCAAGTTTTTATATTTTCTGTTTCTATAAGCTCTATTTAAAAAAAAATCAAACTGCCCCTTAAAAAAATAGCAAAGTAGTTGTGTGCATATAACTTTATTTCTTACTCATATTTTTATGAGTAAGACTAACTTGAGCCAAGCTATGGTATTTTCAATGGTCTCATATACATGTGAAAGTTGGGCATAAAATAAGGAAGACCAAAGAAGAATCAATCCATTTTATTTGTGATACCTTTCAAGCGTATTGTTTGACTGAAAGTGAATTCAGAGCTAAGCTTGACAGGTGCCAAAGCACTATCGTTTTAAGGGTTTCATATGTTTCAATCAGACCAGTCAGCCTGGTCTTTTTGATGCTCTGGGGTTTCATTCCAAATTTTCACCCACTCTATCCAGGTCCTCCTATTGAAATCCTGTTTAGAGGAGTCATCAACAGGTAGTTGGCACCCTTTATTCCTGGTCTCAGGACCATGGAGCTTGGAGTCTGTGTGGGTCATTAGTCCTTTCTGTGTGTCTTTAATTTTCTGTACTCTTCTTTACTCCGGTAGCAAGAGATTAAGAATTTAAAATCTTTTTATTCCTAAATTTGGCAATAATTATTTGTAGAGTTGTAATTAATTAATATAATTGATATCACTTAATTGCATGCTGGAAAATGTTGATCTGGAAAATACATCTTTTTTTTTTTTTTTTTAAGATTTTCATTCCTTGCAGGCGATAGGAATTCTGACACCCAAACTGTGTGAAATTTCGCGTCTGGCTATCAATTCTCAAGTAGAACTACCCCTATCCTTGGGCTAAGGCCAATAATGCAAGATAGCATTATCTCCTTTCTTAGAACATCTCCCTCACCTTGGTTCACCTTCTCACTGAACACAGCACTCCAAGGGGATAATTGATACACGCAGTGGTTTCGCACTCAACTTCCCATAATGCATTGTACCAGACATTGCTTCTGATCACCCGGGCAGTGATTAAATGATACCCAGGGATCAGCAATGCTCTTTCAGTTTTCTATGTTCCTGTGAGGATTTATGTCCCCGTGTTTTTTTTCCGTCTAAGAATTACACGAAACTTTGTTAGAAATTGAGTTTTCAGAGGTCATTAAAAATGGAAATCTTCCATTCTGATATTGAAGGTAAAAAGGGGGTACGATAGGACACTGCAGAAGTTATACATTGAAACCTCCTTTCCATGGAGTCCTGATGGTACAGGAGGGTACTGGCTAGGCTGCTAACTACCAAGTGAGCAGTTCAAAACGACCAGCCACTCTGTAGGAGAAAAATCAGGCTTTCTATTCTTACACAGATTTAAAGTCTCCAAACCCACAGGGTCACTTCTGCTTTGTCCCATGGGGTCAGTGCTATGATTCAGACGGGACTCAGTGGCAATGACCTATGCAAGGTAATTTGGCAGTATGTATTAAACCCACTGCCACTGAGTGGATTCCAGCCCTACCCAACACTACCCTATAGGGGCTTCAGGAGTGATAAATCTGTTTACAAGAGCAGCCACCTTCACTTTTCTCCCTCGGAACCACTGGTAGATGTAGATTTGAACTGTTGACCTTGCAGTTAGTAGTCCAAAGCTTACCAGACAACAGCAGCAATATATATTTCTAAAGTCTTAAAATATTTCATACCAGTGGCACAGAAAGTCTTAAGGATTTTTATATTTAAAACTGTACATAAGAAATTCATATGAAAAACAATTTTCCTTGTAATATTTCTTAAAATACCCAAAAGTGGGGAAAAATTTAAAGTATTTCATATATAAATTTAGCTGAACACATTATCTTGTATGGCCACAATGTAGTTATTAAAAAGGTTTTGTACAATACATAATTCCACTAAAAGAACTTCATATATAGTTTGGGTTTTATAGACAGATTAAAAATAGTACTACTTCCTTTGATTATACACACTCTCTTCTCTTAATGATATGGTTAGGTTCCAAAGACCCGATCCTTATGTGAAAATGGGCATTACATAAATACAGAGCACCCCCTTACGCATGCTATGAATGTCTGGTCAGGCCTCTGCTGAAGTCACCTGCCACCACTGCTTCCCCCTCTTCCAAGCCACCTCAGGAGATCTTGGCCCCACCGTTGCCTGCAAGGGAGGACTACCCACTTATAGGGAGCCACTCTTCTAGCGTCACCCCATTCCCAGGGTACCCTCCTTCTCCAGCCCTCACTGCATTTTCAGGATGTGTGGACCTGGTTCTTTCCTCTGATGACCCCAAATGCTCTTGATGGCTTTCTGAAGGGCATCGGACTCCCTGTCTCCTGGAAGGGTCTGCGTGCGGCTGAGGCGGGTGCACAAAAAAGGAAAGGAAGGGGAAAATGCATATTCTAGACTTGGTTTGGATGACATCAACTAGCTAAATGTTAGTAAATAACAACAAAAAAGAGGAGATCACCTCATGGTGTTGAGTGTTGATCTTGACAAAGACTCGCAGAATGAATTGAGAAGGTCATAGCCCTTTAGGAATTAATAGATCATGGTATCAGGATAATCTTATCATATAATCCATGGAGGATATAATGCTTGGTAAAGGGTCAGAGAAAAAGAAGACCCTCAATGTGATGAATTGACACTGGGGTTCAAACAATGAGCTCAACACAGCAATGACTGTGATGATGGTGTAGGACTGAACCATATCCTATTCTGTTGATTTAGGATCCTTATGCAGTAGAACTGACTCAACCATGCCTAACACCAATGCCAAGGTGAAATATAAGAAAGATCTAAATCAGCAGACATAACACAGTCAGGCATGAAAGCGTTAAGAAGTCATCCAAGAAGGAGTAAAAACAAAAATGAGATTAAGGAGAAGTGGACTAAACAACAGAGGGATGAAGAACATTCCATGTCAAAGGAAAAGTATGAGAAACTCCATGAAGTGAAAGATGAGAACATACAGGGCACGGGAGTGAGATAGGAGTTACCCTGTTTCCCCGAAAAAAAGACAGTGTCTTATATTAATTTTTGCTCCCAAAGGTGCGCTAAGTCTTATTTTCAGGGGATGTCTTATTTTTCCATGAAGAAGAATATGGTACACATTTATTGTTTTATTAAAAGAGACCTCACACTTCCTGTCTGCTCTGGCTGAGCTGCGGCCAACAGTGAGCTGCACGGCGGTGCCTGCTGCTACGGTCCAGAGTCCAGAGTTACGGTAGCTTTGGGGGCCTTATTTTCTGGGAGGTCTTATTTTTGGGGGGATGCCTTATATTTTAATGAGAGGCAAAACTGTAAGTAGGTCTTATTTTGGGGCGATGTCTAACTTTCGGGGAAACAGAGTAGTCAGGAGACACAGGAGTCTGATTACATGTTCTTATGAGCCATCGAGTCAGCTTTAACTAATAGAAATCCCACATACTACAGAATGAAACAATAAGTTCTTCAGGCACTCTATCAATCTATTTCATTGATGTTTTCCTTCTTTTTTTGTTGATGCCCTACTGGATGAAGCATGCTGTCCTTTTCCAGGGACTAGGTAGGTTCTCTTTACAGCATGTCCACAGTACATGAGACATGATCTCATCATTTAACATGAGGGGCTCATCGTCTGACATGACATCAGTCAAGGTTCTCATGCGATCCATAATGTATTTGTAAGCTAATTCGTCCAAAGTGGTCTGCCATTCCTTCTTCCTAGTGTGTTCTTAGCCTAGAAGCTTCATTGAAACCTGCTTACAATCAGTGACCTTCCTGATATTGAAAATACCAAGGGCACAGCTTCCAGCTTCATATCAACAAGGAAGCCACGACACAACAAACTAACAGATGGGTGTGGCTTGACTACATGTGTTGTTATCAGGTGCCATTAAGTCCCTTCTGACCCGTAGTGACCCTATGCACAACAGAACTAAATGTTGTATGGTCCTCCATCAGCCTCACAATTTTTCCTCTGCTGGATCCTATTGTTAAAGTCACTGTGTCAATTTATCTTGTCAAAGGTATTCCTCTTTTTCATTGCCCTGCCACTTTACCAAGCATGATGTCCTTCTCCAGGGGACTGGTTTCTCCTGACAACATGTCCAAAGTATGTGGAATGAAATCTTTCCATCCTTGTCTCTAAGGAGCACTTTGGACATACTTCTTCCAAGATAGATTTGTTTGTTTTTTGGCAGTCCATGATATTTTCAATAATCTTCTCCAGCACCACAATTCAAATGCATTTATTCTTCTTCAGTTTTCCTTATTCAATGGTCAACTTTTAAATGCATGTGAGACAATTGAAAATATCATGCCTTGGGTCAGGTGCATCTAAGTCCTCAAAGAAATAGCCTTGCTTTTCAATACTCTAAAGAGGTCTTGTGTAGCAGATTTACTGAATGCAATGCATCTTGTCTTTTGATATTTTGACTGTTATTTCCATGAGCATTGACTTTGGACCCAAGCAAGACCATGACATTACCTATTGGTTCAGTTGTGAGGAATTTGGTCTTCTAGACATTGAGTACTGAAGGCTATAATCTTTGATCTTACTCAGCAAGTGTTTGACATTCTCCTCACTTTCAGCAAGCAAGGTTGTGTCATCTGAATATAATAAATGGTTAATAAGACTTCCTCTGATCCTGTTACCACTCTTCTTCCTATAACACAGCTTCTCTGATGATTTATTTGGTATAGAGATTGGGCGAGTATGGTGAGAGGCTACAACCCTGCCACATGCCTTTCTCGATTTTAAACCATGCAGTATACCCTTTTTCTGTTGATCCTTATGTTGCCTCTTGATCCATGTACATTACAAATGAACACAATGAAGTATTCTGGAACATCTATTCTTCTCAAGGCTATTCATAGCTTTTTATGATTCACAGACATGTGTCTTGACACAGTCAATAAAACGCAAGTAAATATCTTCCTGGTGTCCCTGCTTTGAGCCAAGATACATCTGGCATCAGCAATGGTATCCCTTGTTCCATTTCCTCTTTTGAATCGGGCCTAAATTCTGCCAGCTCCCTGTCAATGTACTGCTGCAATTGTTGGGTGATCTTCAGCAACATTTTACTAGAAGGTGATATTAATGATATTACATAATTGGAACATTCTGTTGATTCCCTTTTCTTTGGAATGAGTAAAAATGGTATTTTGGCTCTCATGGACTGGTTGAATTTTCTTCTGCTTCAACCTGAATTTACATACGAGCAATCGATCGCTCCTCAGTCAGTCCCTGGCCTGGGTTCGTTGAGCTGCTCCACTGTCTCTTCCCACAGATGTCGTCAGTTCGAGGCCTGTGCATTCCATCTGGTGAGGTCCACGTGTATCATCGCTGTTTGTCTTGTTGAAGAAAGGTTTGCCCGATGAACAAGTCAATAATCCTGAAACATTTTGCAATGTCCATTTTGACAATGAATGCAATGGCATACCTTTTGATTAAGTCATTTCTTCCATATTACAGAGTCATATATCATGGATAAGGTCGGAAAAAAATATTCGCCACCCCCGTGAGGCTATCTTCACAGGCAGCTCCATGGCTGCTCAACAGCCGTGGCCCCTTAGCAATGTGAAGAGGCTGAGTCTAGTTTCCGGTCTAGTGGCGTTTCATGTCCCGGGAGAGGAAAACAGCAGATGAAGGGTAATGACCGATCCCTGCTCTATAACATAGTAAAGCCTTATTTAAACATGCCACTGAAAATCAGGCAGTCATTGGATTACCGATATGTCTGCAAATAAATATTCTTCTAGAGGTGTAATCGGGATGTTTTCCTTTTTCCTGATCATGTTCTTCTTTTGGCACACTGGGTTCTCACCAAACTGCAGGGAAATATGCTAGAAAGCCAGGGCATTTTTCTAACTTCAAAATATCAAAAAAAATTATGACACCTATGACACCATGATTACTA
>NW_022103905.1:12110896-12124139 GCF_000313985.2 Echinops telfairi
CTATGACACCATGATTACTACAGCATTGAACTATTACTACTTCGACCTATGACACCCTGGTTACTACAGCATTGAACTATTCACTACCAAGAACCGTGCCACCATCTGACATCCCTGTTCTTGTGCTGGAATCTTGAAGTCCCACCCACCTCCACAGCCATCCAGCCGATTCTAACTCAAAGTGTCCCTATAGGACGGAGAGAACTGCCCTTAGGGTTGATGAACTGTAAGTCTTTAAGAAGCAGAAAACCTTCTCTCTCTTCCACGGGGCGACAGGTGAAGTTGAAATGCTGGCATCATGTCTAGCGACCCAACATGCATCCACTACCTCGTCAGGGCGCCTTTTTATTTCAGACAAGCAGGCGTAAAGCTATCAGTTTTTTCTCCTCCTCTTTCAAGAACTCATTCTTCATTGCTTCTCACACTGTGTCCCCTTTGCGACACATCTGCTATGTGCTGGAAGCTGTGCCAGCTACGGAGGGCTTAATGGTGAGCAGAGCAGATACACACGTCTGATGCACGCAGCTTTTAGTTCAGTGCATCTCACACAGATTCCTTCTCACCTTCTGCTACATTTGTCTCGGTCTTAACATTCTCTGAGGTCTCTACCCCTCTATCTCTTCATGCTGAGAATGTCCTAAAACCAACGTGCAGAATTCCTACCTCAAAACAAGTCTCCGTTCCCCAGGACACCGCTCTATAAACTGCTCCTGATTGATTGCTTCTTTCAGTTAGAATCTTGCCCTTTTTTGTGGGGCGGGGGGATTTCTGCGGCAATTAAAAATTGTTTGTCAACATTTATGTTTTGCCATCATCATGATGTATAACTATTATTCTTCTTCACTCACATCTCTGAAAACAAAGCATGCTTTACTTTTGGCATATCGTATCAGCAGTAATTTATTCTGTGAAGGGTTCATAATTTTATATTAGGCCTTTTATAGAAGACGTCATTGATTCCCAAAGTGCTGGATAAGCCTGAGTTAAATGATGAGAGCAAACAAGTGCTAACTTCATAACAGTTTCCCATCCATAGCTACTTGACACTGGAGCAGAGTTGTTGAAGCTATTACCCCAGTTTCCTTTTTCAAAACAAAACAAAAAGGCTGGTCCATATTTCTTTATTGAATCTTCTTTTGTTTCTGATAATTTAGGCTATTTATGGCTAAAAATTAGGCTAAATTTAGCATAGATTTATGCTAAAATCAGCATAAATTAGGCTAAAATTTACATAGATTTATACTAAGATTAGCGTAAATTAGGCTAAATTTGGGGCAATTTATGCTAATTAAGTCCTTGGACTGGACTTCAGTCTTCTACATTTTAGTGTGGCCAGAGAAATTCATTTAAGAACTGCTGCCTAAATGAAAAACAAATGTTTCATAACACCAGCCCATTGAAGCACCTAATTTGGTCAAGGGCTAATCTCTCATATAACAGACTGCTTCCTAGCCAACTGGGCTTCAGTAGAGATGCCTCTGCCTGGGTCCGGCATGACGCTGATGCCACTGCCCTGGCTGTGGGCTATGTTCCCTCAAAATCTTTTGATGCAAAATTTAGGTAATGTGCAAAAAGAGAGATTTCTTATAAAATTAAAAAATTTTTTCTCAAAGAAAAGACATGAAAACCACTGTATTCCTGATCTATTTCTGAATGTTAATGCCTTATTATTAAAATCTAAATTAGAGTTGATTTTCATATTAATAAGCAAGTTTAATATTTGTGGAAAACACTGCACCTACAATGGATATATTTTTCTGATATCATTGCAAATATACTAAAGTAATATAGATAAGGTAAATGCTGACAGTAACAGAGCCTATAATGTCACTTACCTTGGGTACCCAAAAGTAACCACTGTTGGTAATGCTCTTTGGAACTTTCATAAACTCTCAAGGTCACGTAGCTGTTTTTATACACATATGCACATTGATATTTACATATATACATAAAATATTCCATTTTAATTTTGTTATATAAACTTAACTTTTGCATTTAAAATACATATTCATATTCCCACTACAATTAGAGGTCAGCAACCAAGAATTTCATTTTATAACTGAAACAATGTATGCAATCAGTGACAAAAAGGGGAACACAAGTGTGTTTTTCCAATTTTCATAATTACAAATAACATATCAAATAAGATACATTGCATAAAATCATTGAATACTTTTCTGGTTCTTTTTAAAATGCTTAGAAATAGGATTTTAGATGAAGGAATAGTCATCTTCAAAACAATGATTACATTATCAACTTTAACTTATTAAGTTCAACCAGCTTACAATATAAACTACAGCCAGCAGAAAATGATTTAAGTTGGTATTTATCATACTTTTTCTTTTAGGTTAGAACACCAGACATTGATTCTTCAGATATCTAGAAGGTCGGGAGGAGATTCTGCTCCTTGCCTCTTCCCCTTCTATGGCGGTAGAGGTTTCGTTTCTTGGCTCAGAGCTATTTACTCCAGTCTCTGCCTGCATCTTCCCCTGGCCCTATCCTCTGATCCCTATCTTCTCCCACCTCTTAAAAGGGGATGTGATTGGATTTAAGCCCCTTCTGGATAATTCAAAGAGTCCTGGTGGCATAGTGATTATGTGTTGCCGTACTAACCTCAGGGTCAGCAGTTCAAAACCACCAGCTGAGTTGTGGGAGAAAGACAAAGCTTTCTTCTCTTGAAAAGCGCTGCTGTCTCAGAAACCCACAGGGGCAGTTCTAAGCTGTCTTATAGAGCATCATAAGATATCAGAATCAACTCGAAGGCTGTGAGTTTGGTTTTTGGAAGGTTCAGATAATTCAGGAGGCTCTCATTTCAACATCCTTAATCATATCTGCAAAGTCCCTATTTAGAAAAAAAGGTCACATTCATGGGTTCTGGCGATTAGCAAGAGTCCTTGGTGTCTCAGTGGTTCAGTCCTGGGAAGCTGAGTGGTTAAGTGGTTGTAGCAGTCTGCTTGTTTTAGCTTTTAGTAGCTTTGTCACCACATACAGCAAAGGGAAAGAAAAACAACCCTAAAAAACAAAGGAAAACAGTGCAAGCAGTAGTCTATCCAAAATATAATTGAAAGCCTTCTTCAGGCGTCTCCATATGCAAATGTTATGACTAGTATGTAAAATGTTACTGGCAAAACGAAGGAGGATTATTATAGTGGGTTGTAGGCCCCCCAAATCTATGGCCACATCCTAACCCCCCCCCCCAAATCAAATCAATTGTTTTGGAATCAATTTTATTCATAGCAACTCTTCTTTTGGCCAGAATAGAAATACTCATGGATTTTCAACACTGTATTATAATCATACACTTAAAGATCTTTGTATTTCTTTCAATATATATTCATCTGACAGGAAATTTGCATTGGTGAGACAAACTATTTCTCTTTTTCTGTGATGTCAGTGTTAGTAAACAGCCTTGTTTGCTTTTTTTTAACTGCTTGCATTTTCTTATTAATTTACTAGCATCCCATAATATCCCATTAATTTACTAGCATCCCATACATAACAATATTAAGATTACATGTTATACATTGCATTTTATTATAGGTCTCTGGGATTTTTTAAAACAATTTTTTCTCACTTTTTAAGTAATCAAATTCTAAAAATCATTTTATGAATCTCTTAGGAATTATGCCACAGTTAGTAGATCCCTCAAAATTCAATGATTTAAAAATAGAATCATAAACTCAAATTTGATCCCACCCAGTTATCTTTCTATATTAAAATTTGTATTTATCTCTGAAGTTAATTCTTTGTGAAAAGTAGGAAATAAAAAGTGATTTTATTCAGTATCCCAAATAATCATTAATTATATAAACCCTACTTATTAACTTTCCCCAAAGATATTAAGTGCTATCTTTTCCAAAGAGAAAATTATGATTTATATACCTGCTCATCCATTAATTTCCCTTTATTTTCCATTGATCTACTTGTTTGTTCTTGAGCAAGTACCAAACTCTACTGCTTTATGAATATATGTGCATCTGAAAATACACAGGTATATATATTTGGACACAGACAGTATATATGATATATACTCTTATGTGATATCTGAGAATAAAGTATTTTATTAGTTCTACTTTTGTAATTATTCTTGTCCTTTTAATATTTTCAGAAGAATTTTATAATCAACCTAAGTTCCCAAAAATACATCAGTAAGTTTTAAAGGTATTGTTAAGTTATGTTGAATGCTATTAACATACTTAATAATATTTACATAGATAAATTTTGGATGCATGTACATCTTTAAAATGTACAGTTATATCACTAAATCAAGATTTTAATAAAAAATAGTTTTTCATTCTTCTGGCTTAGTGGGCTGCATGTTGTGCTGCGAACCCCAAAGTCAGAGGTTTGAAATGAGCAAGATGGGGTTTTCTGTCCTCGTAACAATTTGCAGCCTTGGACATCACCGGTGACTCCACTGGAAAAAGACAGGCCTTTCTATCACTGTCCAGAGTTACCGTCTCCAAAATCCAGAGGCAGTTGTTCCCTGACCTGTATGGTCCCGACGAGTCAGAACAGACTCAATGACGATGAGTTTGGGGTGTGGGGGAGAGGGTTTTCCTAGATCCATATAGTTGAATAGCTATATCTCTTTAACCCTGCCAGGTAAATTGAATGTATGCCGTAATACCATGTAAACAACATGACATCCAGTTCATTTTAACAGCACAAGCCAGTAATGATTGCCTGTTAACATATTATCCCAAATACCTTATTCATCAACAATTTTCCATAAATGGAAAGTAAAATACTATTTATAAGAGATTTAGGTTAAAAAAAATACAAAAACCTAATCAGGGTAGATCTGCTTGTACTGATATGGAAGAATATTTGTGAACTATTTTTTTGAACAATGTAGAACAGAATAGATAATATTTAATGTTTTATTGATTTACAAATAATTTTATTTGGACCTATAGATTTGGGGGACACAGACACAGTTTTGTTCTGTCACCTAAAGTGCAACATCTTAACAGTGTCCCAATAGGAGACACTTAGACAGGGCTGTGGTCTGAGGAGCACATGAGTTTTCTTTACTGACCATCAATGTCAGAGCCTCCCTGCACTGTCAGGTACTTACTTCCTAAAATTCAGCCTTGATGCATTAGTGGTATATGAAAACCAATACTGCTACACTGTATTTTGAAAAGTCTTAAATTGCAGCAGAAACTATACCTGAAAAGTCAAGTTACTGTATATCTTACTGACATGATATCCAGGAAAAGAAAGTGCTTTTATACATTCCCCCTCAAATACATCAAGGCATGTCATCTACGTCAACTGATTTAATACATAGAACCACATAAAAATTTCATGGAAAGAACAACTTAAATGCTATTTTACCTATCTGCTTTCTGTCTCTGAAGGCTGCTTACTACTGGGATTCAAGTTATTCTGGGAACGCTGCTACCTCTGTCAAAATACATATTTCCATTAGCTGATGGAGTGGCCCATATCGGGTTATAACTTCTTTACTTTCTTTCTTAAGACACTAGTCTTTTTCCTAACAAGGTGTTCCTAACTGAGGGACACGCTCTTTATGTGTCTGCCGTGTTGTACCTTGTGCTGATTTTTAAGGTAGAAAACACCAGTTTCAAAAGAAAGGGAGAGAGTTTCTTAATAAAATTAAGCATAAATTCACATTTATCCCAGGCTAATATGCACTCGCACATGCTAATATGATCCTCACAATAGAATTATTTGGTCTAAAAATCAAACTGCAGAGCTGAGCCAGTTATTGACTTAAAGATTCGTTGGTTTATGAAGATTTATGACATGGGGAATAATAAGTGCCTGGTTTCCATCCCAGTTGCAAATTAATTAATTCTTGCAATAATAATGAAACGTTTATTGAGTAGAAGACTTTTATTCAGCAGGTCAAATAATCACTCAGAGTGCAGAAAACATCTATCAGAATTCTTTTTAGAAAAATTGTCCCCTTGAAATCTTTCCTCTTGAACGTGTTGAAAAGCAAGGATGTTACTCTGAGGACTGAACAGCAGTCAAGAAAGAGATCCACTGGGCCAACCTGCTTTACAAAACTTCCTCATGGCATTGACCAGCAAGGAGGTTGCTTTGAGGACTAAGGGGTGCCTGACCCAAGCCATGGCATTCCCAATCGCCTCACATGCAAAGTGAAAGCTAGTCATCGACTAATGAAGATCAGAGAAAACTTGATGCATTTGAACTACGACGTTGGCAAAGAACACTGAAAGTACAGCGGGCTGCTGAAAGAACAAATAGATCTATCGTGGAAGAAGTGGGGCCAGAATGCTTCTGAGAGGCAAGGATGGTGAGACTTCATTTCACATAGTTTGGACATGTTATCAGGAGACACCAGTCCTTGGACAGGGACATCATGCTTGGTAACATAAAGGGAAAGCAAGAAAGAGGGAGGCCTTCGAGGAGAACAGTTGGCACAGGGCTGCCACAATAAGCTCAAATCCATGAACAACTGTGAGGATGGCACAGGGGTAGGCAGTGCTTCGCTCTGTTGTGCGTGGGGTCACTGTCAGTTGGAACTGATGTGAGGGCAGTCAACAGCAATGACAATGTCATTTGTTAACAAGAAATTGAAGTCTGCAAAGTACAGTCCTTAGCTCTTTTGAAATTCAGAGCAACAGGGGTTTCTAAAGCAAATGGAAGGTGGCCTGGGTTATGCCTAACTACCTTCTGGACAAGCAAACACAATGTTGAAAAACATGAGAAGATGAATCTGGTGTGAAGATATCCGAGCTCCTCATGGGTCCATTAGTAGTCTCGAAATAATTCTAGTACACTTGACGAGCATTAAAGCTTTCATCAGCTAAGTTAAAACAATGGTGTGTATGTAAAAACAGAAAGACAGGGAGAGCAAGAGAAGAGGTAATGACACGACCCTTTTCAACAGTTAACTGCTTCATGAACTAAATTAAAATGTCCAAACCGTTCATTGAAACCACATCTCCAAGAATAACTACACCACGTCATTTCATTTCACACATATAACTTAAACTACACGAAAAAGTACTTTATCCAATAAAAATGTACATGCAGTAACAATCTACCCATTATGCAGAACTTGTGTTATAAAAACAAAATCAAGTTTAATTTTTCTGTTCTATAAATGCTAACGTTGCTTTCTATATAATTTTTTTCCAAACTAGTTTTCTATCATGGCTTGAAGAAAACAGTCATTAAATAAATCAATCGTGATGTAAATTCAAGTTTTTAAAGAAGGATTGACACAATATTCACATGCATTCTGATTTTCACTCATTTTCTGAGTACATTATCTATAAAGCAGACCCAGAAACACAGCCCAAACTCAGACAGTACCTTCCAAATTGAAAATATGAATAAGACGAATTTTGCCTTTTCCGTGCATGCAATTATGAAATGTTCAGCTTTATTCTACCTTTCCTCCATGCTATTTAGCTTATCTGAAGATTTTTTATATGAAAAAAAAATCTAAATGCTGAAAAGAACTCCTTTGAATTTCTCTATGGGGATTTTGACAAAAATGAGTAACAAATGTTTAAAAGATTTTTTTGATTGGCTAATGAAAACGAGCTACAAAAGGCTTTGCTTAGACTGCACTGAATATACTTCACCATTGACAACAACTGATATGATAGAAACCATAAACAGGTAGGGGGATACCAGTGACAAAAGTCATGCCTCTCAGAAAGGTAGGAGAAATATAAAAACGACTGGTGGACTGATAGAGATCCAATACAAGAGTGCATCAATCAAACAACAAGGTGTAAAAGGAAGGACCAGCCATTCATTTTTAGGCCCTTTGTGCCCTCGTGGCTGGAAATAGCTGTTGGTAGTAAAAACGGTCTCCTTCCAACGGTGGGATAAGGAGCAGCAGGATGACTGACAGCACAAATAGAAGACAAAGGAGAAAGCCTTCAATCTGCAGCTGATGCACAGGAAGAAGATGGGGAGCTGTGTTTACAATAGAGACAACATTACCAAGCTAATGGCACAGGCAATCATGGGCCACCACGCATCCTGGTATCAGCAGGGCATCCATTTTCAGCTAAGTGTGAGAGTACCTTTTTGCTTTCTCTCACCACGGCAGGGGTAAAACAACCCGGTGCGTGCAACCCACTGACTGGTAATAAATTACTATATTGGATACTTTTTGTTGTCTTTCAGCAATGACTTTACTGTGTCTTCTTGCTATCATTACCAATTAAAGTGGAGCCTGCTTTAGCGAACTGTATCTAACTGTATATCAGCCCCTATTCTGCAATTGCTTCGGCAAGTTATCACAGGGTCAAGAGGTTCCTTTGACCTTTAGCATCTAAGTCTTTCTGACCACTCACTGTTTGAAGCAATCTCGGCCGAACAGATGGACATTTCAGTAACACTATAAAGCTTAGAATATAAAGATAAATGAAATTGCGTTTCAAGCTTCAAACTGGTTTATGAGTTCAAAATAGTGTCAGTGTATACTACCAAAAAATCTCAAGTTTTAAGGGACATAATCAAGCCCCAGCCAATGGACAGAATTACTTATTCCAGTTTCATTTAGAAGTTTTGCTTTTTTAGTCTGAAGAAAAGCAGAACTTTGTATGGCAGGACTAAGGGCTAATTGGCTACCTTTTAAATTAAAATAACAATAATTTGCTTTAAAATGTTAGGTGTCTTTTACTGGACAAGGATTTTACTGCATTCTTTTCTAAATTAATGATGCACTAAGAAAGTTATGGCATACACAGAAACGCAAAAGGGATTATAAATGTTTGGGATGAAATAAAATTAAAGATATTAATTTACCCTAGATATAATTTATCTCTTAAACTGTATCATTCACTTGCTGGCAGGAGATTCTGGGAATTTTGATGTCCAATCTGTGTTTGTATAGTATCATCATAGTTATTTGAATATGTGGAAATTTTAAGTTTAGAAATTTTATATATATATATATTCACTTGAGCTAAATGGTGGTCTCCTTTAAGGAAATTGGCATGTAATTTATTGTTCAAACCAGAACATTTCTGAAAATGAAATAGTGCACTATTAATAATTATATAGGAACAATAGGCATAAATCAGGACTGTCGCAGCAAACCTGAATATATGGTAACTCTATCTTAAAATGGTCTTGAAATGTGACTATTGTTCTGTAAATCATATTTATAACTTCCTAAACTTCTTTTAAAATTCCTAAAAAGAGGTGATTTTTAACTTTAAGATGCAACTTAATTACTATGATCAATTCTCAAAAATTGATTTGTTGAAAATAATAAAATAACCAAAGTTTCGATAACAAAAATATTACTAAATATATATGTTTTAATTATCTACGGATTTTATACTAAACAATTTCTATGCAACAAGTATTTCTAAAATGATTCCCCCAGTAATCAACTCAATTTCTGTAACTAACAGCGTGAGTTCCAGGGGAATGAGGAAGAATAGATGTAATTGATTTACAGTAAAACAAACCACTAACTACTTTGAAAGAATTCACAGGAAAAGGGAGGAAGAAAGAGAAGGAGGCAGTGCTAAAGACATACACAATATCAAAGGGTGAAAAGGATCGTTGCAGGGCATTCTGGATTGGGAGCTGGCTAGCATCGGAGAGTCAAACTTTGAGGATAAAGACATCCTCCCTACAGGCAAAAGAACACAGCCACAGGTGTGCCTCTGCTTTCTCGGAAGGGACTGAGCCCAAGGACCACCTTTCAAGTTTGGGGATTATTTATAACACCTGTTTCTAGACAGTGAAAGGAGCCAGCCTATAGGAAGGGCTCTGAGGGAGTTCAAAGGAAAAAATGCAGGGACGATCAGCAAGTTGAAGGGTAGAAGAATGAGAATTAGGTAAAGCAATGAGAGAGAGAGAGAGAGAGATAATTAAAATTCTTGGCTGATTAAATTATTTAAGATTCTGCTGAAAACAAAAAAGAAAAACGGTACCAAATTATAGAACATCACCAGTACAGCGAACAAAATGTTGGTGGTTGTCTACCACCAAGTGGACTCGGACACACAGTGACGCCGTACAGCCGAGTAGACCTTCCTCTGAGAGTTTTCTGGGTGGTGGTGTAGTGGTTACAAGGAGCAGTTCAAAACCACCAGCCACTCCAGGGGAGAAAGAGAAGCTTTCCATTCCCCAAAAGATGTCGTTAGGAAACCCACAGGGGCAGCTCTAGCCTGTCCCCAACAATCAGTCATAATCGACTGGACGGCCGTGAGTTTTGTTTGATCTTTATCACAGAGGGTCCCTGGGTGTTTGCCGTGCAGAGCCGCGGCGTGGGTTCCAAACACCAATCTTTGGGTTAGGAATCACACAAGTAAGACTCGAGTTACCAGAGCTCCTTAGAAACAACATAGAAAAGATTATTTTAAACTGGCACAGAGCTGTCGTACGGACTCTGTCAGAACACTTGACACACTCAGATCCCAAGAACAAAATGTAAAAGGAGGAAATATTTCTGCACACAGAGACCAACAAGTAACTCAACTCAATCTGGGCATGATAACATTCGATCAGAAAATCACATCGTATAGAATAGTAAATATTAACTCGCAACATTCTTATAGAAGAGATCAAAGATGTTTACATGCATTCATCATTTAAAAAATTAGTAGGAGAAACAAGAGCTATTTGAAAGAAATCCTTAACCCTTGACTTTTGCTCTCCTGTTTGTGCTTTTAACAAGCAATGAAAACCTCATTCTGCCATTGAGTCAACGCAGACGCATCGCATCCCCATAGGACAGCATAGAACTGCCCCTGCAGGTTTCTGAGACTGAACTCTTTATGGGAGTAGAAAGCCTTGTCTTTCCCCTATTAGTAAGCACATTAGTAGTATTTACTTAAATTAGAAAGAGGGAATACCTCTTCTTGGCCTTTTGGCTAAGATCAAGTGTAGTAGAAAATGGGAATAAACAAAAAGAAAATAACAATTATCCCATACCACAATATCCAGGAAGAGTCTTAACCTTTATCTATAGAAATCTGGAGAAAAACCATGTTTTTCCATAAAAATGTATTGAATTTTAGAGATAAGAATATTCCACTTCATCCCCTTACAGAATAGTCGTGGGGAGGAGATGAGATTGTCAGGGTGCAGTGTAGCAACAATGAAACATACAACTTTCCTCTAGTTCCTAAATGCTTCCTCCCTCAACCTCCACCCCCCACTATCATGATCCCAATTCTACCTTACAAATCTGGCTAGACCAGAGGCTGTACACTGGTACAGATAGGAACTGGAAACACAGGGAATCCAGGACAGATGATCCCTTCGGGACCAGTGCTGAGAGTGGCGATACCGGGAGGGTAGAGAGAGAGTGGGTTGGAAAGGGGGAACCAATTACAAGGATCTACATATAACCTCCTCCATGGGGAAGGACAACAGAAAAGTGGGTGAAGAGAGACGTCGGACAGTGTAAGATATGGCAAAATAATAATAATTTATAAATTATCAAGGGTTCCTGAGGGAGGGGGGAGCGGGGCTGGAGGGGGAAAAATGAGGAGCTGATACCAAGGGCTCAAGTAGAAAGCAAATGTTTTGAGAATGATGATGGCAACAAATGTACAAATGTGCTGGACAGAATGGATGGATGGATGGATTGTGATGAGAGTTGTATGAGTCCCCCATAAAATGATTTAAAAAATAAAATAGGGTCCTCTTGTTAGGCGCTTTTGAGTAGGTTCTTGCCCATAGTGACCCTTTAAAAAACAGAATGAAATACCCCACCATCTTCACAATTGTCCCTATGCCTGAGCCCATTGTAGCCACGGGGTCCATCTGTCTCATTGAGGCCCTTTCCCCTGTTCAATGCCCTTCTCCTGCACTAAGCGTGATGTCCTCCAGGGTCTAGTCTCTCCTGACAACATGTCCAAAGCCTATACGATGAAGTCTCGCCATTCTCACCTCCAAGGAGAATTCTGGCTGTACTTTTTCTAAGACCGATTTGTTTTCCCTTTTAGCACTCCATGGGACTGTCAATGTTCTTCTCCAGCATCACCATTCAAATGCACCAATTCTTCTTTGGGCTTCCTAATTCAATGACTAACTTCCACACGCATACGTGGCAACTGAAAATACCATGGCTTGGGTCAGCTCCCCAAGTAACACCCTTGTTTTTTAACACTCTAAAGGGGTCTTGGGCCACAGACTTACCTAAAGCAATGCATCTTTGATCTCTTTACTGCTGAGAAGAGTCCTGGAGGTTATTATTAGTATCTGTCACTAATGTTTCAAATTATTAGTATCTGTCACTAGTCAGTGTTTCAAATACCTCCAGTCCTCCACCTTTCCCAGCACATGGTTTCTGCTTTATCAGTGTGATCTCTGAGTAAGATTGACTCTATGGTCAGAACAAGTAATCCTTTTTTGTTGTTTTCAGCTACTGAAACTTGAACATGGGCACTAGAGCATAGCCTAGCCTTACCTTAATGTTGACATTATCCAACTTGGTATTGACCGGTAAATGAGCAGAGAGGCAACAACAGATAGCGATGAGGCACATTCAAAGTCAGGCAGCACATTCACTTCATCCACCAGACAAAGGGAGTGCCAAAATTTAAACTATGACCATGGATAGTTACTCCTAGAAGAGTGGTGTTTCTTCTACCTAAATTGTAGTCTCTCGTGTTTACATGCTTCAAGTTTCTCATAGAAATTGTTGGTACACAAAAACTACACTTTTCTCTATTTCTGATAGGTCATCAAAACGGAACTGAAAAATGAAATTTAAGGTAATAAGTCCCATCCCTCAAGTAAGTTGTATTTTAGTACATGACTATAGGATTTCAGCTTTGGTCTACTCATTAATATCACTGTAAAAAATCCAATGGTATTATTGGAACAAAGCACTCAATGTCAGCAGAAAGAGAGTTCATGAAAGACCCAAATGAAATGTGATAGGAAAAACGTGTCCCCATGTACTTGCTTTAAATAGCATCTGTTCCCTTCAGTTTCATTCTACATCTTTTTTTCTCTTTCAGTATATAATTGTCAATTAGGATAACAAGTATGTGTTACTAAATTACTCTGTACTAAGTCACTAGTGATGAAAACTTATTCTGAGATGGACTATAGACAAAGATCTGATCATTTGACTTGTTCCAAACACCTATGCTTCCCAATTATGACATGTATGTCAGTGGGAACATGTTGATATTTTCTAGACTCCTTAGCCTAATAAGCTTATCATTAGTCAAAAAGTTAGAAAGGGTAGGGTCTGAAGAAAAATTAACTTAGAATTGGTTTCCATTAAGTAGACCAAATGACCCCA
>NW_022103905.1:12125028-12126571 GCF_000313985.2 Echinops telfairi
AGCATTTTGTCAGCTACTATATCATATTGCACATAGCCCCTATCAACTTGATTTTCAAAAACTCAGTATCAACATGTAATTAATTTTCCTTACTTACTTCAACCATGCAACAACCATCTCTGATCATTTAGACCTCATTTCTCACCTGCATTTACATATACCAAAGTGATCTTTTCAAAACATAAATAAATCACTTCCCTCTTTTAGTGCAAACCCAGAGTAAGACTCCCTTTAAACTTGGAATTAAAATCAATCAAACTCTCTTCTCAAATATCTACTTCTGTCACACTCTCCACAATCCACTTCTAAAGATCTTCCTTAGAGATTTCTATATCAGAGCTTAATTTCTGAGCATCCTGTTTGCAGAAGGCTGTAGATGACAGGGAACACGCAAAACTCAATTTTGGAGTCTTCACATGAATTAAGCCTCCGCCGAATTCTTTCTGATCATTGACCAGGATGCCAAAGGCCTTGTCTCAGGCAGAGCATTTTAGAAGGGGGATTACATCCACTCCCTAGCCAGCCAGCCCCCCAAGGGGCAGTTTCTGTTCGGACCTTCCCTGGGATATGTTCTTGATGCAATACTTGGGGTTCCACAGACATGCGTCTTGTCCTCACTGCCTTGTCAGAAGGCCTTAGGCCAATATTGCAAGCTTTTCTGTCTAACACAATATACATGTTCCAATCATGGTTCCGTTTACACTTTTTTAACCTGTACTTGGTGCCTGTAATTTAACCTATAATTGATCTGCGACCAGTCATGCTTTTGGGAGTTTCCTTTGCCCTCCCCCGTAGCTCTGCATCACAGCAAACCCTCTGATTCCATTATGACCTTCATGTGGATGATGCTTCTGTCTTTGTCCTGTTTAAGAATTAATAAATGTTCTTAACTTATATTTGAGATTTGGGTCTCTTTTGTATCCCAAAACACTTCCTGCTAATTACACTAAGATTTTTTTTTCTCTCCATAAATTATATCAAGCGCATCTCTACTTTCAGTCCTCTGCCTAGAATATCCTCCCCTCTGACTTGCACAGAGCACAGAGGAGCCTCTGTGACAGAGTTGTTGCATATTAGGCTGCTAACCCCAAGGTGAGCAGTTTGAAACCACCAGTCTCTCTGTCGGAGAAAGTGGAGGCTTTCTACTCCCATAAAGAGTGTCGTGGTTACACTGTGATCTGCACGGTCACCAGCAGCTCCATGGGAGAAAGCCTGGACTTTCTACTCCCATAAACAGTTACTGTATTGGAAACTCACCAGGGGGTCACTATGTGTCAGCATTGACTCGATGGCAGTGAGTTTGGTTTGGAAAAGAGTTACAGCCTTGGAAACTCCCAGGGGCAGTTCTACCCTGTTCTTTTTGTTGTTGTTGTTGTTTTTCTTTTTTAAAAAAATAGTTTTATTAAGGGCTCATACGACTCTTACCACAAACCATACATACATCAATTGTGTAAAGCACATTGGTACATTCATTGCCCTCATCATTCTCAAAACATTTGCTCTCCACTTAAGTTACCCCTGGCATCAGGTCCTCATTTTTTCC
>NW_022103905.1:12127409-12156253 GCF_000313985.2 Echinops telfairi
TTTACCTTCAAGCCTTTAAGACCTCAGATGCTCTATCTTTGGATCGCCGGGCACCATCTTCTTACAGTGTCACTGAGAGCCCAAACCCACTGGATGGCACTGAGTTTGGTTTGGCTTTTGACCAGCACATGACTGACTCCTTTGTCATTTAGGTTGAGTTTAATGCTTTTTGTTCAAGAAGCCTTCTCTGGCCATTCAGAGTAAACACCCAGGAATGGTCTATACCAGTGGTTCTCAACCTTCCTAATGCTGCGACCCTTTAATAAAGTTCCTCAGGTTGTGGTGACCCCCAACCATACAATTATTTTCATTGCTATTTCATAACTGTAAGTTTGCTACTGCTATGAATCGGGTGATCCCGAGTTTGAGAACCATTGGTCTATACCATGCCTGGCTTGTTCCCTACCAATCCTGATATTTTAATGAATTAATTAATTTTATTCTTAAAATTATGACCTGCCTCATCTCATTTGAAATGTAATTCCATGCATGCTAGGACCTCGTTCTAATTCCTAGTACCAAGAAGAATAGTTAGTACATAGAAAGTATTCAATAAATATTCAATATGACTTTACATGAATGAGAGCTACAAAACATATACACACAGCAGCCCTTTGTTTTCGAGTATCTTAAGGCATGAAAGGGAGAGAAGGCAAATAAATACTTGTGAGATAACTAACAATGCACAGGTTTTGGTTTTTGTGTTGCAAGTACTGAGCTCCCCCAAACCAAACTTACTGCCATCCAGTCGATTCTGACTCACAGTGACCCTAGAGAGACAGAGTCCAGTGATGTCTCGGGGTTTCTGAGACTGGAAAGCTTGACTGGAGTGGAAAGCTTGATCTTTCTCCCACAGGGCAACTGGTGGTTTTGAAGTGCTGACTTTGAGAGTAGCCTCCCACTGTAGAACCCACTACACCACCAGGGATCCCCCAAGAATGGAACTACCATGTGAATACTAAGTAGCGGGGTGTGGATACTGAAGTATAGATAGGAAGAGAGGAGATGGAGAAAGGAACATCTGTATACAGGATTAGGGAAAAGAGCATAGTCAACAGGGCAGGCTAAGCAGAGGACCACTGACCGACCCACAGGGATCTGCTCATCACAGGCCTCTGAATGGAGTGATGAAAGAGAAGACTGGAAACAAATTCTATCAGGTTTGAACCCTCCCGGGGCTATCAGTCAGCATACAGCTCTGTGTTCCCAGAATCAGGAATGATCTAAATCCATTAATGTCCTACAACATTGGATGCCATCATCCTTCTTCTTATAATCAAGCCAGTTTCAAATGATCTGCAAAAGCAAGAAGCTTCTAGGCTGCTTGCCTCTCTCTTGAGGGAGGCAGAGCTATGCCAGAGACTTTGCATCTGGGAAATGAAGCCTACATCAGGCCTCTTCCTATTTATTACACTTACATTTCTAAAAGAAATGATAAACCTGTTGATTAGATTGTTTCTAGCTTGGAGGGGAGGACTTAAGTTAAGCAATTATTTGAGAGCAGCAAAGAGCTCATAATATACAATAAAACCCTTGGGCTGCTTTTGAGTGCTTATTTTAGATAACTTCGTTACTAGGGGAAAAACATCTAAGCTTCAAAGGCAAGCAAATGGGGCAATAATGTAAACCTTGCTGGCAAAAAAAAAAAAAGCCCTTTTAACCACATTCCCTTCTAATCTTCCTTTCTGAGCATCTTATCAACTACTGCTGTGTACAATATGGCCTATAGTGAATCATTCCTCCCTAATGCACAAAACATCCCAAATTCCTTCATCAGAGTTTAATAAAGTTTTTTTATAAACTTCTGAATTGATTTGGATTGGTCTAAATATCAATATGCCTTAGAAACTTGTGAATTGATTGAGACTGGTTTCTAAATATCAGTGGAGTAGCTATTGTGTTTCAACAGCATCTTTGCTATTATTGACTTCTTTTTTTTTTTTTTGCTAGGCTTGTCTCTGCAAGATCAAGTCACATGTAAACCCAATTTGGACTTAAAGTAATTGACTGGCAAAATAAATACACATCCCCTCAACCCCTGCAGTCATTTCCCCTCTTAACAGTTATAAAAAGAAAACATCTCTCCCCTTTCTAACGTTTTTCATGGTTAGACTTCAGTAGATTTTAGTTCATTTTTTTAACCCAGCAAATACTGTGATTGCCTGCCATGTTTCAGACATGTGTTAGGTGTCAGGGACAGTATACTGAGATGGAAGGGCAGATCACTGCTCAATTTGAACTTCTACTTTAATGGCATGGAGGCAAGACACAATGCAAGTATGCCGAGAAAGAGAATCCTGGGAGATGGGTGACACCTAAGAGAAAGGTGACACTGAAGCTAATGCTTGAAGGTGAAGAAGCAGAGGAAGAACATTCCAATAAAAGACTGGCAGCACCTGGAGTATGAGCTTTTTGAATAAAGCCAAGTGGCTAAGGACTAAATATCAAGGTTCTGGTCTCAGATCAATGGTTGATCTTGGCCCAGAATTTGGAACCAGTTCATTACATTTTTACCTCCTGCTGAAAATCTGTATTTGCATTTTCACCCCAGATATGCTGAACAAGAACAAGATTTCTCCATGCGATTCTTATACACTCCTATAAGAACCTATAAAATTCACCTAGGGCTTTTGGTAAAGATGGAAATTATGATTCAGCATCTCTGGGGTAGAAATGCAAACTTTAAATGGGAGACAAAACAGCATGAACTGATTCAAAATTATTACTAGTATGAGGTTCTTGTCTTACCAAGAGAAAGATTTATGCTTGGAAGACATAAAGCATCACCAGAGAACTTTCTTTAGAAGCTCCTCAAACCAAACCAAACTCGCTGCTTTGGGGTTGATTCTGTCTCACAGCAGCGCTATAATAAAGAGTAGAACAGTCTCTGTGGGTTTCTGAGATTGTAACTCATACCAGAGTAGCCAGCCTCATCCTTCTTTCTCCCTAGAAGCTCCTAGGAGGAAGAAATGGAACAGCATGGTGGGGCTCAGTATGTCTTGTCCCATCACATGCGTTTTGAGCTTTTAAAAAGATTCTCAGGAATTTCCATCAGAGGGTCACAAGGGGTTCTGGGATGTAGTCATGAAATGTTGTCATGAGTTCCTTGCATGCTCTGTCCAAATCTCTACTTTCTCTCCTTCCCCATGTTTCAAAATCCATACATTTTTGTATGTCTTTTTCATGTCTGATCTTTTTCATGATCTTTCCTTACCATCTAGGCTATGCTAATGAAAGATGAAAAGATTTTTTTCAATGAAAGTCATTGATCAAAGTCACGTGAGTTCAATACATTGGGAACTCATATTGCTGAGGAATACGTGAAATCTTTACAGGACGTATTCTCCATTGCCATGACAGATGACAAAATCAAATTTATGTGAAAATAGTAAATATACCTTCCAACTCAGGAGATACAATATAAACTACACAATAATAACACTGGCTAGCAAGCCATGTAAACTTTATAGAAATTCTGAACTGTGAAAGGGGACACTTTCTGGGGTTTTGTGATGCTTCATGGTGTTCAGCATTGTAACACAAACAAAAAGTCACCAGGGAATAGTGGCTAGCAAAAATAATTTAGAATTCTTTCCCAATGAACTCATAAACTACTGACAATCTGCTCAAGTTCTCAGGTTAGGGAACTTTTCATTAGAATATCCATTCCATGTTTAGACTGAACAAAATCCCGAATATTCTGAAAATAGCAATTAAGAGCAATGATATTCAGTGATTTGTTAAAAAAAACACACCAGGTAACCATAAGGGGGTTGCAAAAGAGTCTAAGGGAACAATAAACTTCAAAAGGAGGCATTCAAGATGAACAGATGATCTTTCTATAAGCATATTTGTATGTGCTATAAATATATACATCCATGTATATAGTACAGCAAACTGATGTAAAAAAAGTTATAAAAATTCTCAGTCATAACCAAACACCTTGAGGGAATGAAGACCTGAAAGCAGGTAAGTCAGATGGCATAACATAGTTCACAAAGACAACGTCCTATCACCCGACTACGATTGGTCTCTCCCGCTCCAGAGGAAAGAAGAGTGAGAAAAAGCCAAAATTCAAGGAAACATTAGTCCAAAGGACTAATGGACTTCACTCAACTAGATGGTGCTGAGCTACCATTAGTGAACGCTCTGAGCAGGACCACAGAAGGCCCCGGATAGAATGGGAGAAAAATGTAGAACCAAATTCAAAGTCACAAAAATAGCCAGACTAACTAGTTGGATAGAGACTAGTAGAACTCCTGAGTCTGTGATCCATAGACCTCCTTTAACCTGGAACTAAACCCATGCCAGGGGCTATCTGATAGACAAACATGAGGCAGGCCAGAAAAGTGATCCTTGACACTGGTGAGGTGAGGAAAATATTCTTCTGAATAATCTACCATATGAGGCCAAACGGGCAACATTTACCCAAAAACAAAGCTCAGAAAGCAGGAAGGGGCAGAAGCTCAGAAAGAAGGAAGAATGGATGGAGCAACCCAGGGAGGAAAAGGAAGAGGGCTGTTACATGGCAAAGACGGCACTGGTTTATGCAAAACATAGATTGTTGAATGGAAAACTTGCTCTGAAACTTTCACCCAAACCACAATTAAGAAGAAAGAAGTACTTCCAGGGAAGGTAGTAAGAGCCTTCATATAAAATGCAGTGCTGAGGCGTTTGTACGTCACCTCATTTAGCTCTATGATGTCTTATGAGGGAGGCCTGGTGGCACAGCAAATTACCCATTGGGCTGCCAACTGCAAAACTCAAAGTTTGACTCCACCAGCCACTCCATGGGAGAAAGATGAGGCGTTCTGCTCCCCTACAGACTTACAGTCTTGGAAATACACAAGGGCAGGGCTACTCTATCCTCTAGGGTCGGACTCCAGGGCAGTGAACTTGGTTTTGTTATTGCACTTTATGAATTTTTTTTAATGATTTTCTTATGAATTGTCTTTTTGTGGATAAAATATGGGCAGAAATATTTTAAAACAGTTTTATTGACACTTCATCCATGTATTATACAATTCAATAATTAAATGGTATCAATAAATGTTATGCAATCTTTACTACAAGCAATTTTAGAATAGTTTCCTTTCCCTCATATTCATTGTAAGGTTTTTTCAATTTTGGCAAAAGTATACACACACAAAATCACCAAGTCAACAACTTCCACAGGTATAATTCAGTACCATTGATTATACTCCTGTTATATAGTTATCCCTCTTCCAATTGTTCCAGCACCATTAAAATGAACTCAATCGGGGAAAAAAATCTTTACAGTTATATCTGTTAGTGAAGAAGAGACAAATTTCAAGGATGACTTTTTATTGCGAAACATGATTCTAGCAAAGAGTAGCTATACAACATTTTAAGAAAAAGACTTTACTCCTAGACTCAAGGGACATTGAAAAAGAATTGAGGTTAAAAAAAAAAAGTCAAGCAGTGACCTCCCAGTGGCATGGTGTGTCATGTAGCAGTAACACTGATATCTGAGTGCTGCATATTATCCAGGTACCTACTCATGGTACAACTTAGTGAAAGTTTCTGTATCCCAAACCAAATCTTATCTTGATAAACATGGTTGAGTAGATCATTTATGTCAAATGCATATTTCAGAACATAATCTTCTATGATGAATGGAATTAGCATTAAAAAGTTAATATAATTATTACACAATGCACTCTAAACTTCTTGTTCTCTTTTTACTATACAGTGAACCCTCGTTTATCGCGGTTAATCGGTTCTAGACCCTACCGTGATAAATGAAATTCCGCGAAGTAGGATTCCTTATTTGTAAATCAAATATGTTCATAGTTAGAGCATAGAGGACATGAAAAAACACCCTTTAGTCACCATTACACTCGTATTACCCAATTTATTAAACGAAAAAGGGAAATACAGTAAAACATTTTGGACATTACAATTATCATTGATTATTTAATTATATTATTTATGGTATCAAGCGTGTACAGTATAAGCCAATCAGTGGCAGTAATGACAGAGTATGCGCTGTTACGCAAAAACCGCAATAGAGTGAAGCCGCAGAAGTCGAAGAGAGAAGTGGCAAGGGTTCACTACAGACATTCGTAATAATGCAAAGCTTAATATGAAAGGTCCTGAGCATAACTTAACAGTACTAACTATAAGGGCACAAAATAAAAACATACTTAAGACACCTTAAAGACCAAAAATAATTTGCTAACAACTATAAACTGAGCTTTTACTACAATCACCAGAGTTAGCTATCTTGACCCTTTTCCACAATTTATTAACCACTTGCTAATAAAAAATGTTGGATTGTGGATTACATGGTAATTTCTTAGGTTTGGAGCCCCCTTTCTATTGTCAAAGAATTGACTCATGTAAGCCTCAGAAAAACTACGTAGCTGGAAAGAGAATTCATATTACTTTCCATGTTTTATCATCTAATCACATGAGTACCACACTGTGGATCTGCCATAACACAGACCCATTTTCTGGCAGGAGCAGACCGAATGTACCAAGAAGACAGAGATTCCAGAAGCCATTAGTCCCAAGACAGCTATTCAAAGGATTTAGGTCGAGCTTACATGTTCCCTAGTGCAGACAATAGAACACAACTCTAAAACAGCCGTCAGACTGAGTTAGAATAATTTTCCATTTGTGGTATGCAGAACTCTAGGATGGCTCAAGAATCTTGGGACCTATTGGGAATAACTGAGGGACAACCTCCTGTCAGTGATTCAATCAAACACTAATTTGGGAACCACTGTGAAAAGATAAGTTGAAGTGCTGTAATCGAGGGCTCCGTCTAAGTGGACTTTAATAGGGAGATTATCCAAGAGGCCTGACCTAATCGCATCAGACTTCAGGAAGCAGAATTTTCATTGGCTAGCGGCAGAGGGAAAAACCATATACTTGAAGGAGAAAGGAGGGTGGGTGGGTGCGTGAGGAGTTCTCCATTGCTGGCTTAAAGATGAGGGGTACGGTATGTGGGGCCCCCACTTGACAGTCAACAAGAAAATGGGGACCTAAGTTCCTATCAAATTGAGTTCTACCAACAATCATAATGAGCTTGGAAGGCGACCTTCAGCCTCACATGAGACAGCAGGATATTTGATTTCTGCCACGTGAAATCTTAAACAGAGAACCCAGCCATGTCCTCATGTGCTATGTTCTAAGCCGCTAAGTTTGTAGCTTTGTTATATGGCACGAGAAAACTTAAAACACCACAATTATTTTAGTGCAGGAGAAACCAGAACAGTTAACAAGAAAGAAAGAGGGAACTGAGACGGGAATCCTAGTCTGGAAAGAACATTTGGGAGAAAGTAAGGCAAGGGATCTCACAGGGGAGATCCAAGCGAAAGTTAAATCATGTCAACAAATCACCAGAAAACACAGGGTCCTAAAATTCTGGGACTATAGCAGCACCCATAAGGAATATTTTACACATTAGATCCCAAACCTAGTTGTAATGAACGTTCAAGAAAATGGAGGGGAAATAGTGAATGTGGAGACCAGCAGGGAGAGGATGTCTGCTACACTACCCATCTTTTCAGTCGAGTCTGGAGTGTCCCATGGTGCTCACCAAGATTATTCAGGGGAGCTTCTAGATGAATCTGAACTAGTTTAATCAAGACTCATTAAACAGAGTTAAAGGAAAGGAGAAAACAGATGCCTAGACCATTATCAAATCTCAAGTTTCATGACATTAAATTAGGCATGTAGGCTGCAGGGGAACCTGTATTCCTCGATTGCTCCCTTTCATACATGATGATGGCTAATTCTGTTCCCAGGCCAAAAAGAAGAAAATCAAAACCATAGCTACCAGGAGGTCAATGAAGAAGGCGGAGCTAAGTGTGATGGAGGGACCAGAGCCCTCTAGTGGGTGACAGAAAGAAAGGAAAGAAGGTGAGCACGGCTTTGTATTCCGTAAGAGTCCAAGATGGCGTTCCCCAAAACAACAGGTCAGGATGTGGAGACGAAAGGAAAAGAAAAAGGAACAGAAAGGAAGGCGAAGGAAATTTAGTTCGTTCTGGAAGTGCAGGGGTTAACATGTGTTCCTGACTGCAGCCCCGTCGGCCCGTGTTATACCTAGCAGGAATAATAATATTGGGCCAAATGGATATATGCAGCACGTTTTCATTTACAATTAAAATAGCTGGCCGAGAGCAACGTGAGTGAGACAAAAGATGGCAAACAAAGATGCAGAGAACGAGAGCTGACCTTGAGATGTCCTTTTGAAATCCCAAACCAGAAGAGCAGATGGGCTTATTAGCAGTATGTGCTTTTGCGTGAGCCCGTGATCTTAATTTCAAGGAATAAAGCAGAAAGTCTTAACAAAGCCATTTTCTTTAACACGACTGGGATAATATCCAATACGACTACATGTTCTCGTTGCTGAGAATTGCTTCCTGTTACTTTTCTGCCTTTGTGACTCTCTCGGGGCCCTTTTCGACCTGTCGCTGGCATAGACACAGTGCTCCTGGTGGGATTCCTTCAATGGGTCCGGCTGGTACTCTCCGTCAATAAGAGATACTGCCAGCTTTCAAGAAGAGAGATTTTATTCGCCTCCTTTTCTTTCCGATTATAAGCAACTGACCCTCTCGGTTACTCAGCATATGAGGTTCTACAAGCTTCATTCACTCTTTCCTCTGGAAAATGCCGTTCGGAGCTTTAGTCCTAAGAAATAGAGCACATGGTTGAGAGGGTCCTGCTATAAAACAATGGACTGGGTTGCCAAGGAAGCTCCAAATGTCTTTACAAGGATAACATTTTCTACCGCCTTTTAATTAAAAGGAATAAGTTGCTCGATAGCATCACATCCAAGTCCATTTGAGATCCTTTGTAGCTCAGCAGATAAAAACATAGACTTCTTTCAGTAGGTTAAGCAGAACCATATTTTCAGTTCTGCAAAGCTGCAGGAACTTAATGCACGTTGACAAGTCACCAACATCTAGTAAGGCAAAAATAATATGCGATGAAGAAAGCACCTCGAAGTGAATTATGGATGGGTAGGTAATACATGTATGATAGGAATATGATGACATCACTCAGAGTTTCTAAGCTACCTACATAAAATTACTACTGTAAATGGAGGTCTACTTTAATACATTACACAAACACTGTCCCCGGTTAAACTAAATACAAAATTTAAATGCCTGATATATTTAACTTTTACGCATTTCTCTATTCTTGAACTCCTTATCACACCAACTAGAGTGATGAGTGTAAACCAAATGATTAACACATGAATAAAGTTATAATCTGAGATCTCTGTGTTTCCCTAAGGTTGATGAAAGACTACAGGCAGAGGATGGCAAATGAGATCAAATTGACTCTGCTGGTGAATCTCTGCCTGCACTGCAGACCCGCTGAATTCCAAGCAAAATCTACTACTAGAAAATGATAGGAACATTTAATTCATGAAAAAGCTTACTTCAGAATTAACAGTAGAGATAACTTCTTTTTTAGGAAACCAGCACAAAGCAAAACAAGAGTTTTCTCTGGTAGAAATCACAACTGACTATCAGCAATTATCAAAACAATAACGGTGACCTTGAACCAGCCTTAAAGGTCTTTGTACACAATTATATTATCAGCGTTATGAATTTTCAGCTGCTATCTCAGCCACAAATTCAATAATGCAGAGTGGTCAGAAAAGGGAAAATAGTGATTTTAACAACCTCCACTAAAAAAAGGCATTTGAGAAAGCACATGTAATACATGCATTTTCAATGTTAAGACTGACACCTCTTTCAAATCCTGCTCAGCAAAGTTGAGAAGAAGATGTATGACATCTCAGGTAGATAAAGAACATGGCATGTAGTTACTGTAATTAAGAGATTCAATATCTATTATCATCAGGCAGGTATCACAGCCACCTTGCATTGCTGTAAGCTGCTAGAAAAACGTCCAAACCAGCAAGACTGTGCTTAAGGAAAGCCGGCAACAACAGCGGGGACATTACTGGCCGTCAACATCTGTGGGTGTTGCTATGGGCACAATCACAAAGAACCCTGCCATCTGTACAAAAAAGGTATACACACAGAGAAGATGGGAGGGATGCTGAAGATAAATTGATAAGAAAATCAAAAAGGAGACATAATGGTGCACGCGATATACAATAGGCCCACTATTTTGAGTCCACGTTCTATACTACTAATTCCTCTCTATTCAGGCTGGAGAATCCAAATTCAACCTAACTATCATTGTGCCTAAACATGAACCGGAGGAGTGGAAATAATATCTTAAAACTCTACACTCGTATCATTTATCCCAAATCTTAATCTGAAACTCAAAGTGAATCACGTTTAAAATAATATTTAAACTTCCACTTATAAAGCCTGGATAGTCATTTATAAATCTGCAGAAGAGAAAAGCACAGGTTACCATGAACAAGAACCCAATATTGATTTTTCGGCGGTGCAGTAAAGCATCTCCATTCTATTTGGCTGCTGTCAAAGCCACTCTTTAACAGCTGGAGTCAAATTGCACTATTTACAGCAAGAGCCCTTGTCAAGTGGACCATAAGTATCCTAACAATACACTATTCAAATGGCACTTTGCCACACAAATTGCTGACTTGATGAATAACCAATGTCAATGACTAAGGCCAATATGAAAGTTTCGTTTTTATGAGAGGTTTTACATTCACACATTAAGTAAGCTTTCTTTGAAGAACTATTAAGCTATATATTTCAGGCCTTTGAGATGCTGAAAATAATTAAAATCTGTTTAAATACATCAAGGGAACTGACAACATTAATACGGATCTGGTGTTAACTACATTTGTCACGCGAGTCAGAACAGTGCCCTTCTGTTCCTGGCACTCCCCACCGGCACGTGCAGCACAATGCAGGGCTTAAACCAGCCTCGCACCATGAAATAGGAGCATTCTCCTTTTGTACTTCTGATTTACATGACCAACGAATGTTTAGATACAAGGGAGGCTTTGAAGTCCTGTGAGGAAATTCAGGGTTGCTTCTGTGTGCAAGGCAGCCAGCTGGAGTCATTTAATGGTGCAGTCCCTGCTTTTCCTAGTGACTCTGAGCCCTCCCTCCATTCTTTGGGAAACAAAGCTGTGATGGGTTTTCAGTCGCCCCCCCCCTCCACCGCCCCCCCACAGAGGCAACTTTCTCCCAAAAGCAGTTTAGACACATGCTTGCTGCCATCTGAGAAAAGAGCTACTCTTTAACAAAGCAAGTTTTTTTTTAAGCTTTAAAAATTCAAAGGAAACTATTTCTACTCAACTTTAAAAAGTTATGCTGGTATAGAAAATACGTAGGGGAAATGGCTATACCGTGTTGAAAACTTGCAGTGTGTCCATAAAGTTAATTGTCTCCAAATTCTTGTCTCCTGTGTTTCACTCTGATGAGCTTTCATCGATTAGCATCGGAGTTTTAAATTGTGATTCCTAAACTCAAAACATCAAACACCTATATGCTGAATAATAAAATGCTATTCTTCTTTAAAGTCACTCAAAGTTGTTATAAAATAGTTCCCACCTGAGAACACTCATATTTATAATGTAATACAGGCCGTGTATTGTGTTACATTAAATCAAATATACCAAATATTAACTACTGATCAACACAGTAAAAAAATGCCTCTTTATGCGGAGACTACAGCCCTAAATAGTGCAATGAACTCCCTTCAGACAAATATAATGTGTTCTTGTCTACAGTGGTGCAATTTCGATAATAAAGACAGATACATAAAAAACACTGCCACAATGAGTTACTATACAATATTTATCCATGTAGGTTTACAGGTGAGATTTCCAAAGCTCATAATTTGGAAACAACTGCTAAGTTCTCTTTTAGTTAATGGTTTTGCGTTAGAGCCACCATTTTATTCCAATATGGTAATGGGTCGTAGTGGGACCCAATTTTCTACTGGTGCAACCATCTGTGGTTTACAGGAGTTAGTGAGATAAAGCTCTAAAAAGGTTTTTAAGCAAAGGCACCACTGTTAGCTAAGTTTAAAATCCTACAATCATACTCCCCAAAAGTTCAAGTGAAATGTAAGCATATCTGATTCATAACCAGGTTTGCATTTCGATCTACATTTTGAATATAAATACATCTAAAATGCTTTACTGTAAGAAAATTCCAATTTCAAAAACCACGTGTGAATCGGGAATTATACTTGTACACATGTTTCCTTAAACAAGGCAGCTTTCCAAACACATAAAGTGACGTCGTTTCTGTCACATAGCAGAATAGGTACAAGGTCTTTGGATTACATTCCAGCCAGAACAGAGAAGACACAATAATTAACATTATTAACAATAAAAGGCTCTAGCTATTTTGCCACTCCCTCCTTCTACCTAGTGGTTTCCAAGTCCAGAGAAGAAAAGACCGGATCAGAAATTGACAACCGATAGCCAGTAGACTAAATTCTCGGGTTTATTTCGCAACACAAACCCTTATTTAAGTTTTGTCTAGGGCTGTTTCCACACTCTGAAGGAAGGGTTGTGTAGCTTCAACAGAGAAGATCCACCCCAGAAGGACTAATATATTTATCTTTTGGCTTTTGACAGAAATAGTGGCTGAACCTTATTCAAGTTCACCATCATCTAATGCAAATATAATACAAACCACATGTGTTATTTAAATGATCTAGTAGCCACATTTTTTGGAATAGAAAAATCTATTTTAATAACACTTTATTTAACTCTATGTACCTCCAAATTATTATTTTAACATGTGGTGCTAGCTAATTTCAAGTGCTTACTAGCCACATGCAGCTAATGCTATCTTATTAGCCAGCACCACTCTCAAAAATCAAGCAGACAAAGTTGTGGTTTTAAAAAAAGAGAAAAAGAAAAGAAATGGCAAGATATTTCAAATGGGTGTAAAATGTGGCAGTCAAAATAATCTCATTTCCTTTTTGGATCATTTTACAGATACGAAATTCTCAAAAAGAAATGTAAAACCAACCAACAATAAAACATAAGCCTTTCCTCCTGGAGGTATGATGAAACTGCAGAGATTTCTGCTACATACAGGTGAATTTAGTCAGGGCTTTAGTGCCTACTTTGAAGCTACATTTCTGCAACTGCGATTTGAACAGTTTCTATTTTGTTTCATCTTTAGCAGAACCTGAGAAAGCAGTTCCCTGTTACTAATATAATATTGTATTCCTTTAAATCCTTCGAGATGCGGACACTTTCCTAGCTACAGTTAATTCTTTGTCTAGAGAGACAAATTCTTCTGCTCTAGCATTTCAAATTGGACTCATTTTCAGAATTTGTATTGTATGTGTTCTCTTTAAAACCTTCCCCCAAATTGATGACAAGGAACTTACAAATCTGGCTAGACCAGAGGATGTACACTGGTACAGATAGGAACTGGAAACACAGGGAATCCAGGGCAGATGATCTCTTCAGGACCAGTGGTGAGAGTGGTAATACCAGGAGGGTGGAGTGAGGGTGGGGTAGAAAGGGGGGACTGATTATAAGGATCTACATGTGACCTCCTCCCTGAGGGACGGACAACAGAAAAGTGGGTGAGGGGAGACGTTGGACAGGGCAAGATATGACAAAATAACAATTTATAAATTATCAAGGGCTCATGAGGGAGGGGAGAGCAGGGAGGGAGGGGAAAAATGAGGACCTGATGCCGGGGGGTTTAAGTGGAGAGCAAATGTTTTGAGAATGATGAGGGCAATGAATGTACAAATGCGCTTTACACAATTGATGTATGTATGGATTGTGATAAGAGTTGTATGAGCCCCTAATAAAATGATTTTTTTTTTAAAAAACCTTCCCCAAAATCGATACGCCTTCTTCAGAAACAACATGAATAAGTGAATGCAGCATCCTAACAAACCTCAAATATACAAAATACGAAGAGCTCACTGAATTTATCTTACATGCTGTTCTTGTAGTTCATGTCTGCTAGGGACTATTCACCTGTGCCGCACTATAAGCCACCAAAAAAAGCTCAGAAGATGAGATGTAGTCAATTACTATGGACATTCTCGCCATACATTCTTATATGATGTATTATAACGCTGGACTCTATGCCTGTAGCTAGAATCCCATTTGGAAGGAGTTCTCTGCTTTACTAATGGACAGGATTTATATTGAAAAAAAAAAAAATGAGACTCATAACCATTGAGTTGGCTGATTCACAGCATCACTATAGAACAGGGCAGACCTGCCCGTGAGGGTTTCTGAAACAGTAACGCTTTATTTATGGGAGTAGAAACCTCATCTTTCTCCTAGCGATTAGTTGGTAGTTTTGAACTGCCTACTTTGACTGCCAGACCTGAGACCACTGTCTGTGGACAGCCCAACATTAACCACTATACCACCAGTACTCCTCACCAGGACTCCTAGAGGTAGGGTTAAATTCTGACCTTAGTAGAGGGAGGGAACAAAGTTACACCCTTTGTTTCCTTCTCAAAACTCACTGCTAACTTATGGTGACCCAGTAAGAAAAGGTATAATTGCCCCTGTAGGTTTCCCAGACTGGAACTATTTATATGAGTAGAAAGCCTCATCTTTCTCCTGGGGAGTAGCTGGTGGTTTTGAACTACCAACCTGGAGGTAGCAGCCCAAGACATAACCCCCTACACCACTAGGGCATCTTTAGACTCGACTTGATCAGAGGGTGTGACTTAAGGCACCAACTTTTATTTTCCTTGGGGGTATGCTAGGCTAAGAGACAAAAAGTGCACCTCCATCAAAGCCATTCCTTGGTGTCTAAGAGCCATGCGAGGCGAAGGGGAGGCCCAGGACTGGCTAAGGAGCACATTCCCGGTCTCTGCCTTAAGTGGTGGAGGTTGAATGGTTGCTGTCAGAGTAGGTCAAGGAGGATAGCATGTGCAAGCTCGGCTCACCCCTGTTTCAGAGCAATAGAGGTACTAGAGACTGTGGCCCTGGGGCTACTGGATAGAACAAGAGGAGAAATTCTGAGACTATGGGAACACGTAATAGAGCAACAGGCGGGCTTCCTGGTCCTAGCCAAGGAACCCAGAAGCTGAGAGGTGAGGAGCAGAAAGTGAGATTTGCTTGCTGGCTGAGGTGAGGCACTGTGATCCAGTGATGGTGTCCTTACAGTTTACTGATCTTGACTTGCAGTAACCTACTAACTTCTCTAATAAATGAAGACCAAATTCAGAGCCATTGAGTCAAACGAGACTCATGCCAAATCTGCAGGACAGCATAGAATTACCCCTGTAAACTTTCTAGGAGTAGAAAGCTTCATCTTTCTCCCAAGGAGCAGCTAGTGGTTTTGAATGGGCAGCCTTGAAGATAGCAGCCTAATGTGTAGCCAACTATGCTACCAGGCCTGTGACTATTGTCTGTGAGTTCTGTGGTCATTGCAATGCATTATCAAACCCAGTATCGATGTAGAGTGGCTTGGGGGGAATAGTTGCCATCAGGGGAGGTGAAGAAGGATAGAGTCTGCAAGCTGGTTGACCCCTGTCTCACATCAATAGAGAAGGCAGAGGAGGTCACATATGGTCCCCATGCCCTTTACTGGAGAAGTACAAATTATAATTAGAAGATGGTTCACACACACACCATTGAAATGGCGTAGGTACCATTTTATAAAGCAAAGGTGCTCTAATACGATTCAATGTTCGGTGTTCAGTGAAGACATTGAATGACAGATTCCAGTAGGTATAATTTAGATGCAACACAGATGAAAATAGTTGTAGGTAACACCAAGTTCACCATTAAAAGGAGCATGATATATAGAACTAAGGAGGTGACAGTCCTGTCTCTTTCAGTTCTTCTACAGCTATGCAGGGAGTAAAGAATTGGAAATTTAGTCGTCAAAGTTTGAGGTCAGCAGCTTAGAAATAAAGTTCAGATCAGTCTAAGAATAGGAAAACAAGACCCTGGTATTTTAATGCTTTCTTAGAATCAAGAAACAAAATTTTGTAAAGAAAATGAAATCTGTATGTACTATTGTCAGGACCTACCAGGTAGCTCGGAGGACCTCTCAGAAGCTGGAAGAAATGGTCTTTTGTTTGCCGACTGGAACTGAAACGATCAAAACTGGAACCTGAGAAATGAGAGATTTGCTCTTGCAGACCCTCTCCATTGTGGTCAACTGGATTCCAATTCATCACGATCCTATAATCTTCCTCATTGCCATCGAGTTAATTTCAAGTCACGGACATCCTGGTGGTGTCGTGGTTACATGTTGGGCAGCTAACCTCAAAGTCAACAGTTCGAAGCCACCAGCCACTTCATGGGAGAAAGAAAAGATTTCCTACTGTCTCAGAAACCCCCAGGGGCAGTTCTACCCTTTTCTACAGGGTTACTGTGAATGACGCTATCCCAAATTGCCACATAGATTTTCCAAAGCCGTCATCTTTATGGAAGCAGACTACGACATTTTTCTTCTACAGAGCAGCAGGTAGATTCCCACGGACATTTTTGTGATTAGTAGCTAAGTGCTTAACCCTTGTGCTACCAAGACTCCTTCATGCGCAAGTCAAGACCCATCCTCAAATTTTTCTCTATGATTCTAACATATCATAGCCACTATACAATTCATCCACTACACTACTTGTCAGTCAGTTTGTCCTACTGTGGTGGTGCTGAGCTGTTGCAAGCTATGTCAGCAGCATTTCAAATATGCGCAGGGTTACCTACAGTGAACAGGTAGAGCTTTCAGATTAAGAATAGGCTATGGAGAAGGAATAGCTCATCCACTTCTGAGGGATTAGCCACTAAAAACCTTCTCAACAACAGCAGAATATTACAGCTATGTCAGAAGATGAGCCCCCAGGTTGGGAGGAAGTTGAGGAAGTAGAGGGTTCAGCTTCCTAGAGGTAGTAAAGGGTTCGGCTCCACGAGGGTCAGCAAAAGAGAAGACCTTCAAGCACATCGATTGAGCCAGTGGCTGTAACAGTGGCACAGGACAAGAAGACGATGCCTTGTTCTGTTGTCTAAAGGGTCACTGGCAGTCAGAATCCACTCAACAGCATCTAAATGCAACAATGTAAGAGGCACACTTGAACTGGAGGACAGTGAAGTCACATGAAGATGCTATGCTAAGCAGTCAGCTGGGCTCACAGGATGGCCTTTCTCACAACGTAGGACATATATCAGTGTGCTTCAATTCCCTTCTTAAGGGAAAAGCCATTATCACGAATTTTCCTGAAGTTCCATTGTAATTGTCTATTGTATATGTAATTGTCTATAAAACACATAACTTTTTACAAAGTAAATATATGAAGAGTTTGTTTTGAATATCTGAAATCATTTTGATTAAATGAGAAGAAAACAAAAAGTTGTAGCCTAATTAAGGGCTTTCACAGCTTAAGGGCCATGAAGAAACAAGGGTGGGCAGCCTAAGTGAAGTCTTACAATGACAGATGTAAAAGTTCAGAAAGTTTACAATTCCTGACTGTTCACCAAGGAAAACAGTGCTTTGAGAATCTGAAAAACAAGACTGTATCAGATTCTCAGAGCTCAATGATACTTTATCTTTGTCACAAATATGTTCACCCACGTATAACACACATAGACAAGTTAACATGGAAGGGGTTATATGACTGGCAAAAATGATGACTTATTGGCATAAAAATATGATAACCCTTTAATTTCACCTAATGAATTCCACTTGGCAGACTCCGTGCCCATGAAGAAAACATGGTCCTCCACGGTAGCATTGCTAGGTAACACACGGGCTACACACCGGGCAGGATTCGAATGATATGAATGCCGATACATTAAAAAATTGTCATTTGGGCTTACATACTCATTGATTGGGAATTTGGTTAGTGTGACCAAGTTCTGAAAAGAACGGGTAAACCCTGGCCTCACTGATAAAATCTACTCAGATCTCAAACCCTAAAAAGTTGAGGATCACACCCTGTCAATGCAACTTTGAAACTTGCCACATGGAGGCCTGTCCTAAGCAGCCTCTGGCCTTCCTAGAGGATGGCACATCGGGTTTCCTCCAAAGTCTAAGATGCAGACATGTTATGAAGCAAGGCCTTACCTGAAGTCCTTATTTTAACTCTCCATATATAAGTTAAATAATGGAAAATGTTAGTCACATAAAACAAAAACTCAGCTAAACTCACAAATATGAGTTTGGGATGTATAGCCTAATAAATCATTCTGCATGGGGGGGGGGGACAACAAAATTAGGGTTCATGGATGTGTAAGTCATAAAAGTGAAACATAAAAAATATCCATATATTGAACCACAAAGAAGTAATTTATATAAGCAATATTATACAATAGCCATTAAAGTAACATTCGCACCTATTAAGCAATATTATGAAAATGTGTTCACAAAGGGAGAACACCATATATATGCACATATAATGAAATAAATACAACATGATGAACTATCTTGGAGGAATAAAAGATAAAACATATAGAGGAGTCACTTAAATAAATCATATTTAATTACTGTAACAGTGAAAAAATAATGAAGTGAAAAGTAATCACGCTAATCCAGATTTCTTCCTAAGTGCTTGATTTGGGTTATTAAGAAAAATGAAAATTCCATCATTCTGCATTAACTTGTGACTAGAAATAGTAAGAGCTACTGATCTGATAGACAGAATGTACTCTGAAAGATAAAAATTATCCATACCGTGGTTTAGATTTTCTGATAACTTGCTGTTTATTTACAGGAACCATTTCTTAACTGAAAAAAAGGTATGTGTGGTGGGGGGGGGAGGGGCAAGCCATAATACAGTTTGTATTCCACCCTTTTGAAAACTGTATAGAATTAAAGATTTCATATAAAACAGGCTCAATTTTGACCAGCCAGAAATAGCTGTCTTGTCAAAAATAATTCTATAGCAAATAGAGGCGGCTTCAAAAAGTTTGTGGCAAAGTGAAATTAAAAGATAATGGAATTTTTCCATAAGCTCTTTGAAGCTCTCTCGTGTTTGCCATAGAATTCTTGTTGGCAAGACTGTTATTTCTGGCTTGTTGAAACTGAACCAGTTTCACCCAGAGAACTATCCTAATTCACCAAGATCACTGGGATGCTAAGTGTGCCGAAGGCTTATATCTGCTGATATCTAAATACTGTTTTATCATGAAGGCAGATTATGTCCGGCTGGTGTTGACCATGTTGTTGCTGGGCAGTCGCTTAATTTGAACGTACCTGATATGAAGATCCCACCTGCAGTCCAGGAGAAGGTCCTGGCCCAAGCTGGTAGGAGCTAGAAGACCGCTGCTCTACAATTTTGTGCTTGTGTATTTCTGAGGCAACTAGAAGTGCAGACTCAGGCTTTGGAAGCTGGGCATCCTCGCAACAATTAAGAATAATTCTTGCTCTTTCTCCTGTTTCATGTCTTTCCAACGTGCCTGGAAAACGAGGTTAAAGATTTTAAGATATGCAAAATATTAATAACAGTAGAGTCTACGGGTAGGGGATGAGTGGCCATTCGCGTTATGATGCCTTACTATCTTCTTTGCTTCTGGGTGCCCTCCCTGATTGATTCAAATCAGCCTCTTACAAAGGCTGAAATCCTGGACTCAAAAAGCTCTGTGCTTTTTCATCTACTGAAATCAACAAGACCTTCAAGAGTTTTTAACCGTAAAATCTTTTCCTTATTATACAGGATTGTGAGTGATCAATAACACAGAACTATGGAATATTTTAGTGCTGTCCCCTAGTGTTCAACACATCAACAACAGAGAATGCAGCTTTGCTTGTATTCCCAGGACTAAATGTCACCATTGGAAATATATCATGTCATTGTACACCACCCTCACTCAACTGCCTTCACATCTTCACAAATTCACGCACCTCTAGAGTTAGGTTGTTGTTGGGGTTGTGAGCATTAATGTTGTTTTCCTTTGGCTTTTATTTTTCATGCTACTATTAGAAAAAAAATTATCTGCCCTCTTACTGCCATTCTTCCATAGGTTCAGAATTTAGGGCTGCTACAAGTTCAATTTCACATTAAAAGGAACAAGTAACAAATAGTGTAAAAATATCAGAAAGCAATTTACAAGGAGTTGTGTTCTTATAAAATAGACTGCCATACACAGATTGAAATCTGAATAGCTATGAATTAATCATGACCACTGTCTCTTATACCAGTGAAGAATTCATTTACATTATTCATACTATATTACACATATAACATATCTTATTGAGTAAAGACACAACAGACAATTGACTTGACATACTGTCACTAAATACAAATTTCACTTGCATCATTTCTTTCCTACCAGTGAGATAGTATGTGAGCTATTTGTGAAGAAAGAAAAAGATTATTATTACTGATTATAAAATATTATTAACTATAAAATAGAAAGGAGAAGCATTGTAAAGTAATTCTTATCAGTAAGAATACAGAAATAACAATTGTATAATAAAAAGTCTTCTCAAGAGAAGCAAGGTAAGTAGATAGGTAATCAATGACGACAAATAGATACATGGATATGGTGCTTCTATGGATCCATCTCTTTCTCATATTTACTGTTCTCTATCAACTTTTGCTGCAACCTATGGCACAGTGACTATGCACTTGACTGCTCACTGAGGGATAAGCGGTTCAAACCCACTAGCTGTTCCATAGAAGAAAGATGTGGATGTCTGTGTTCATAATGATTTATACCCTTAGAATCTCTAGGGAAATCCCCCCCTATTTTTTAAAATCATTTTTGGGGGGCTCTTACAGCTCTCCTAATAATCCATGCATCACTTGTATCAACACACTTGTATATATGTTGGCATCATCATTTTCAAAACATTTTCTTTCTACTTGAGCCCTTGTTATCAGTTCCTCTTTTCTCCCTCCCCACCCTCCCCTTCCGCCCTCAGGAACCCTTGAAAAATTATATTTTATTATTATTTTCATATCTTACACCATCTACTGTCTCCCTTCACCCACGTTTCTTTCATTTGTGCCCATCAGGAAGGGTCATATATCTATCATTGTGATCGGTTCTCCCTTTCTCCATCCACCTTCCCCTTACTCTCGTGGTATTGATACTCCCATTACTGTTCCTAAAGGGTTTATCAGTCCTAGATTCTGTGTGTTGGGATCTCTTACCTGCACCAATGTATGTACTCCTGACTAGCTGGATTTGTAAGGTAGAACTGGGGTCATGATAGTGGGGAGTCAGGAAGAAGCATTAACGAACTAGAGGAATGTTGTGTTTCATCGGTGCTATACTGTGTTATGGCTGACTCATCCCTTCCATATGACCCTTCTGTGACGGGATATCCAATTGTCTACGGATGGGCTTTGGGTCTCCACTCAGACCCCCCATGTTTGCATCAATATAATTGTTTGTTTTGATTTTCTGATGCCTGATACCTGCTCCCGTGGACACCCCTTGTGATCACACAGACTGGTGTGCTTCTTCCATGTAGGCTTTGTTGCTTCCCTGCTATATGTCTGCTTGTTTAACTTCAAGCATTTAAGACCCCAGGTGCTATATCTTTTAATAGCTGGGCACCATCAGCTTTCTTGCCCACATTTGTTTATGCACCCATTTTGTCTTCAATTATTTTGTGGGAAGGTGAATATAGTAGAATGCCAGGTTATTAGAATCAAGTGTTCTTGTGTTAAGGGAGAACTTGAGTAGAGGCCCAAAATCCATCTGCTACCTAAATATCTAATATGTAAATATATGTACATAGACCTATGCCCCTATCATTATATATTATATATTACTATATTTCCATATATGTGTCTATATATATATACTTCTATAAATGGCTTTTACCTGCTAGTTCTTTCCTCTGTTTCCTTTTACTTTTGTCATGTCCCACTATCATGTATGACCCTCATTCAGCTCTCAGCGAGTCATCTCAGGTATATTGCAGTTGATCAAATCCCACCAGGCATTTTATACCCTCCTTGCCATTGATTTTAGATCCCTTGCTGTTCCTTGTCCCTGTGGTTGCTGGCTCTCCCTCCTCTTCTCCCACATCTCTCCAGAACCATTGGTCCCAATGTTTTCTCTTCAGGATTGTTAATCCTGCCTATTTTATCTTGATAGACATAAAAATAAAAATTTTTAAAGCTTATAAATTGTTCCAGATATGTCTGCTAACCCTTATGAATGTTTTCCAATCAGGTCTGATGAGGTGCCAAGCCCTGCCCCCTGAGACGGAAGTGTATTGGGGGGATTCTTTAGGGACATTGTTGCTTTGCTCCCTTCCTGCTCTGTTACACTCCCTTCATGCTTTGCCCTGCTGAGTGAGGGTTGGACAGGGCACAATTTATGGCAATTCTACTTTGTTCTACAGGATCGCTATGAGTTAGAATCAACTGGAGGGCAATGGGTTAAAGTACCATCACATGGTAATTTAGATTCCAAAACAGTAACCGGTACTATGTTAAAATAGTAGGCAGAATTTAACTTCTCATTTTATAACAATGTTAAATTTTCACTAACAATTCTTTCATAAACATTTTTAGCATATAAAGCTCCGAAGCGTGGTTTTATTCTAAGCTTCCCCTTCTATCACGTTTGGGATGTCTTCAATAAATGAAGCTGTATAAGATATCAAGAAAACCATCCCCATAAGAACACCATCAAACATAATGAAAGGCATTCACACTGCAGAAGACAAAATACAGGACCTTCTAAAACTATGAAACTTTAAACCAAGTGAACAAACAAACTCACCACCATCGAATCAATGCGGACTCATGGCAACCTGCTGTGGGTTTCCAAGGCTAACTATTTACAGGAGTAGAAAGCCAGTTTTTCTCCCAGGAGTGGTTGGCAATTTTGAACTGCCAACCATGTGGACTGAACTCCAACTTATAATCACTACACCACCAGGGCTCTTCTATGTACATCAAAAGAGTAAAACGTAACCCATTTATTGGGAAAAAAATATTTCACAATGATATATCAGATATAAAGACCTAAAAAAATCTACAGAAAATTACAACAGTTTTAATAAGAAAAAGACAATCAACCCAATCAAGCAAGGAGCTCAATAAATGAATAAACAATTTACTAAAGATGACATTCAGGCAACCAGCAATTATATGAAGAAATGCTCAATAAGCCATAAGAGAAATACAAATTAAAATAACAATGAGACACCACCTTAAACCAACATTTTTAGCAAAATTCAAAACTACATGAAAATGTAAATTCTGGCAAGTATGTGGAGAAATTGGAACATTCATATATAGATGGTGGGATTGCAGTATTATATAATCACTATGGAAAACAGTATGGGGCGTCCCTAAACAAATACCTTATGATCCTGCAATCTCTCTAATACCCTAAAGAAAGAAAGCACAAAACATGCATAGACATATGCACACCCATGCTTCTTGCAGCAATTCCTGTAACAGCACAAAGGTCGGAAGCCATCAAAAGGCCCATCTGTAGCGGAATGAATAAACAAACGGTGATACACCCACTCAATGAAACATTATGCCTCTTTAAAAATAATGATGAGGCTGCCAGACTCATAACGTGGACAAAATGGGAGAGCCCTGTGCTCAGCCAACTCAGCCAGCCCCCTAAAGGTCAATATTGCATGGCATGATTATTTTAAGAAAGGAAGTTCACTCCAAAGGAAAAGATTTTGAAGACTAACAGAGGCCAGGGACAGGGGGACTTGGGCAGAAAAGAAAGAGGAAGGGAGGGAAGGAGGGATGATGGGTGGGGGGGAAAGTAGAAAGAACCACCTACACAGGGGTTTACTGGGGCAATACAGCGTTTGGATAAGATGGTCAGTGTGACTCTATGTAATATGTTGTGTTGTGTTCCACAATTAAAGGGAGATAGAGTAATCGATAAATTGTTGTTTGAAGAGAAAAGGATCACAGTCTTACAAACCCCCCAGATCCTTTATCCATCAGACCTAAACAAAGAACAACAGCAAGAATTCCCTAAGCACAGAATCGTTACTGCTGCTTCCTGAACATGTGAGTTGCTGTAATAATTTGTAAACTGTAGCACCTGATCAAATCCATTGTCTTCCTGAGCAATCTCTCTTTAAATGTGAAATCATCATTGATCTTTTCTTCTCACAGATTTTCTGTGGCTCCTGAAACAATGATATTACAATAATATTTGGAGAATTCTTGGGAAAGAGTCTATTACAGATTAACATACATGTACAAGTTGGCCACAGTAAAACTGGCAGTTCAAGCCTCCCATGTGCCTCAGAAGACAGGCCTGCCTTTGAAAGGACAGTGTTGACAGCATTATGGGACAGGTTGTACCTTGCACTCGTGGAGTGGCCAAGAGTCAGCATCAACTTGTCAGCCACCACCACCACCACCCATACCGAACTCCGTACTCACTCTCTTACAAAAACACACCTATTTAGTGATACTACCATTATTCTTGTATTTTCCGGTGACAAAAATAGTTTACCTACCAATATCAGTAGTTCTAATTCATTTCATGGCCTGAAAACTCAATTATAGGTGCTACCAATATTAAAAAAACCAGATCAGTTCCAGTTCCCCTTGCAGCGTTACTCAAAAGCAAATTGGAGTATAGAGATTAGGAAGAGCTGAAAACTCACTTGTCATAGTATTTGAAGTAAACATAAGTTATTTTTACCCCAAATGAAAAACTTCATTTTCTAACAAAATGTTTGCATCTAAGTTTTGGGGACCCATACACATGAACTTCTCGAGACGGAATACAGAGACATCAAATGGACTACATCGGTGAGAAGAGACGTTAGAGATGCTCATTATCAGCAAGAAAACCAGGCCAGGGGATGACTATGAAACAGACTATCAATTGCTCATATGCAAGGTCAGGCTGAATCTGAAGAAAATTGAGAGACGTCTGTGAGAGCCAAATTACGATCTTGAGTCTATCCCACCTGCATTTCGGGAACACCTCAAGCACAGACGTGATGAATTGAGCATTAAGGACCAAAGAGAGACGTGATGAGCTGTGGGCTGACATCAAGGACATCATACATGAAGATAGCAAAAGAGCATTCAAGAGACAGCAAAGAAAGAGTCCAATTGGATGTCAGAAGAGACCGTGCAACTTGCTCTTGATCATAGACTAGCTAAGGCAAATGGAAGAAACAATGAAATAAAAGAACTGAACTGAAATTTTCAAAGAACAGCTCGAGAAGACAAAGTGAAGTATTATAATGAAATGTGGAAAGATCTAAAGTTAGAAAACCAAAAAGGAAGAGCATGCCTAGAATACCTGAAATTGAGAGAACTGAAGGAAAAATCCAATCCTTAAGTTGAAATATGAAAAGACACTACGGCAAAATAATGAAGGAAGCATCAAGAGAAGATAGAAACAATGCATTGAGTCGCTGTACCAAAAATATCTAGTCGACATTCAACTTTCCATACTGTATGACCAAGAACCAATGGTACTTGGAAGGAAGTACAATGGAACCGTAAGTTAAAATGGCAGAATGGAAGGAAGAATTTCAAGCTGCACTAAAATGAGACTCCAGGAATTAATGGAATATCAATGTTTTAACAAGCTGACAAAGCACTGGAAGCACACCAAGAAATTTGGAAGACAGTTACATGGCCAACTGACTAGAAGAGATCCATATCGGTGCCCATTCCAAAGAAAGGTGATTCACAGAATGTGCAAATTGTAGAAAAATATCATTAATATAAGATGGAAGTAAAATTCTGCTGAAGATCATCCAAAAGTAGTTGCACCAGTCCATTGACAGGGAGCTTCCAACAGTTCAAGGCTGGTTCAGAAGAGAATGTGAAACATGTGATATCATTGCTGATGCCATATAGACCTTGGCTCAAAGCAGAGACTACTAGAAAGATGTTGGCTTGTGTTTGATTGACTGTTCAAAAGCATTAGATTGTGTGGCCTATAGCAAACTATGGATAACCTTGAGAAGAATGAAAATTCCAGAATATTTTATCATGTGCATGTAGAACCTACACATGGATAAGAGGCAATCGTTCAAAGAGAACAAGGAAATACTGAGTAAAAAAAAGGAAGGCGCTCAGCAAGAGGGATTGATCACTGGCTACAATAGCCTTATACATAAGACCCATTGTGAGGGTGGTGCAGGGCTGAGCAGTTTTGCATTCTGCTGTGCATAAGGTCTCTGTGAATCAGAACCAAGTCTGCGGCACCTAACAGAAAAAATCTGTTGTTACAGTTTCACCATGTGCAATTTCAAAATCTTTGCAAAATAATTGGCTATTGTTTTATCTTTAAGGAACTGGGTGAAAGACAAACATGACCAAAGCAGTAGAAAATTCATCTCAATTTGTTCAACGGTTACCAAAGACAGAGAAGTAAACTAGATATTTTTTAAATGGCTCGATTTTGCAACAATTTCAGGGCAAGGGCCTTTTAAAGCATTGGTAGTTGATAAGGATTCTCGCAGTAGTCAGTTATCAGTTTGTTGCCTCGCAGTTCCAAATTCACCCTTCTCTGCCTGCTGTGCAAAAATAAATCTTGATTCTTTGAATATATTTTCCTTTGCCATAATAGTAACCTCTGTGGTAATAGTAACCTTGGTGGACGCAGAGTAGAAGAAAAGACGTAGTGTGCTGGGATAGTCGCTTGGAGAAATATGTGACTTCTTCAACACCTAGCTCCTGCTGCAGTTGGCTTCTGCAGCGTCCTCTGGTGCACCACTGTGTGAAAGTATAACAGAGAACCTTCCGGAAGAGATCTCCCTCTGAACTGTTTCTCCTGGCATTCTACAGCATATTTCTGGCAATGTCAACCACTACCACCACCACGACCTCACAGCACCTTCTCTGACATCCAATGAGCCATAGATATACTCTTTCCAAAAAGGTGAAGATCTCAGTCCTCATGGGGCATCTCCCTTTGGAAGACTGTCTCAGACCTAGGGTAATGGCTTTGACTCCTATACTCCTTAGCATTCTCTTTACTGTCTACTAGCTAATCTCTCACATTCAAATTCTTCGGTAAAATGAATCATCTGCATAGTAAATTCCTTCTGTTCAAATTATGGTGACATTTCTGCTGATTTAACTTTGACTGATACACTATGATTAGTCACTTCCAGTGTAAAATGATCCTACAAATGTACCCCTGAAATTTACATAACATTGCAAGCATTTTCAATTTCTAGAGTCTATAGTCCAACCAGTAACCAAGGAGAGTGATAGAACCACAAAGAGAGTTTCCAAAAGTGTTGCCTTTGAAACTTAAATATGCTACGTAGGCAAGAGAGAATAGTCACTGCTTATTGATATGAAAATAAGTAGTGAACTAAGAGGTTAAAGATTTTAATTAAACTTCCACTTCAGGAGACCTTTTGTTTTTCAAAGTGAACTCAATTAATAACTAGGGGGATTTGTTGTGCTCTGAGACACATCGAGAGTGAGAGTTAGCTCACACTTTTTAATGTTTACTTGAATCAGTCTATTACATGACAGGAAAAATAGACACTTAAATTAAATATTATTGAATGTTAAAAGAATAACTATTAATTTCCCAAGTAAAAATCCTCCTTGTATAAAATACATCAAATATTGCAGAAAATACTCTAATGTGTAAATGTTACGCAGGTTTTCTATTACTTTACTGCTCTGAGCTTTAATGTCATTTGCTTTCATCTAAACTGAAATAGTCCATTGGGGAATGGAGTCAATAATAAGGGGGGAAAAGTATGCAACAATTAATATCCCATTAGAAAAAAAACAACAACTGCAAGCATTTGAGGCAATTATTACCAATTCCGGCTAGTCGGTGGGCAGAGTACCCATTCTTCAAAGTCAGTGCACAGAAACATAGGGCGTGGCCAACCCCCAGGCCATATTGACAACATTTCCCCCTTAGATGTTCTGCTGTGACCATCAACTCCACATGCCCCAATGCTGTTTGGCGGCATTGTCCACCCAAGTCCACCTCGCAGCAACCCCATGTGACGGAAGGTCTTTCTCCTCTACAGTCAATGGGTTGATCCAAGGGCCCCCTTTTCATTTAGCAGCAGGTTGATTGAACATTGTGCCTCCAGGGTTCTTCACTTCAAAACATACTGAACCAACTTTATTAGAACTCTACAGCACCATCTGAAAACTTGTTTCTATAGAGACATCTCCATCTGACAAGGTGGCAGTGAGAAGCACCACATGAGGGTTAAAAGCAAAGATCCATCTTGCCCTGCTCTACAATGCTTGTGTTATATGTATGAGTTGTATGGTGCTGGGCAAGTTATTTCACATTTCTGTGCCTAATTTCCCCAAATGTACAATGGGGGTGATAATGGTTATTACCTCAAATGGTTGCTCTAAGTATTAATTTGAGCAAACAGATACTAAAGAACTTTTAAAAAATCATTTTATTGGGAACTCTTAAAGATATTATAACCTTCCATAATTCAATTAGATCAAGCACAAGTGTTGCCACCATCAGTTTCAAAATAATTTTCTTTCTTCTTGAACTCTTAGATATCAGGTCCCCTTTATGCCCTCCCTCCCCACCCTATCCCCTAGGAACATAAATATATATATATATTATAAATATATATAGTTGTTGTTGTGGCTGTTGTTGTAGCTTATACCATCCAATGTATCCGTTCACCTACAATTCTATTATTCATTCCCCTTGAGTGGGGTTATACAGTCAACATTGCTATCAGTACCCCTTTCCTCCTCCCTGCCCCATGCCCCTCTGCCCCTTTCTCAGGGAATCATTACTCCCATTACTGAAGGGTTTATCTATCTTGGAGTTCATGCATCAAATAATATTAATTATACAAATAAACATGTGCAGATCTAACAAGATTAATGAGGTGTAACTAAGACCATAATAGTAAGGGAAGGAACTATTAAGGAACTAGAGGATAGTTATATGTTTCATCAGTGTTATACTGCACCCTGGATATATCATACCTTCCATGTGGCCCTTCTGTGAGGGACTGTGCAATTATCATAAAGGTGAGTTTTGGGTCTCCACTTTGTCTTTACTCCTACATGTCAAT
>NW_022103905.1:12156809-12160806 GCF_000313985.2 Echinops telfairi
GGAAAGAAAATCTTTTTCACCTGGACATCATGACCAACTAACCTTTCATAAATTATCATCTTAACAAAGCTTCTGAGAAGCTTTCCTTGACTTCCTGCTGACAATAGTACAAGAGAAGTTCTCATTCAATCTACCCTCCAGATGTGCTGATCCGTAGTTCTGGAAGATTCCTGATACTAGGGGCTGAGCTTATTGAGCATACGCTCAGCTTAGGGTTCCCACTGTGTTCTCTCTAATCTTTGTCTTTCCTCAATCAGCTTTGCCTCCAAAGCTAGGTTATGATCAAAATAAGAGTAGGATTATATATTGGACTTATTTTAATCCTATTTTGTACACTAGGATGGGATCTGGCATAAATTAAATGCTAAATAAATTCTTTTTAATATTATATGACACCAGCAACCTAATGACTTTTAACTGTGACTACCAAAAGCCAACTCACTGCCATCAAGTCGATTCCAGTGCATGGTGACTCTGTAGGACAGGGTAGAACTGCCCGGGTGGGCTTCTGAAACTGTAACTCTTTACAGGGATAGAACCCTCCATCTTTCTTCTGAGGAGAAGTTAGTAGTTTTGAACTGCTGACTTTGCAGTTATCAGATCAATGAATAACCAGTACAAGACCAGGGCTCCCTACTGGCTTACACTTGGGGTTAAATCCCAACTCCTTGACCTATAAACCATATTCTTTCCCTGTAATCATTTCTCCAAGTTTTCCCCATGACATTATTCCTTTGTGATTTCCCCATGTTTACAAATTGGATTTTTTCTTTTTAAAAGCAACTTTCCTATTAACTCCATCTCAGATATTTCTTAAAATCTTACTGCTTCAGAGAAGTCTTTCTTGAAAGAAGATTCCTTTCCTAGCTTCCTAGCTTGTGTGATCTTCTTAGTTTCTTTCCTTTTCTTTACAGTATTTAATATGTATTTAATTGGTGCATTTTATCTGCTTGCTTAGATTCAGTGGTCTCTCTTTATCATATATAAAAATATACACTTTGGTCCAGAGAAAGAGTCAAAAACTATTCACTAGGCAAATAAATGAGATGTTACTCTTTTCTTGTAGGCAGTGGGAGAGGGATGCTATTAAAACTTTAGATAATACCAAGGTCTCTATGTGCAGATAAACAGGAAGCATGGAAGTAGTGGTGGATGGCCACCAGCTGATCTATGAATGAATCTGAGGCTAGCAGGATGAATCCACCAGCAGTAGTCTACTAAAGGATCAACAGGAAATTGATGAACCAGATTCAGGATCCAGTTCCAACATCAGTTGAAGGGCCAAAGAAACACTGGCTCCTCTGCTCACTTTCTCTCTGATCCAAAAGGCCACCATCAGGCTGTGACCTCATTGATAGGTTGGGCTCCACCCCTAACCTTAACCAGAAGTGTCTAGCTGACATCATCCCTAACTATCACAGCAACCAAGCATATTAATTATTGGTACCTCCCGGGGACTCTAGGCTATATAAAACAAACAAATGAAAGAAACGTAAGTTCATTGTTGAGTTGATTTCAACTCATAACTCATTATGGCAGCATACAACTACAGCATAGGATCTTCTAGGTTTCCTCTGTGAATCTTGACAAAGACTGCCGTGCCTTTCCCTTGCAGATAGTTTGTTTTGATTAGCAGTCAAGGGCTTTACCCACTGCACCACTATAGCTTCTAAGCACACAAAGAATATGAATTTTAAAAGTCCGTGATCACCACATCTTTGACCACAGCCCTATCAGTTTGTAGCATATTCAGAGAAACACTAGAATTTATCAGCTTGACCCCTCCTACCCCTAATATATAATTCTGACCACCAACCTCCAGAAAAACAGAACAGAGATTTCAAGGTGGAGATGAAAGAAGACGGAGGAAGGGAAACATTATTTAAACACATAGGGGCTTATACTCATGAAGTCATATGCAAAATAGAAAAAATAAATTTTAAACAAATTTTAAACTGCAGTTTTGTTGATAAGATGTTTGACTTATTAAGTTATATCTCTTCATAAACATATAATAACAATGGAAAATTAACTACAATAAAATTTTTATTATTAACCTCAGTTTAAAACTGCATACAATGTATAATTAAGTTTTGTCATTAAATATTGTAGAGTTGGCTCTAACTCTTAGTTAGAACAAAAGTACAACTGTTCTCTTGAGAAAATAATATGCTCACATAAATAACACACCTATATGAGTATCATGCATAGTGGGCCTAGGAACTTAACGTGGTGGTTGCTGCACACATGGTTAAATTGAATAATATGCATTGCATTTGTGTTAAAATATGGTAGGTATGTTAATAAGCCAGTTAATAAAAACATTCGATGGAACCATGACCCTAAACCTCGGAAGGAAGGAACCACATCCTATGAGGGTTTGGTTTTACATGAGCAGCTACCTCTATTTAGTTGTTGTTGCATAAATATATCTCTCATATAAATTTTTTTCAATTTCAAATTGCACACTTTGGCAACTAATTGATCACCATTATAGTAATCCACTGTGTAGTCTTCCCCTTAATTGATGTGATTTTTACAACACCATTAAACATATCTATCGCCTTCCTTCTGAAACCAGATATGCACTAAGAAGTTTTTGTTTCTGTACTGTTCTCGTTTTTTGTCTTTTTATATACATGTTCCATTGTTGTTGTTCTTATTTTTAGGTGTTGTTGTGTCAGGTCTGACTCACAGCAACCCCGTGTACAACAGAACAAAGCACTGGCCTGGCCTGCTCCATCCTCACAATCATCACCATGTTTGAGCCTAATATTATAACCATTAGATTATCGGTCCATCTCCTTGAAGAACTTCCTCTGTTTCTCTGCTTCTCTATTTTATCAAGCATGTTGCCCTTTTCCAGGGACAGGTCTTTCCTAATAAAATGAGCAAAGTACATTTTGATTGTCATTCTAGCTGTATTTCTTCCAAGAGAGATTTGCTTTTCTTCTGAAAGTCCACAGCATTTTTATTATTTTCACTTTCTTATTATTTGTTGCTCAAGTCTCACATGCATATAAGGTAATTAGAAATATCATGGCTTGGGTCAGGCACACCTTAATCCTAAAACTGATGTGAAGATATCCTTACCTTAGAGTATTACAAGTATTGCTAAATGTCAATCCTCCTGTTTTTTGTCTTTTTTACATGGGACATACTCATTTTCTAATTTATAAAAATTTAAAAAATAATTTTCTTCCCAATGATGAGAAAACACATTTTCCCACTCTCTTGCAAAGCTCCTAAAACAGGATTCCTTACAAATATGTTTACTTTGATATAACATGTTTATGGATAAACGATAAAATAAAAAATCTTTCAAGGAAATATATTTCTTCTCCCACTGCCAAAACAATATCATCAGTAAAATTGAGTCTTATGTAGTATTAAGAAATTCAGTTAGGTCAAAATCTTGATGAGCTGATCTGGAATTTTGTTGGGTGATGAGAAAATGTTGGGAAACAAATAAACAGGTAGGGTTTTTAGAACAAGATGCTAGATTAGAGTGAAGTCACCTCAAATATTTCCTTTTTTCAGATGGGGATGAGGAGAAATAGAGATTGAAGGACAAAAACTGTTTTGAAATCAATGTTTCCCTTTGGATAGATCTGTGGCTTACCTTAAGCAGATATTTGGAATTAAGGTACCATCAGGTATGGCAGAGCTTAGTTAGACAGCATCAACACTCAACTTACATTCAATGTAGCCCTAGCTCCCCAGTCCCGCTGTGCAAGTCCCACCATGTTTCTGCACCCAACACTCCCGCTAAAGGTGTTCCTATTTCTTTACTCATTTCCAGACCATGGACTCAATCACTCATTCTACCGGAACACCACAGGGATAGAACTCTATGAATGGTCCCCTTCATATAAGAACGATAGAATAATGGAGAGGGAAGAAGCCCAGAATTAGCAGAGAACTCCTCAAGAAGAAGGACACAGTGGGAGGGCTTGCTTTACCTGACTTTAGCACATACTATACAGCCACAGTTGTT
>NW_022103905.1:12164432-12167844 GCF_000313985.2 Echinops telfairi
TCAATAGAAAAGGTCTAGAAAAGAATGATGTCAACATGTGTACAAATGTGCTTGATACAATTGATGTATGGATTGTTACAAGAGCTGTAAGAGCCTCCAATAAACTGTTGGGGGAAAAAAGAATGATAGAATATCTCTCCAGTGATTTGGTAATATTCTATGTTGGAAGAGATTTTGTAAACCTAATTAAGTTTCCTTATCAGTTGACCTATGGAAGCCCTGCAGTCTAAAACCACCAGCTGCTAGAAAAGAAGATCAGGCATTCTGTTCCCATGAAGATTTATAGTCTCAGAAAGCTGCAAAGGCACTTCTCCTCCACCCTGTAGGGTTGCTATGCGTGAGAATATATCAGTTGGCAGTGTGCTGTTTGCTTGTGTGTTTCCTTTTTAATGAGTTGACCAGTGTTGTGTGTAAAGTATGGCACTTTGACACATACCCCAGCTATCATTTGAAGGGGGAGTCCTGGAGTAGCCTATATTAATTTATCTGAGCATCCTTCCTCAAGGACCACTGACACCTTATAAGAGGGGTTGGGGATGGAGAGGGGGGATAGTGGAGAGGCATTTTTCCTAGGCTACAAGTCTACGGGGGGCATCAGAGAAGACACAGAATGGCATCTCAATGTGGCCCAAAAATGAAAGACCCAGACTGAGGAAGCTAAACAGCAGAGGAAGACATTTACGCTGATGAGTCCTTGCTATCAACATCTATACATTTTGATATTTGGAGGGCTGCAATGTAGCGATTGCCTCTGGGCACACATATTGAGAGCGGGCGATTTGAGATTTTCCTTTGAACCCCTTCCACTTGCTATGCCCCTGAGGGGCATAATTTCAGTGTTTTACATGGGTGCTCTTTTCTCTAGATAGCCCTTCACAATTCATCTTCAAATAGGGAGTTAAATTGAGAAAGAATTTTGCACTACCAATGACATATTCATTATAAATATATTTTTTTCAAAACTTTAATGGCAACTTCATATGAAGACTTCATCAGGTGAATACGCAAAATCAAATTAACTGTGATAACAGACCATGGAGAAGTTCAATATCATTCCTCAGAATCAGGCCAGAGGCCAATTAAGAAACAGACCATCAATTACTCACACGCAAGTTCAAGTTGAAGCTGAAGAAAATGAAAATAAATACGTTAGAGCCCAAATACAACCTTGGGGATATTCCATATGAAGTTAAAGATGATCTCAACAATGGATGTGATGCATTGAACAGTAATGATGAGAGCATTTGAAGATAACATCGAGGACATTATACATGAAAAAAAGCCAAAGGTCATATTATAAAGGTAAGAAAAAAAGGCAAGACCAAAATGCATGCCAGGAGAGACTCTGAGGCTTCCCCTTGGGCATAGAGTAATTAACATGAATGAAGACATAGTGGATTAGCGAGTAGAACAGATGCTTTCAAAAGCTTGCTCAAAGAAACAAAGTGGCTCAACAAGACAGTCTAATGAAATGTATAATGATGCGGACTTAGAAAAGCAGAATGGAAGAGGAGACACTCAGCTTTTGTCAAGTTAAAATCACTGAAGAAAAAATTTAATCCTTGGATCAACTATGGAAGGATTCTATGAGCAAAATATTGAATGATACGGAAAGTACCCAAAGAAGATAGGAGGAATGCACAGGCTCTATACCAAAAACAATCAGTCAATGTTCAACATTTTCAGAAGGTACTACATGATCAAGAACTATTGGTATTGAAAGAAGAAGTGCAAATTATATTGAAAAAAATAGTGAAAAAAGCAGCCATTGATAGGCTATCACTTGAACTGTCTCAACAAATCAATGGAGTGCTCGAGATGTTGACTCATATAAGCCAATCAATTGTGAGCCAGCCAACTGGCCTATGACTCAAAAATAACCATGTATGTAAATTCCAAAGAAAGGCCACCCAACAGAATGAGAAAGTGATCAAGAATCTTGCACTGGACAACACACAGCTTGGTGCCTCGAATGCTCGACTTGTTTCTGGGTATCCTTGGCTTGCTCAATCCAAAATTGACAAATGTTTCCCCTTAAGCTCTAGTTTGGCGATATAGAATATATGCCATACATCACTCTTACTCAGCTTGCCTATAAAAAAACAGGATATTTTAATGTAGTGTTAGTGAGCCTGAGATAGAGGAAGTGCACGCAAGCTTTATGTAAAGTAGTTTGTATTGTACTCAATACTTAGATCAAGTTATACTTCACATTGTGTCCCTTGATCCAAAGATATAGTTGGACAGTGAAAATTACATGAATATGGAATATTTACCAAGTATCTCTTTATCTTTATTAGAAACTGAACTAATTAGAAATTAGGCTGCTCTGATTTATCTTACAGAGGTTTACTGTACAATAAGTTAGGAGCCCTGATGGCGTAGTGGGTTATGGGTTTGACTGCTAACCACACATTCAGCTATTTGAGCCAAGCAGCCCCTCTGCAAGAGAAAGAGATGTTTTGCTCCCACAAATATGGAGCAGGAGAAGTTCCACTCTGTACTACAGGGTCACTATGTGTTGTAATCAACTGACTGGGAGTGAGTTTGGTACAATAAGCAGTGATTCAAACATGCTGAAACTCAAAATTGGACAGGCAGAGTTCAAGCTCTGGTTTTCTTATAAGATGGCACAATTTATCCAACTGTGCACAGAAAGTCTTAAAAGCTCAAATGTTCCAATAATCCCCCCTCCCAGGGGGACAGACAACAGAAAAGTAGGTGAAGGGAGACATCGCTCAGTGTAAGACATTAAAAAAAAGTATAAATTATCAGAGATTCATGAGGGAGGGAGGTGGGAAGGGAGGGAAAAAATAAGGAGCTGATACCAAGGGCTGAAGTAGAAAGAAAATGTTTTCAGAATGATGATGGTAAAAAATGTCCAAATGTGTTTGACACAATGGCCTTGTGCTTGACCAACTGCCTCTTGGTCCATGTACAAGTTCCAATGAGCAAAATGAAGTATTCTGGAATTCCCATACTCAATATAGTCAAATGCCTTGGCACAGTTCATAAAACACAAGTACACATCTTTCTAATATGCTTGGCTTTCAGCTAAAATCCACATGACATAAGCAATGTTAACCTTTGTTCTAATCCTCTTCTGAATCCAGTGTGAACCTTTGGAAGCTCCTTGTCAATGTACTTTTGCAATAATTGTTGGAAGATCTTCAGCAAAATTTTACTTACATTCAATATCAATAATATAGTTCTATAGCTTGAGCATTCTGTTTGGGCACAAATATAGATCTCCAATCAGTTGGCCAAGTAGTTGTCTTCCAAGTTTCTTGGCATAGAGGAGTGCTTCCAGTGCTTCATCCGTTAATGAAATATTTAAATTGGTATGCCATCAATTCCTGGAGCCTTGCTTTTGGCGAATATTTTCAGTGAAGCTTGAACTTCTTCCTTCCTT
>NW_022103905.1:12168160-12170171 GCF_000313985.2 Echinops telfairi
GCTGCCTTTTGAAATTTTCTTTTCAGCTCTTTGACTTCATCCTTTTTTTTTTTTTTAGCTACGGGAATGTACAGCTGTGGGTTCAAAAGCACTTGAGCTTATACATTATCCCAAATATAGTGCATTGAATGAAAAAGTGAAGTTCGCTAAGAATAAACACAAGGAAGTCTATTCAGAGAGCATGCAGAAGCAGAACAATCTGAAGACGACGGGCCAATGATCGTCAAAGGTGCCCTGGTGGTATAGTGGGCTATGACTATAGCTACTGACCACAAGATTAGTGGTTCAAACCCACCAGTGAATCTATGGGAAAAGTCTGAAGCTTTCTCTTGGAAACCCAAAGGGACAATTCTATTCTGTCCAATAGGCCGCCATGAGTGGAACTCACTTGATGGGGATGAGTGGTTGTCATGATCTTTTTAACAGTGCGGAGGAAACAGGAATGTCATGTAAGGCTTTTTACACAGAGACACAGAGAAGAAGGAGAAGGATGACAGAGTGATGACAGACAAGTCATATAACTCAAATCCAGACAATGACTACTGAGCTTGACTATGAGGTAACCCCAGAAAGGATAGTTCCATTGAAAACAGTTCGACAGAAACCAGATTGAAGTGAGTTAATAACTAGGAGGCAAGAATAGAGCATATAGATAACATTTTGCAAAAAATTATCAAAAGTGTGTGATCCATTATTCAAACTGTTTGGGGCCATAGGGTTTGTTACGTGTTAAGGATCTTTCAGATTCCAGGTGGATAAGATAAGGTGTACTAGTAGATGCATATTTTATAACGGACAATCGTCAAGCATGTTAATATATTTGCAAGCAAAAATTCATATTTAAAGGAATAAAGAATTTGTGCATGTTATTTATTGGTTTTGCTGCCTTACCACACATTAATGGGGAGAGAAATAAAACACAGTTTTGAGATCCCTTTGCACCTCTGAATTTCTGCTACGATGGGGGAATCTATATTCAAAACATAAAACGATATATCTGAGAGACTGACTCACTCACTGCCATAAAGTCAGTTCTGATTCATAGGAACCCACAGGACTGGAAAGAACTAGCGCTGAGAGGTTTGTGACTATAAATCTTTATGGAAGCAGCAAGCCTCATCTTTGTGGAGCAGCTCATAGTTTCGAACTGCTTGCTCTTAGCTTAGCAGCCCAAAGAGTAACCACTACACCAACAGGGCTCCTTATCTGAGAGACTATGTTAACCAAACAGTGCTCGAGGTAGCATGAGTTAGTAGGATGCTCAGTTGCCTACATTATAGGTTGTCAAATCTTGCATTTAACTCCCTCTCCTTCTCGATAGATAGATAGATAGATAGATAGATAGATAGATAGATAGATAGATAGATAGATACATATATATATGGATCTAATTCACAGTGAATATATATATAATTGGATCTAATTCATAACGATCTTATAGGGCAGAGTAGAACAGCCCCATAGCACTTCTAAGGTTTTAGATCTTATAGACTCAGACTGCCCATTGTTTCTCTTGATGGGTGGCTGCTGTGTTAGAACTGTCCACCTTTCGGTTAGCACCCCCAATACTTAGCAGGAAGTGCCACCAGGGTTACATATTTATGAGGGTGGGTGGGCATGTGTACCTACACTTGAATACAGCCTTCCAGTTCTACAACCCAAATATGACATAGCATTTGTCATCTATGATTTAATTAATTATGTACTAAAGGTTCTTTTGGACTCATTGTTTTAAACAGAGTAAATTTCCTTTACCTCTTACTTCCAATCTCATGAAAACCATAATGACTATAAGAAATGAATATTAAGAATATTTCTTAAATGACAGGGAAGAGTGTACAAGTGGGCTTCAAAAAGTCTGTGGGAAAATTGAGTGAAAAGATAATGGTAGTTTCCCACAAACTTTGTGAAGTCCTTCTGTATAGCAAACGAGTTACAACTGATGAATTTTCAAACTAGAGTTACACTGGATGCTCTGGAAATAAAAAATAAAACAAATGTGGCAATTAAA
>NW_022103905.1:12170837-12173685 GCF_000313985.2 Echinops telfairi
CCAGTCGCGTCTGTGGCAGCTGGCTCCTGGGAAGTTGCTAGGGAATTGAAAGGCAGCAGCATGGGGAAGGACAGATGGCTCCTTGGGGTTTCTTTCCACTGAACACTGCAGCTGTGAAACCCACGAACGTTCCAAGTGTCCATAAAATGCCTGCAGAAGGGGTGTAACCAAAAGAAAGCCACAAAGCACCCATTCCGATATGTTCCTTTCTGCTTCTGTGGAATTGAACCCATGAATATTAAATGCTGATACCTAGGACACATCCGGCCATCCCAGCTCACAATCCAAATGCCTCACCAAATCACATGAATAGGCCAAAACTGATTAGAATCATATTTTCTTCAGTAAATATAAAAAGCAGCAAGATGGCAACTGCCAGAGGAAGCAACCAAGGCAGTGAAGGATGGCATTCCATTGGTGAAAATAATTTTAACAGCAGAACATGTTTATTTTGATCATTAGAATAGGATTTATGATTTTCATATTTGTTTCTGAATTTAAAAAGTGGTTCAAAGGCATCCTGAAAATGCCACAATAAGGTGTGTAATGTATTTCTAGATTAATGTGGAGTTAAGCAATACTTCCTTTGTAATGGGCAGGCACATGTTTTACCAGATACAATTCAGTTATAGAACAGAGTTTAAAAAGACAACTGATGAGCCCTGAAAAACAGTATAGAAGCATGTTCATATAAAATGTAAGTACCCTATTATGTATAAATACATACTTTGTAAATATAAAATAACTATGTCAACAATTTTTCAAATATTTATAACCAACAAAAAAACCTCCAAATGTAGGAAACAAAAACTGTCTCTGTGTTATCAATCAAAAAACCTTTCAATGTAGTACCTGCATTTTAAACGACACAGCTCAAACTATCCGAAAAGCTCTTATAATTGTCTACTGCACCTTTGGGACTTCAACTCTTTGAAAAGATTTATAAAGGCATACGATCAAAGCAGAGGCTCTATGTTCATCAGAAAGAGCTACAGATTAAAAAACAAAACAAAAACCTCTGTGTGTTTGTGTACACGTGTGGGCATGGGCCTGTATAGATAAACAAACGAGGAGGTATGAGCACACATGTGCATGCTCTGTGTGGGTGTACACATGCATACGTGCGTGTGTCTATAGCTGTAGGAGGATGCAGAGATTTGATCTTGAAGGAAACAAAGAGTTGAATTGTCTGATGAGATTCATATCTCCACATATAGAGACAAAACGAAAACCGAGACACGGCAGAAAAAAGTCAAATTATTATTACATTGGGTTTTACTTTGATAATTTTTAAAAAGGATAAAAGAGGGTAAATGAAAACTGTTATAAATGGAAATATAGGTATCAGCATACTTGAATGCTTTCAATGCACCTCAAATTAAAATATCCTTGAGATGAACTGGGGCGCTTAGTAGTTCCTACGAATTGAACCCCTCGGTGGTCTGCTCAACTAGATGAACTTCTTTCTCACCGGAGTGAAAGCTTGCTTACTGAGTGGCTTGCCTCTGGGTGCTTAATTTGGGAAGCTGAGCTTGCTGACCCATGAAAGTGGAGCTGAGTACTTTAGGGCTGAGGCTTCCTGGGGAGGCTTCCTGGGTGGGTGGGTGGGGAGGTCCCTCTGGGCACCTATCTCAGGGAAGTGGCATGCTGACACACGGAGCTTGTGCTAAAGGGCTTCCGGTTGAGACTGGCAGCAGAGTGGTATGTATGCCCCTTTGGGCATTTATTAGCAGACCGGACATGCTGTAACTTGTCGTGGTAAACAACTACCCTGAGCATTCCTCCCTGGCATTACAACTTGTTCGAGGTGCTATTTAAAGATGGTGAATATTTCAGGAGTTAAAACTCGAGGGAGATCATAGAGATGGCAAAGAGGAGGCACAGAATTCATACCCAGGCAACGGGACTCCCTGGGTTTATGGTCATTTCGCCTGTGGAAACTTCCACCTCTTCAAGACATTGATCTTTCTCAATTGTCCGAGTCATTGAGAGTTAAACTGCAGACAAGAATCCTATAGACAGACAAGCATAGGCTTGCACATACATATAAACACACTACATGAATCAAAATCACAAGTTATAATGTGGCTATAATAACCAGATGAAAATAGGAAGAAATAAAGATTTAAAAATATAGGCAGCAAAGGCTGCAATAAACTAAAAATACATGTTGAGTAATGACATCAGTAATTATGGTAATAAAGAAGAAAAAAGCTTGGGGAAGGTGAGACAGGAAAAATTCCAACCTATACTTTAATGTATCCTATTTTTCTTTTCTAAAAACAATCCTCTCAAGAGGGTTCCAGCTATAATCTACCACAACAAAATAGCGTGGCTTTGAGAAAATGAAATGCTTGTGAGACTATTACCTGCCGGATGCTGCATACCCAAACCCAACCTTTAACACATACAATAAATGCCATCGCACACCATTTGTGCTGACAAGGCAGTCAATACAACATAACTTTACCCCTACATTTACAAAGCGGTGACCCTAATGAGAAAACCAGGGACAATTGTCCCACAGAGTGACAGGGTTGATAACTAGTGTAATTTTTTTAAGTTTCATTCTGTATCTCTAGCAATACTAAGACACCAGACGCTATACAAGAAGGTGACCTCGTAAAATGTGTGGACTGGACAATGACTTCTCCCTGTAGTGACTTTGTGAGATTTTGGTATGGCGAAATTTTTAAAAATTAACCAAGCGATTATATCTGGGCAAATATTACCACATATTTCTGGAAAACTGTGTCCAGAATATTGTCCATATAGCTCTTATCCTAAATAATGAAAGGAATCTCATATCTACAATCAAAGATTAAACTGCGCATTCTTTTTTTTAATG
>NW_022103905.1:12173785-12202777 GCF_000313985.2 Echinops telfairi
TATTTCTGGAAAACTGTGTCCAGAATATTGTCCATATAGCTCTTATCCTAAATAATGAAAGGAATCTCATATCTACAATCAAAGATTAAACTGCGCATTCTTTTTTTTAATGTGACATTATTTGACAATCATCCTCATTATCTCTTTTTTGAAACTATGTACGTCATTCACGTAGCATCATAGTAGATTTAATATTTTATTATTATTATTATCAGCTAACCACAGATAATTTCAGTAACAAAAAGAAATTAGCAGAAAATTTAACGTCTGGCATGAAAATAACTTGGAAATATCTTCTTTCTAACTCCTTTAATTTCCTATGAATGGACTCCCCTCAAACATAACAACAATCACAAAGACATGGCAGGATCTGGCGGTGTTTCTTTGTGTCGTACATGGGGTTTCTAAGAGTTGGAACCTGACTTGACAGCACTTAACAACAGCAAGGAAGTCCTATTCCTAAGTGGGATGTGTGAAACTTGAGAATGTGTTTTCCTTCCTACAATATACTATCCTCTGAGGACTGGGTCTCCAAGGCTTCTTCTTCAATGTCACCTGGCTCAGACTTGAGCTGCAACTGAGGGATGCAGCAAAAACAGACTCATATGGACCCTACATTCGAACCCACTTATTGGTTCAAGGGTCAGTCCCCTTGAAATCCCGGCCCCCCTCAGCTTCTGGATTTCCTTACTTCTGAGATTCCCTGTGACCATACCACCTGCGAATACTCTTCCTGGAGCCCAGCACTGCCTGGAAAGAAAAGTCCAGCTCTCTGCAATGGACCATGGTAAGTGAGTGGGCCACTTGCTGCTCACAGCCTGTGCAGGCCCAACGCCAGAACATCCTGACCCTGGGAAATGGTTCCAGCATGTGTTGGTGATGGTTTTCTGAGCACAGAAAAGACTGCCCTGAGCAGTGATGCACAGCCCCTGCCTCTCCTCCTTTCCTGCTAGCTGTCACTTTTGCTATCAGAGCAATGGCCACTTGTAATTTGCTGCTTCTAATCTGTGCGTACATTAAGAGCCAGCTACTGAGCGATAGTCAAAGACTAGCAGGAGAGCACGTAGCAGGCTTTGTGGAAACCATTTTCTTTTTTCTTGAAACTATCCTTATCGAATCCCCTGCCTAACAGTCTCAAAAAAGCTGACTCCATTTGCAATGGGTGCTCTTGTTGTGCTACTAGGGAAAACACTAGAATGAAAGCGATCCTGTAGGACAGTGTCCTGGAGAAAAAAACTAGAATCCAAGATGGGCATACACGTTTGTTGGAGACTAGGTACCGTTACTCAGTCTAAAGCCCTGCAGATTCATAAAACCTCTCTGTGTTCCATTTCCTCACTAGTAAAATGGACATCTTCATACCCATACTTCAAACAGAGTGACTGTGGATTGTTATAGTAGATTGAAAATATAATTAGTCTGTAGAGTCTCCAGACTATGGCCCCAAGGCTAACTTTAACCTGCTTCCTGCTTTTGTAAATAAAGTTTTATTAGACCCATCCTCACTTACTCCATCACGGGTTGTCCAGGACGTCTTTGCTACCTACAATGGCAGAGTTCAGTGTTTACAACATGGACTGTATGGTTCACAAAGTTGAAAAAGATTTGCTATCCTGACCGTTACAAGAAAAAAAATCTCAGGATGATCTTCTCAGGAAATGTTTTATGTTAAAGCAAACAAGATTTCGCTTTCTCCCCTAAAGTCCAACTGCTTAATATGGTCTCTTTCACTACACAGTCCAGAGGCTTAACAGAAGATACTCAATAGTAATCACAGTAGTTATAGCGACAGCACACGAGAAAGGTGTTACACAACATCCCTGCTATGCAAATCATTTCCCAAAGCATGAGAAATTCCTAAGTATAACTTGATTATTAAAAGAATAATTAGGCCACATCAAAGATCTATTTTGGGTATGTATTCTAGGAGCAAAAAAATCAGTATCGAATTATTCCTCTTGTGTCTCACAGCAATGAGGGGGACAAAGCTGCCCAGAATTGTCAGTGCCAAACACATTGTGGAAGCTCAAATATTAATCAAACTGACATCTCCAATTTTTCCCCTTTCTAATCAGACTGAAACATCATGGGACATCCGGCAGATCAATACGCAAAACTGGATGGTCTCATCACTCCCAACCTGGCAGGCATGTGTATTCACCCAGAAGACGAAGGCCCCTGTGTTATAAAAAAGACTTCCGTTTCAGTGGTTTGCCACTGCAATGAGTTGTGTGTGCCCACCTATGACCCCTGACTTTCCCCTGTCATGCATCTAACTGGCCCTTGTCACAGAAAAACAAACCAAAAGTCGTGTTGATTTCAAGATAAGATGGCCACGGAAACAGCCATTGAAATGCACGTGTACAAGTTCCGGAAGAGACTCAGGAAAAAAACCACCACCCCTCAAAATAAAACCCATAGCCTTGGAGTGAGTCTGACTAATGGTGACCCTAAATGAGAAAGCAGAACTGCCCCACAGTTTCCAAGGCTGACACCTTCCTTATAGAAGCAGGCCTTCGTATCCGTCTCCTGCAGAGTAGCTGGTGGATTAGAATGGATGACCTCTTTGTTAACAGCTGCGCACTTAACCACTGTGCCACCAAGGCTCTTAAGTAATAATCGGCTGTGATCAAGCACTGTGAATAACTGAGAAGGCCTGACAGCCTGTCTTCTACACCTGGGGGAGCGTGGCCCGAGGCCTAACCCTGCCCAGCATGTATTTAATTTCACACAAAGGAAGACTTTGGGTACCCTTAAGAATGCATTACCTTTACTTTTAGGGGTCTTCTTCTGTCTCTTCTTTCTTGATCCTGTCGCCCAAGCCCCTAGCCCACTGTGAACTCCTATTGTCTCTCTAGCGGCTCCAAAATTGCTATAGTGTAGAAAGAGTGGATAATGTAAATGTATTCCGTCTCCACGTCTTTCTATGAGGCAGAATACTGGGAGGGAACTAAGATCTGTTCCCCAATGAAAAGAGTGCGAAGCCTATGAGGAGGATCGTCCTAAGAAAAGAGAAAGAGCAGAAGTCTGAAAACGGAATGAAGTAAACTGCGTAAATACCCGGAGATATGTGGCATGGCCATTAGCTGCAGACACTGTAGTGAGGCTTTAAAAGCCTACAGTCAGGAAACCCCTCTAAGAACCACTACAACTGACTATTAAGGTGAACCCATACATACTCAATCTGCTAAGGCCCGCGAACATTTGGGTTGGTTCACTCATTCATATTGTCATTCATTCATGGGTCAGGCATATCAGTGAACTGATTCTATACACTCATCCAGCCGACTTGTTCTGTTCTGAACCATTGTTTTTCCACTAATTCATAAACATGGACACCTGATTTCAGATACTCTTGATCTCTATAGGAAAAGGATGAAATCACAATTTATTATAATAAATATGATGGAAGCATGTTAGCTATCTGAAATGGCTTGGTTCATTAAATTTCAAGCAAACTTGTAACCACAGAGTTAAAAGAAACTTCACAGCTAAGCCAATACCAGACACAAGACGACGAAGGAATGGCAAACGTATCCAATAGAAGTGAGTGTGGGGAAGAATGTTTCTGGAGCTCCAAAATGATAGCCAGTTGCCTGGTGCTTGCAAAACACATGTAAAAACATCGATAAAATGATTAGCAATATTACAATCAATTGTAATCTCCATCTAATGTGGAGTTGAGGGTGTTTATAAAATATTAATATAAATAACCAAAGGATCAACAGCTTCATTTAGAACTACTATCATACTGTTAATTTGGTGCTAAACATATTGCAAAAAAAGCTATGTAAAGAACCAACTATCCAGTGGTATGAGTGGCGAAACAGGGAGGGTAGAGGGAGAGTGGGTAGGAAAGAGGGAACCAATTACAAGGAACTATATGTGACCTCCTCCCTGGGGGACGGACAACAGAAAAGTGGGTGAAGGGAGACGTCGGACAGGGCAAGATATGACAAAATAACAATTTATAAATTATCAAGGGCTCATGAGGGAGGGGAGAGCGGGGAGGGAGGGGGAAAATGAGGACCTAATGCTGGAGGCTTAATTGGAGAGAAAATGTTTTGAGAAACGATGTGCAAATGCGCGTTACACAATTGATGTATGAAAGGATTGGGATAAAAGTTTTATGAGCCCCTAACAAAATGATTTTTTAAAAAAAGAAACAAGCAAAAAAAGAACCAACTATAGAAGACTCCTGAATTAAACTGTGATGTGTCCATAATGAACAATTTACAGATATTGATCATTTTACAAAATCTACTCCATCCTTTCTCCACCCTTCTCGGTGTCTTGCTCTGTGTATCAGAAGACTGACACCTAGAATTGTCCTCTAACATGGAATTAAACCAACGGAAATAACTAAAGGAGAAGAAAGACCGTCTTCTAATGCTGTCCCTATTTCAGCCCCACAGCTCTGCAAGAAGCAGTGTCCCACCTACACTATCAGGCAAGGCCAGACTTCATCAGATCCAGCTGGCACTTGACTCCCCCACATTCACTGTCATTGAATTGATTCTGATTCACAGCAACCTTCAAGTTTCAGAGACTCTAAGTCCAGATGGAAGCAATTAGCATCATCTGTCTCCTTCAGAGTGTTGCTAAGTTCGAACCACCAATCTTGTGGTCAGAAGCTCAATACGGAACCCCCTGTGTGAACATTCATTCTTCCTCTTATCCCGTTGGTCTTAAGGTGAAAAGCGCTTCGTGATATTTCCCTGGTGGTGGCGGCCTCACCAGCAATTCCTTGTGTGCACCCTAATCCCTACAACAACTTTCTAAGTAATCATTTCATTAAGGTGCTTCATTTGACTCACCTGGGTTGAATTTGGTTTCCTGCCAAGACCAACAGAAGCATTTATTTCTTGCTATCGAAAGATGTCTGGCAGAAAGTAGGTCAAATTATTAATAGCAGTTATTTTGAGATGGTGGGATAAGATTAGGTTCTGTTTTTGTTTTATGCATCTCTGTATTTTTTTTAATGTTCTACAGAATTTCCTTATGACATTGGGTAGTAAACTAATTTCAAACTGAAGTCGAGAATACAGCCTGAAGAAATACTAGTAATCTTTCATCACTGCTTTCCTTCCCACCCACCAAAACGTACATAAGTAAAATAATTACATGATCTGAGAAGTGACACACGATGAGACAAGGGAATCGTGAACACTGAGATCCAAATATTACTTTATTCTTCTTATATCCTATTTTCTAAGAAAATAATGGTAGATTACTACATGTTCACAAACGGAAGCATTACAGCTGTACATATTCATACGTAAGTATATTAGGAGGCTTCAAACTCTTCATGGGAAAATGGAATTAAAAGACAATATAATTTGTCCATGAATTTTTTGGTAGCCCTCATATATTTTACAGATTCAGATTTCATAAGCAGAAGTCAAGGTGTGGGAGGAATGCAAAAGTAAAAAGCAAGAGAGGTAGATACTTTTATGTAGACCTACTTGCAATTAGAGTGGTTTATGAGTAGATATATGGATAGACATACAGGCTATACAGGTGTGAGACGATAATTGCATATGGGTATTTACCTTTGCTGCAAATATATCCATAAATTCAGCGAACCACACTGAAAGAAAATTTGTGAAAAACGCCTTAGATATAATCAATGAGTTTCTGAAGCTGAGGACTCAGGACTACAGCTTTGGAAACACCAAAGTCCGTTGGCATAACATAGCCCACAAAGAGAACGCTCCACATCCTGCTTTAATGAATATCAACTGGGGTCTGCTTAAAAGATAATGAACAGCCAGCTAGGGTGCAACTATTGGTGTCTCTCCTTTGGGAGAAAAGATGAGTGATGAAAGCTACAAACCATAGACACAATTAGATCAATGGACTAATGGACCACAAGAACCATGACTACTCTGACACAAGAAGAACTAGATGGTGCCCGGCCACCACTACCAACTTCTGAAAGGGATACCAATAGCAGGTCTTGAATAGAGCGGGGCAAAAAAAGTGGAACAAAGCTCAATATTGTACAGAAAGAAGTACAGGGAGGCTAAATGCTTTACTCGAGACCATGGTCACTGGCAGATCCTGGAGGCAAGCTCCGGCTTGAGACCCTACGTCTCTAACCATTACATTGACCTTCCTTTATGAATGACAGCTTAAGAATATGAAAACTCTAATTTATGTGAATTGTTCAAAGAGTCACAGCACCCGTCATACTAGATATATAAGTTATTCGTTGTGCAATCTTTTAACATTAACCTGATTTCTCATAGGAAAGAATTTCTCATAGGAAAGAATGGTTGTGTCCAACCAAACTTTAATAACAAAAATAGGCATGAGGCTAGATGTGGCTGACTGGTCGCAGTTTGTAGACCCACCTAAGACTGATGTTAGTTCTTGAGAAAGTCCAGAGTAGCAGATTCCTCATCAATTAAAATGGAGAATTGATACCTCTTCTACGTCTCAACCCCAGAAACTATGAGGATCGGATGATGAAAGAAGCACAAATGTGTGTCAAAGCTACAAGGAAAGGTTCAAACATAGGGCAGAAGTAGGTTGCCCTCCGTGGTTGGGAGCCATCCTATGGACTTCAACTTCAGTCCTCTGGTATTTCAAGCATCAACAACAATGCACACAAGATGTAAAGAAAATAGCAATTATTTTAGTGAAAGGTGGCTCTAAACTATAATATCATAAACTATCCAGCCTATTAATAAAACTCACCATAAAACCACCAGTGATGAATCAATAAAGATTCATGGAACAGTTCCACTGAAATGTACTCTCAAGCAAACTCCCGGCTCACATGCATTCATTACTTTGCCTTTTGTGAGATGTTCCCAGAATTTGACTTGGAGCCCTGGGAGTCTAGTGGGTATGTGTTGGGCTGCGAACTGAAAGGTCAGCAGTTCGAAACCACCAAGTGCTCTGTGGAAGAAAGAGGAGGCTGTCTACTCCTGTAAAGAGTTACAGTCTCAGAAACACACAGGGATAGTTCTACCCTATCCTGTGAGTCAGAATCAACTAGGAGATAATGAGTGCTTTTTTTGTTTTTTGTTTTTCCCCAGCATTTACCTGATATGGGTTAGTCTCATACTTTCAGTTACACAGTGAAAACTTTTTGAAGTTTTAAAATTCAAACTGCACACTCTTTACCCTATGACAGCAAAAGTTCAACCGAGCCACTCAGTTTTCAGTTTCGCTGACTCAACCTTTCAGAGTTTTGTAATTAATTATATTCCATTATTACTGATCATCAATTAGCTCAAAACACTGCTGCGATGGTGAGTATGCTGAAGAAGGCAGAATTTAATGATCATTTGAGACTGGTAGGACACTAAATTTCACTCTTGTTAATAATTAAAGTAGATAACTTATGTTTTTATTTATAGCTTCCAGAAATATCTGGCTCATTCCTGTGCACTGCCCTGTCAGCTAATCATCAGTCGGTCGGGATCTGGCTTATGCCATTGTGTTTTATTTTCCACACACGCCTTCCTTGGAAGCTAGCAAATGCAGTGTAACCAAAGATGAAAGCAAAGTGAAATAGACACCGTGTCCTTCCTGGAACTCCATCCTGACAAAGGCTTTGATCTCATAAACGTACAAAGGATGGACGGAAGCGAAATTTCAATTTACCTGTTTCGATTTCCCAGATATACACAGAGTCATCTGCACATCCAACGATTAAAAAATTCTCCACAGGGTGCCATTTTATTGTCCTCACGGGGAACAGGTGCTTCCGGGCAAGGAGGAGACAGCTCCTCTCCTCCAGGTGGAGAAGAGCCACCGAATGGTCACTGCACACACAGCAAATTATCGGATCACCTCTTAACTGTGGACCGGAAAAAAAAAAAATCAAACAACAGCAGTCTTATTGTAAGTATTCAAATGCTTTCTTCATGATTAAATCAGACATTCCTTCCCAGTAACATCTAAGATCTCTGTTCAAACCCTCAGTTACCCCTCTGCTTTCTCCAGCAGGACCCTCCACTGGGGTCCAATGAACAACCTCTTGGGAAGGTCAAGAGATACAAGTCAGTGGAGAATTCCAGGCTAGATCTACATATCAGATAAATGAGGGACTTGACCATCAGCAAATTCAGGCAAGGAGGCAGACATCGGAAATAATGCAGAATAAAATAAACCCCAGAACTAATTTGTTGCCACAAAAAGAAGCTATTTGTAGACTCAAGCTTAGGCCCAAGGGTATCATGAGCTGATGATGTTTTCCACTTAGAGCCTCACAATGTGATTTGGTGCTGTTCCCAGAACTATACAGATTCTATTCAAGCAGGAAACACAGTACAGACACAATCTAAAAGAGGTAAGCACTAGGTAGTTCCAACAGAAAGCACAGCTTCAAAGATACAAGGACCAAAAATAGGCTCACAGGAGGGAGGGTCTTTAAGATGCTTTTAACATAGCCAGCACCTTGAGCACAGTTTAGGACAATGACCACCTTTGCTGGGGAAGCTGTGCTAAGCCTAACGTGAGAAAAACTAACAGGGTAGCTCTGTGTCCCACCATAAGTGATATTTGGAGGGGGCTTCAAAAAGTTCCTGGAAAAATGGAATTTTCCCACGAAGTTTTTGGAAGTCTCCAGGTCCCCACCATTAAACGACTTGAGGAGGAGGGTGTCCACGGATCTCTTCTGCTCCCTGCTTCTCTTCTAACCACCTTACCAAGCTCCTATTTTCCCTAAGGCTCCGAACCAGGGCTTCGAGGGTTAGTGCATGCATCTGTTGAGGTTCTTTGAGACTCTTGCAGTACAAATCATTAAGCTCTCTCTCTGGGAGACAGCATGCTATCTTTCTGAATGCTTTTTCAGAAGACTAGAGAAAAAAAATTAAAAATTCACAAAATGACAGATGTGATAGATTGGGATGCCAACTTGTCCAAGAGATCAGAGACCAATGGCTTCCCAACGTTATTACTTTAGAAAATTAATTCAGCCCACAGCTTCTACAATGAACAGTTCAATATGCAGCAGAGGTCTTAAACACACACACACACACACACACACACACACACACACACGCAAGAAAAAGTCAAACAAACAAACTCATTGTCACTGAGTCCATTCCTCCTCAGAGTGACCCTTTAAGGACAGAGGAGAACTGTCCCTGTGGGCTTCCAAGACTATAACTTTTTTATGGGAGTAGAAATCTCATGTCTCTCCCACGGAGCAGCTAGTAGTTTTGAACTGCTCACCTTGCACTTAGCAGCCCAATGCATTATCCACCATGCCATCACAGCTCCTACAAACAACACACACACCACCACCACCACCACCACCACCACCACTATCACGACCAGTCTATGGCCAGGAGTGGGCATGTACTAATGACCCATACTGGGCCAATAAGATTCTGTTTTCTAGGAATTTGACATTGTGAAACTAAAAGAGGTTGCAAAAAGAAGCTAGAACATGAAACTAACCTGGAACAGATACTTTGGGAGGAGGGGTGGGGTGTGGGGAATTAGAGATTAACCTAGGCTTCTGAATCGATAGTCCATGTCCTGTAGGGCCTAGTAACAGTGCTTTGACCCGGACGTATGAAAAATTACCTCTTACACTTTCAGTCACTTTCCTTTTTATCTTAGTTTAAATGGCTTTGAACTTTACATTTAAATAACTGAGGAAGAAGGAAAAGGCAGGTGAATGAAAGTAGTGCCTAGGAATCCTAGTCCAATAGGGTTAAAGGCCTTGACCGGAGTGCCCAAACTTGGAGAAAAGTATGATTTATAAAAGACGGGTGGTAGAGGGGAAAGAACTTCAGGAATAAGGGGCATATATCAATGCCTCCCAAATATTCTCACTCGTTTTGTTTTGTTTAGCACTTAACCTTGTCTCACTGTTGTTGTTTTTAAACCATTTATGGTGAAGAAATAGTGGGTTTTTTCTGACATACTACAAAAGTCTGGTTTAAAATTTAAAGCAAATGCTGAGTTGACTTGGGAGCGGACCGTTTATAATATTAATATGAAGAAATAATTTTTGCAAAACAATGAAACAACTTACAAAACTACTTATGTTAACCATGTGCCTTTTTTACAATGGAAAGTCAGGAGTGCTTCATTCATATCTTAACAAAGGTATCAACTCAACTTAGAGCTAAATTTGATGCTTCAGGAGGAAAGAAAACCAATTCAGTTTTCCCAGGACAAAGAAGAATCTCTTTAAATGTATTAAAGTTCATTATATGTTAACTAAATTAATGAGCAAACAGAAAATTCATTTAAGAAAATAGATTATTAAAATGTATCCATATTATGAGAATGGCAAATGGTGAAGGCACAAATTAATTCCTAATCTACGGACATAGTATTATATGAAATGTTTTATGTTGAGTTCCATTTACTGTTACAATAAAAAAGCCAATTTCTTTAAAATTTAAGACAGAAACAGAAAAAAGTAAATCCTTAAGAGAAATACATACTTAAAGAGAGAGAAATCATTAATATAAAACCAAGTGTTTATCAAAGTTCTGCTTTGCTATTAAATTATTTGTATAATACAAATTGTTACAGTAAATTGCATGTAGAGACTAGAGAGGAATATATGAAAATCATCCAGTGAGCATGTGAACATAAAACATTTTCTTTTTATGGGAATATGGTTTCTTTCTTCCATTTTCTAAATGCTCCATGACTCTATGTCACATTCAGGTTTCTCTGTCATGCTTTGCTTTGTTTTAACTTACTCTGAAATTCTCTGGTGACATCGAAAGACTAGTCACTGGGCCAGCTTCCAAGCAGAATTTATGCAAAATTTGTTCAGTAAAGATATCCCACAAGATGACGCATGAGTCCCAGTCCCCAGACACCATCCAACTTTGGTCCAATTTTGATGAGAGACCATGTGGATATAGTAATGAAGTAACACCTTGGTGATGGCCTTTAAGAACTTTGTGAGAAAGGGAATCTGGAAAACAAGAAACATTAAATTAAAGAAAGGGAAAATTATTTTTATTCCAAAAATCATGTTTGAGATTTCTTTTTACAAGAATTCAATGTTAAGAAAAACTTCCATAGAACTGACACTACACGCTTGACTATTAAAACGCAGGACCAACTCTTGGATCATTGCAAAAGCCAAGTGCTTCCTGGTAAACCAGATCATGTTTTTGTTGGAGTTCTAGAACTGGAGGTTCAAAGTCGATGAGTCATTTAAGGACACTAGCAAGGTTACAATTCCAGTGCTCTGAAATAGCAAACAGGGCTTCAAAAGAGTAAAGAATTAATGTAGTGCACCCCCCCAAATACAAGCTCAGAATATTACTGCTATCTTTTCAGACAGCATGACTATGTGTCGTATAAAAGAAACGTAAGACTTCACAAGAAGGTTTGCTTTGAAAATGGTTAATCATTACCTAGTTCCAGATAACTATCAGAAGGCTCAGAGAGGTTAAGTGACTTGCATCTTAGTGTGAAAAACAAACAGGGTCATGGTTAAGTGCATAGATCCACTGTTAGAGAAATGTGGCTCTTGTTTTCTTCCTTTCTTTTATTGTAGTTCCCTCATTTGCTAAATGTTTCCCTATAGGCAAGGGGTACTTTTTCTCCCTCTAAAATCACAGGTACTGAAGCTGAGAAACTGAGAGAGTAGTAGTATTACATCACAAAAGATGTTGAAAAAATAAGAGACTATCAGAATTTCCTTACACCGTGCCAGCCATTTAGTAGGCCCACGGGTATTTTGTACTGTACCTGTACTATAGACCGTACCAGGTATACGAACAGCTGATTCCCTCCTCTCTAACCAAGTACATGGCACCTTCCTTCCCCATTAGCTTAACCTAAAAAAACTAAAGGGGACTATAGGCCACTCTACAGCCTGGTGGCATAGTCAGTAACGCATTGGGCTGCTAACCACGAATTCACCAGTGGCTCCATGGAAGAAAGATGAGACTGTCCACTTCCATAGCAGTTTACAGCTTCGGAAACCCTACATAGGCTTACTCAGAGTCAGGGTCAACTTCATGGCAGAGGGTTGTTGGAGGATTATAGATCACAAATTCTCCTTTTTCACAATAAAAGTTACTCTCAACGCATCCTTATTCTACTTTGGTGACTTTGATTCCATCCGGTACATCCTCACTTTTAACCCCCGGAAGACCGTGAGGAGTGCTAACTCTTATGCTAGAAGTCAAATGCAAGTTTCTACTTCTCTGGATATAAAGGCTAGATTATTAGACACTTCAGTCTAAGCTGTTTTCAACAACTTTTAACCACTGCCATTTAGCTCTATACCAGTTACTCCTACTTCAAATAGGAGTCACAGTGAGCTGATTTTATTTTAAATGGAGATTTTGTATTTACCCCTTTAGGGCTCTTATGCTCTAATGCAGCAACACAATATTTTCTACACATCCTCAAATCTCAACCAGTTCCTCTATTTCCTTCCCCCTTACAAAATATAATGATCTTTATGTAACAAATATTAACTCTTACAATTTACACAGAAGTTCAAAACCACATATACATTTTACTAACAAGAAAAATATAATCAAACAGGAAGATACTCTTTGTCTTGTGAGAACACACAGCTGGCAAATGTTTGAAAAAATGGTTTGAGGAAAATAATTGTTTCTAAAATGTCCTTCAGCTGAATGTTTTCAAAATTAACAATAACGTACATTTTCTATGTTTCCAGTAGCCAATAACTGGAAAAAGCTAAAACACTCATTAATAGAAGAGTTATAAGATCCATTTTGATTAATTTGAACATTTAAAATTAGCATATAGAAAATGTGCTCTCGGTTATTCTTTTAAAAAGATGTTTAGATGAAGTGTTTAGAATATGCTCCCATATTGTAACCTAGTTAAAAGTATACACGCTACTGATATGTGTTCATATATGCACAGGAAATTTCAAGATAGGTACCGAGAAATTGCTTATAGCAGTTGACTTTAGAAGAACTGGATGCCTTTAGAGGATTGGATGATCAAAGAGGAGCAGAACACATTTTTCATTGCATAGCTTGCTTGAGATTATGAAAAAGTACAGCAGGTTAAGCACTGGGCTTTTAACCACAAATCTATCAGCTGCTTCATGGAAGAAACTACATGTGCACATGTGCTCCACTTTAAAATTAACATGAGCACAAATTTAGCAGCAAATGTTTAAGCCTCTGAAATCTTCTTTAGTACAACCTGTTGAAGTTGAAGATGATATAAATCAAATAACTAGGATAAAATAAAATCCAATGACCTCTTAATAAGGAACCACCTTCCAGGAGTCCTGCTTTGGCAGCATGTAAACCTTGTGTAATGAAAATTCTCCCATCTTCACAGCCACATATTAGTTTGTCGAGACTTGGAATGTACACTGATGAGGTGACTACTGCAGTTCCAGTGCCTTCTCTAAACCCAGAGAGATGGTCAATAATATTTTGTGACATGGAATGATGCTTATCAAAATTATCTTGAAGAGTCCAGGTCGTACTTATTGGTATTTCTAAAAAGAGAGAAAAAAATAATTAATACAATTTGTAAAAGAAAAGCACTTAATTTGATTCAACATAGGTATGGAAAATAGTAACAAGGTGCACCATCTCTTTGGGTTATAGAAACACTTCTGCTCTATCATCATAACAGCCTGCTTGCCATCCATTGTCTTCTCTTAAAACTCAATTGTACTGGCCCACTGTCTGGAAGCTCAGAAGAATTGATTTGTACAAAAATTAGTTCTTTCATCTGAGACACAGATCAACCAAAAGACTGAGAAACGTTTGCAATGATGTGAAATGGTAGACTCATCTCTGTTTACTTTAGTATGCCACCGAAGACTAAATATATCTTAGTTGCAAGAGAGAAATAAATGGAAGAACGGAGCACCAGAATTGAAGGAAAGGTTATTAACGGCCTGGAAATGACACAACCTTGCTTGCTAAAAGCAAAGAGGTATTGAAGCACTTGCTAAGGAAGAAAAAAGACTGTAGTCATCAGGATGGGTTGCAACTCAATGGAAAGAAAATCAAATTTCTCACACTATACAAATGACATCAAGATAAACAGAAGAACAGACTGAGTCAAGGATTGTATCTTTCTTGGATCCTCAATCAATGCTCATGGAAGCAGTAGATCAAACAACCCATTGCACTGGACGGATCTGGTGCACGAGCTTTCTTTAAAGTCCTGAAGAGGATCTATATCCCCTTGAGAACTAAGATATACCTGACTCAACTCATGGCATTTTCAGTCACCTCGTATGCTTGTGAAAGTTAGGTAATGAACAAGGAAGACTGAAGAGCAATTGGTGCACTTGAATGATGGCACTGGTGGAGAATACTGAAAATATCACGGACTGCAAGAACAAAACAAATCTATCTTGGTGGAAGTACAGCCAGAAGGCTCTTTAGAAGCAAAGAAGTTAAGACTTCATCCCGCATATTTGGGCCTGTTTTCAAGAGTGACCTGTCCCTGGAACAAAGGATCATGGTTAGTGCAAGAGAGTCATCAAAAGAGAGGAACCGTCTCAGTGAAAAAGAGGGAGTTCCTGACATAAGGGCTACAGCAATAGGCTCAAATAAAATAACAACAGTGCCGATGGCACAGGACAAGGCAGTGTTTCTTTCTGTGAGGCATAGGGTCAGTAGAAGCCAGACCAATTGGATGGCACCTAGCAAGACAGGTGGTAACCATGTGAATATCTAAAAAAAATCATACAAAGCTCACAAGAATGCTGAATGCCATTTTATATTGCTGACCACTCATGCTTTTGAACTTGACCTCAGCAAGGTTCAGAAAGTAAGAGACGTGGCATTTGTAGATGAAGAAAATGCGTTACTCGATCTTATTCTATGTGAAAGGGACTGTTACAACTGTTACAACCTCAGTCCCATACCTTGGACTAGCACAAGCATGGGCAGAGACCTCTATGAGTCTGGCAACAAACAAACATTTAGTGCTGCTGGGAGACAGAACAGGCATGAGAAACCGTAGACACACACCAACAAGCAGCTTAAGATGTGAGTATGGCCTCATTTTTTAACTTTGAAATCCAGGTTATAAGAAGAAGCTTTTTCCATCTATCATAATACGTTCTAATTGTCTTATGAGACTCTTTTTTATTAATCTCACTGCTATTGAGTCAATTCTGAGGCATAGTGGCCCTCTAGGACAGGGGACGACTACCCCTGTGGATTTCCAAGACTGTAAGTGTTTACTGGAATAGAGAGCCTGTGGAGCAGCTGTTAGTTTTGAACTGCTGGCCTTTGGTTGGCAGCTCAGTGCATAACCACTCCACAACCAGAGGCCCTCTTAGTTAAGCATTGCGTTGCTAGCCTCAGTGTTGGTGGTTCAAATCTACCAGGCACTGTGACTGAGAAATATGAGGCTCTCTCGGCTCCAATAAATATTTATACTCTCAGAAATTCTGTAGAAGAGTTCTACACTGCCCTATAGTGTTGTTATGAGTCAGAATCATAGGTTTGGCTTTTTGTACTATGAACAATTTATAAAAGATGTGGGACAGAAACACTGAAAGTTATGCTAGTTGACCAACAGAAATGGGTGCATAGAGATCCAACAATTGGGGCATGGAGATCCTATGCCTTCTGTACTTCTACGTGATGATCCACAGAGATGTTTCACTGATTGGAGAAGGAGGGATACAGAGCCAGCATGAGGGTCCTCAACTTGGAGCCCACATTCTTTACAATATCTACTTTAATTATTTCAGGTTTTTTACCCAAGCCAAATTAGAATAACCAGATGATAAATCATCTCAACAATTGCCAACTGCTCAGTGCCAACATTTATATTTGTGTTTGCAATTACAAGAATTATCATCACAATCAAGAAGTGGGCTATAAGTAAGTTGCTATTAGTAACAGGGTGTCTTCAAGTCAGCTCTTAGTGACCCAGAGCAGCCTCAAACCACCAACTTTCAGTTCTCAGCCACGCACTTAACCATTTGTCCCACCAGTGCTCTTTGAAAAAGGATACATGACATTTATGAAGGTGAGGTTTTTAAGTACTGCTACAAAAGGAGAGAACCTTAATCAAAGCAACAACAACAAAAACGCTAACTGAAGAAAATGATTGTTTCTCAACTATTTTTCAAACTGGGTATAGACACTTTAGAAAGTATCTAAATCCTTCCAAGAATTCCTAATTCTTCAATTTATACATCAAAGTGGCAGTTTGGGCATTCTGGAAGGGTTCAATTATGTTTGTTTGTTTGTTTGTTTGTTTGTTTGTTTATGTTCTTTGAGTTTGGGAACAAAAATAAGTCTGAAGGGGGCAAGATCCAGGCTGTAGATGGATGCAGAATAGAAGGGATAAGGTTTCCCAAAGAAATTCTCCTAGGATAGGCCTTGGTACCCTCAAAGAATGAACAAGTACATTGTCTTTATGGAAGAAACTCCTCAATGCAATTTTTCTGGCCTTTTACACACCAGTGCAATTTTCACTTTTCTTAAAACTTTTTCATGGTAAGTCCATGATTGTTATATCTCCTTCAAGAAAACAGATCAAGATTACACCTTCATTTTAAAAATGTAAAAGCCATTGCCATCACCTTCTTAGCTGGCCTCTCTGCATTGAATGGAACTGGTTTAGCACATGCTTTCAAACATCCCTGCTTTCATGGGACCCTTTTTTTGAAGTCACTGTTTTGGTTGGGCCTTGCTCTCGGGTTCCTATCGTTAAGTCATAACTGGTTAGGATTCACTCCATAAAGTTATATTCATTAGCTTCACTTTTGTTTAAAGGACTGATGAAAAGATCAACTTTGTGACCTAACTGGCCCTCACACAATGTTTTTTGGCATGCATGGGACTGAGTGCATGCTGGGCTAACGTGTTCGCTTAAAATTGAAAATGCCAAACCATAGGAGATTCCAACTTCAATTGTAATCCTATCATCTTTTTCTACCAGTTTCTGGCTTTCACCCATCGTTTCTTCATTCATCAGGGTTGATAGTCATCGGGTTCTTGGCTCTTTTTTGAGGTTTTCCTAATATTCCTTAAAATGATTCCTTTTCTAAAAAAATACCCAACATTTTTTTTATGTGGGGTGGCCCAACCATAAATTATGTGGAGTGGCCCAACCATAAATTTGTGACAAAGCTTCCATGATTTGGGAAGACGCTCGCCTAAGTTCTGTTAAAAAATTGATATTTGCACTGACTTCAAAAATGTTTTCCCAAGACATCCAAAGTATCTGTATGTTGAAGGTACTCTAAGGAGATTAGACAAAGTGTATTCCTAAGCGACCAGGTCTGCAGTCATCCACTGATCAGAGACATCTTTAAGCACATTTTGTTTAGATTAACTTCATGCATGTGTGACCTAGAACTTTAGTAGCAATACTTTTTTATTTATTCTTTAATATGCATAAGATTTAACTCACAAATATCCCATATTTATATAGTCAGCATTCATTTATTTAAACCAAACATCATTTGTTATGTTAAACTGATGTTAATTTGAATTATATTGGTTATATAATTATGTAGGAGCTATTAGAATCATATTTATACTTTTAAACTTTCACATTTTAGGTAACATACTAAACATATTTGAATGCACAATGACAGATCATTTTTCGTGTGCGTAGCTACTTTGTGGAACGTAGGAAAACACTAAATTTATTGTCAGCTAACTCTCAGTAGACACATGATTAGAAATTATTACCTCGAGGAGAACCATCGAACTTTGAAACAGGAACATCAGGAATGTGCCACAAAGTAATCCTTCCAGAGACTTCTCCGGAGAAAAGTACCTTATAAAAAGGCTCTTTCCTTTCATCCATGTATCCCATAACAAAGGGAAGGCCCTGGTCGGAAATAAAGAGTTAACTCCTTATGCAACAAAAATATCTTACTACAGAGACAGTCACAGTTTGACATGAAACATGAGATTTCATAATAGAAACTTTTCCATTTATTTCCCACCATTTCCGACTAAATTAAATTTAATAACCTCCAATGTAAGACCAAAAAGGTCTTTAGAAAATAAGAAGCAAAGTTATCAGGTGATTCCAAGTAAGTCTACAGAGTATCCAACTATGTATGTATTATTCATTCTATTAGGCACTTTGCATATGTTTGGTTCAATAACCCAAACAATCATTCTGTGAAGTTGGTATTATCATTGCCTTCATTTATACACGTGTAAACTCAGTGAGAATTGGTTGATTTGTCCAAGGTGATAGAAATGGGAAAAGTGGAGCTTGGATCAAGTACAGTATTTCTGATTTGTCCGCCTATCTTAAAAACAACACTCTTGGTAAAATCAGGACTTGAATTCAGGCAGTCAATCCCAGTCTTCATTCTTAACTATTGTATTCATTACCTCTTGGAGAATGAGTGCTCCCTGATATTCTAAGGAAAAAGTTCGTGATTCTCATAAGTAAGGGCTGTGAAGGTACTTTCAGATAAATTGCAGGATTAGAGAAGAAACTACTGGAAAGGAGGTATGTGAAGGTGTCAAGGAGTGGGCAAGCATCAGAGTAATGGAATGCGGGAGGTAAAACCAGAAGGGGATAACAGCAATCCAAGGAGCAGGCCCATGAAGTGAATGAGAAAGCATACCCGCATCATCCAAGCAACATCCTTGTTCTTCGTTACTTTTCAACGATCTCATGCAGTAGACTTGGCCAAGACAGCAGGTTGTCTGATTTCTTGACGGCTGCTTCCATGACTATTGATTGTGGATGCAAGCAAAAGGAAATCCTTAACAGCTTCCATCCTTTCTCCATCTGTAATCCTTAACAGCTTCCATCCTTTCTCCATCTGTCTTGATGCTATTGGTCCAGTTGTGAGCATTTTGTTTTTCTTTCTATTGAGTTGCAATCAATACCGAAGGCTGCAGCCTTTGATCTTCATCAGCAAGTGTTTCAAGTCCTTCTGGCTTTCATCAAACAAGATTGTGTCCCCCGATACTGAAGCCATGTTGTGCTTCATATAGTCAAAAAGAAAAACAAACCCTTCACTGCCATGAAGTCAATTGCAATTCATAGCAACCCAGAAACCCTATAGGACAGGGTAGATCTACCACTGTGAGTTCCTGAGATCAAAACTGTTAATAGGAGTAGAAAGCCTCTACTTTCTACCATGGAATGGTTGGTAGTTTTGAGTCAATGACCTTGTATTTAGCATCCCAACATGTAACCACTATAACACCAGGACTCCCTTCATGTGAGATGCTCAGCTTCTCACATTATTTACTGGGCATATAGAGGATTAAGTGTGAGGTTCTGAATAAATATAATGAAAGGAAGAGAGGATACGACCCTGACGCACACCTTTCCTGATTTGAAACAGCACAGCATTCTCTTGTTCTGTTCCGATGGCTTCCTGTTAGTCCACATCCAGGAGCCGCATGAGCCCAGTGAAGTGCTGTGGAATTCCCATTCTTCTCCATGTGATCCACAGTTTGTTATGAGCCAAATTGTTGAAAGGCTTTGCATAGTCAACAAAACACAGGTAAACATCTTTCCAGGATTCTCTGTTTAGGCAGAGGTCCATCGTACTGCAGCAATGGTATCCCTTATTCCAAATACTCTTCTGAACCCAGCCTGAATGTCTGGCTGCTCCACGTGGATGTACTACTACAACTGCTATTGTGTGCTTGCCATCAAAATTTCGTGCGATATTAATGGTATTATTTGATAATTTCTGCATCCTGTTGGATCAACTATATTTGGAATGGGTAAAATGATAGATCTCTTTCAACCAGTTGGCCAGTTATCAGTCTTCCAAATTTCTTGGCATAGGTGAGTGAGTGCGTCAAGAATTCCCCAGCTTGGTGGAACACTTCAATGGGTATTACATCAGTTCCTGGCACCTGGTTTTTTATCTTGTTATTAGTGCACTGTGGACTTCTTACTTCAATACCTTCAGTTCTTGATCATATGCTACCATTTGAAATGGTTGAATGTTGACAGTTTTTTTTGGTTGTTTGTTTTTCCATACAATTACACTTTTGCATTCCTTCCATTTTCTTTTGATCCTTGGCAGTTTTTGTGGTTGTTGTTGTTGTTATTGTTGCTAGATGCCATCAGATTAGTCCCAACACACAGAAAACAACAGACTGCCTAGACAGGCGCCATCCTGACAATTGTTCTTATGTTGGAGCCCAGTGTTGCAATCACATTTTGCCCAGAGAATCCTTCAATACTACCATATACTATCTCTATTAAAAGAGCAAGTTATTTAATTTAAGCCTCTGACTTAACATTTTGCTGTAAAGAGATTAATAAAAATGTCATATGCTGGAATTGACTCTGTGGCAACTAGTTGTCCATTTCTATATGGGATTGTTGTGCCAGTTAATGAATTCATACATATAAGGTGCTTAAAATAATGCAATAAATATTAAACACTCTTGTTATCTTTTATCTGGACTGAGAAACCCACTCTAATAATCCATTACCAGACTCTGGGATCAACGTGTTTGGATTCAAATGCTTGGGAATTCTTTCTGAACATCAGGTTCAAAATGAGACCCTTATGGGAACTGAAGTAGGTAAGGTGTCAGTATCTCTGATCAGAAGAAAGCCTTGGTAAAAGTTAGCAGTCATCATTGTCATTACCATTAGTGTTAGCTGATGTACTCAAATTTTTCATTGTCGGGCCTCAAGATTTTTCTACTTCAACTACTCTCAACTCAGCAGTGTAGTTTAACTTCTTACCTGAGACCCTTGGTGCGGCCAGTTCCTCCTCTCACTACTGTCACTGCTGCCATCAAGACACAAAGACAAACAGCCTCCCTGTCTCCTTGTCAATGCAATCTTCTAGAACTGCCTCTTTTTCCAAAACTGTAAATCTTAAAGAGAGTAGAAAGCCCCAGCTTCCTCCCACAGAGCGACTGGTGGTTTCAAACCACTGACCTTGAGGATCACAGCAAGTGGTATAACCACTATGCCACCAGGGTTCCCCTGGCATGAGCCCCAAATAGTCACCAGCCATAATGCAATGCTAAGGAGACCCTCGGGAAGACGACAAAGGAAGAGGGAGCCATCATTCCTGCTGACAGAACTCCATTGGCAGATACGTTCCCAGCGTCACAAACACAACTCTGAAGAAACCGAGCTTTTGCTCTATGGAGTTCTTCCTCTAGGAACCTTGCTGGTGATATAGATGTGTTTGGGCCGCTAACAGAAAGGCTGGCAGTTAAAATCCACTGACCACGCTGGGAGAGAAAAATAAGGCTCTCTGCTTCCATAAAGGTTTATAGTGTCAGAAATCCTAGAGAGCTGTTCTCCTGTCCACGGGGCTACTATGAATTGGAATCTTCAATAATGAGGGGGTTGATTACTCTAGTTTGCTTGTTTGTTTGGTCATTTTTCTCTATTGATCTGTGAACACCCTCAATGAGCCTTACTTATATGCATTCTTATTTTCCTGAAAAAGTATGCTGCTGGTAGATGCCAACAAGTCAGTTCCAACTCAGGGCCACCTTCGCACTACAAACAGAATGGAACGCTGCCCCGTCCTGGGCCCTCCTCACCATCGTTGTCATGCTTGAGCCTGCTGTGGCAGCCACTGTTGTCATTCATCTCCTTGAGGGTCTTCCTGCTTTTCACTGTCCCTCTACTTTACCAAACATGATGGTCTGTCCTCAGGGACTGGTCTCATGACACGTCCAAAGCACAGGAGATGCCATCTTGCCCTCTTTTCCTCTAAGGAGAACTCTGACCACATGTATTCAAAGACAGACTTGTTTATCCTTTTGACAACCCATGGTACTTTTACATGCTTCTCCGGCACAAAAATTCATAGGCCATCAATTCTTCTTCCGTCTTCCGTATTCAGTGTACAACTTCCGGCTGCATGTGAGATGACTGACGTATACGTATTGAGTAAGTAGAGTGAAAGCATGCAAGCCTGGTGCACACCTTTTTCTAATTTTAAACCACGTAGTGCTCCCTTGTTCTGTTTGCACAACTGCCTCTTGATCTATGCACAAGTGCCAGAGACGCACAATGAAGGGTTCTGGAGCCCCTGTCTTCTCAAGAGTATCCATCGTTTCACTATGATCCACGTAGTTGAATGTCTTGGCATTGTCAATAAAGCACGAGTAAACATCCTTCTGGTACCCCATACTTCCAGCCAAGATCCATCTGACATTAGTAATGGTATCCCTTGCCCCATATCCTCTTCAAAATCCAGCCAGAACCTCTGGCATCTGCCGTCAACGTCCTGCTGCAACAATTAGTGGATGATCTTTGGCAAAACTTTATTTGTATGTGCTATCAAGGATAATGTCCTATAATTTGAGCATTCTACTGGGCCACAGTTCTTTGGAATGAGTACGTACATGGAGGTTTTCAATCAGTTGGCCAAATAGCTGTTTTCCAAATTTCCTGGCGTGGAAGACTGAGCGCTTCCAGTGCTTCATCATCTCGATGAAACATTTTAACTGGTGCTCGATCAATTCCTGGAGCCTTGTTTTTGGATAATCATTTCAGTGCAGCTTAAACTTCTTCCTTCAGCACCCTTGGCTCTTGCTTAAATGGTACCTCCTGAAATGGTGGAATGTTTTGTGCATTCTTTCCTTTTTTTTTTTTTTTTTTAATGCTTCCTGCATCATTCAATATTTTGCCCCTAGGATCTTTGAATCTTGCAACTTGAGGCTTGAATTTTTTTTCTTTTAAGTTTAAGATATGTTGAGTATGTTCTTCCCTTTGCGTATTCTAACTCTAGGAATGTGCACATTTCATTATAATATTTTACTTTTTACGTTCAGTTCTGTGACGTCATCATTGCTTCCTTTTGCCTTCGCTGCTCTATGATTAGGGCAAATTTCAGAGTCTTATGACATCCACTTGGATGTTTCTTTCTTCCTTGTCTCCTTAATGCCCTCTTGCCCTCTTCATGAGTCCTGTTCAGGATGTCCTCCCACGCCCATCAGGTCATCAGATGCAGCAAATCTGTAGTAGCAATGTGATATAAAAATGTATAATATAACCTGATATATCAGGTTAGTACTACAGGTTTACAGAGCATATTTTATGCTCAATCTCTCTGTGGAATTCATCTCCCAACAGTCCACAATGCTTTTACATACTCCTAATCACAAAAGAGATTAAGAAAAGTTATAGTGATTACTCCTGACAAATTGTATAAAAAATAATAATAATGCCGGACTTTTCTTTCCTAAATAAATAAAAAGCAAGCATCTTTCAAGATGAATAAATCAACTTCTTTCAATTTCACATCATCAGCTTCCAGGCACTTCCCATATTTGCAAGATAGAAATAGCTGTGATTCTCTAAAATAGAACTATTGGTAGAAGAACCATAAATTATGAATTGACCATTATTGAAACAAAGCAAGATGAGTATTTTTATGTTTATTTTTTTAATTGATGCATTTCTCCTAGGGAAAAATAAGGATATAAAGGAAGAAAGGATAGGCTTTAAAAAAAATAACTAAAAATACCTTTCTGAGTAAACCATCAGAATACTTATTTTGTGATCAAGAGCAAAACAAAGCTCTATTGCTACCACAAAAGATTTTCGAAAGCGTCTCTAATGTGATGATTCCAAAGTGGACACCGGTGACATGGTGCTCTAATTGCAGGCTGACAGGTCTTACTCAAGCTTTTGTAAAAAAAAATCTCACAGATATGTTTAAATGACAATGGCTGAATTATAGCATTCCCAGTAGCTCTGCTTCTTAATAAAATAAACCATCATTCTATAAAGTTTCATGTTTCTTTAATTAACCAATCAATAACTCGAACCTCCTCCTCTCTCCTACGGCCTCTTTTTGGGGTAATTATCTGATGATTAAAACAAAACAACACTGACAAAACTACTTTGTGGAACAATACTGAAATAAAGTAAACAAGTGTTAAAATTTTCAAGCTTTAAAAAGTGTCAGAGATATACTATACTCAAGTAACAAGTTTGCATTTGTCCAACTCTGTCAGAAAACACAATTACATTTTTAACAAGAAAGTTTATTTAGTAGAATAGCTAAATATATGTGAAAATGACCTCAAACATGGCTAAGGTGAAAAATGAAAAAAAAAATAGGCAGGACAAAATTTCATTTCGTAAAACTTGAAAATAAAAATGGATACATCAAAATGTTAACAATTATTCTGTCAAACCACCTATCAAAAGGGTCAGTAAAAAGAATCAGTGGTGTATATGTATGCATATGTGTTTTAAAATTTTATAGGAATATTTTAGTACCTTTTAGTTCATTTTTGCACAAATTTTTGAAGCCCTCTGGTTTGTTCATATAGGTTTATATTTAGAGAGAGTAAAGATGGAAAAACTTTAACAATTGGTGTATCTGGGTGAGTGAATAAAAGTGGTCATCATCCTATTTTTGTAACTTTTCTACGTATTTGCCATTTACAGTTAAAATAATAAATGTTTTTAACCATTCAAAGTAAGTATATAACGGTAGTGAGATTCGGATTTTTAATCCCCTCTTTGTCCTTTTCAACGTGGGCAGTGTTCCTGCAATAAAATACATTGTCTAATTCATCAGATGTAAAAACAAGTGATGTTTTTCAAAGACACCGTTTTCTCTTCAGTAGCCATTAACAATTAGATTTGATTTTCTCATTAACAACTTGATGGGATGCTTCCATTTTTTCCAAGGCCGATTCGGTTACAGACAAAGCCACACTTATCTCGGAAACGGAGCGAAGACGCTTTGAGGCAGTCACTCTGTTCTTGCATTACCTTATTTTCTCGCACAGAAGTAGAGCAGAGTAAATGAGGATAAATGGTCTCTTTAAGTACTCTTCCATCAGCAGGGTATATGCTTTTTGAAAGCCCACTACATGGCAGAAATAAAAAGCAAAGTTTAGAACTTTGGGGTTCTTTATTCGTTTGTGTGTTTTTTGTTTGGGGTTTTTTTTCCCCCCCTCCGACTTTCAAGGGCCGGATGGTACCATTCAAGTTTTGAAACTCTAGTTAGAAATTGTTGGGTAATAATTACAAGTGACTTTTTGAAAAACCAGCACCAGCTGTACAAGCTATACATGGCTAATCTCATTCCTTCATCCCCTGCTGTTTTATACAAAGGCTGAAGCCTACCAAGCCCAGGGTAAATCTCCCAGTGCCAAAGATGTTTTGTTCTGGTTTTTGATCATGGGTAGCATGCAGAGATTTTTTCATAATAAACCTCCCAAAGTTCATTTTCTACCTGAATGTTTTGTATGTCGCTCCCATCTGAGCCCACCTGTTCAGCAGCTGATAGATAAAACTGTGACCATCTTCTGTCCAGATGACAATTCTGTGAGCAGCAAGCACCTCCCCACCAGCAAAGACCTGCCCACGTGTGCTAACTTCAGTCCACAGGAGAGAAAAATCGCAATAATCATAAACCTACAACAAAAATTAATGGTGCACATTCACAAAAGCTTGTAATAGAATCTTCCAACGAAATAAGAAATGCTTGCAGACTATTTATTTAAATGACAGTATTAAAGCAACAACATTATGAAGTATACCAGATCACAATGCATTCCTGGATCAAGGTGGAATTTTACTAGTACTAATTTTTCTACATTTTCTACATTTATCTATGGCAGGTTTCAGTGGATAAACCATATTTGGCTGGACCATTTTAGAATGCATCTGTTAAGTACATAGGACAAAAAATTCCTAAATTTCTGTATATTTCTATTTGTTTTCATACTGGCAGTCCAAGTTTAACATCTGACAATATAATATACAAAACATGTATACAACAGAAATCCTTAGTTATCATGATATACTTTAAATGCTGTCTCAAAAAATCATTATTATCGCACACCTAAGAAAATATAGTTAGTTTTCTTACATGATGAAGTTATATAAAACACGGAGGAAAAGAAAGTTTCAGTTTATGATATTCTAACTTTTCTATTTTTCTTGCAGAAATCAGTAGATATATTAAAATGAAAGAATGTGTATTCACTAGAAACAAGTGTTAATGCAGAAAAAAAAGAAAACTTCCAAAAATAACATCAATCTATGTTTAATTCTGAAATAAAGGAAGGTAGCATTTCTTGAAAATAATTTTGTGATGTGTTCATGTCATCATTATGATTTGATAGCAAACATATTAGAATATACTACTAAGCATTTATGATCCAGGGAAGCAAAACACTGAATGAGTGAATGGAAATTGACAAAAATTAGTTACAAAGACTGTAGTCATTTGTGTTCTAATCAAAGTATTAGAAAAGATTTGGATCATATTTCAATCATAACGTTTTAAAAGTTTTACCCAAAAAGAAAAAGAAAAAATAACATTTCTATTCATTGCTGTTACTTATCATATTATTCTATCATACCTTCCAACACTTTGAAAAAACCACCAGCAGAAGCCTCCCTGTATATGGGCAAAACCGGATTGTCTGGCAGTTCAAGGACTCAAGAGATTTGGATTCTTTTTCGTAGACATCTTGCTTTTCCTTCAAAGAGAATAAAAACATTTACTACTAGATACTACTAATTTTGGTTTTCTGCAACCATGGGAGGACATGCTCTGCCCTTTTATCCCTGACTTAAATCCCACCATTATTATCAAATGAAAAGTACTCTTGTATCCATCTTTTTTAAACTAAAAGTTCTTTTGAAAAAGAGGTTGTGTGCAGGAAATTCATATGGATGCAAAGCATCATTATAGTCCATCCTTCCACGGCATTCTGTGGGAAGACTAGGTGACGTATGGAGCATGCAAATAAAAATAGGTTGCCGATCTCTGAAAATAGTAGAAAGATAAAACGAAAATGGATTCAAACCGCCAACCTTTCAGCAACTAAAAAGTGATGTACAACAGTTAGCCATTTGGGCTAGCCATCTTGTCACTGCTTCCACATATCTCAAAGGAACTGGATCTTGTATCATGAGGATACGGAAATTTGTTCTTCTACCATGGCTTTTTTTTTAATTAAAAATTTGTTCGAATGTTTAAGTATGTGTCGATAAAATCATTTGTATGGGAAATGACAAAAGGTTAGAAGAATGCAATCCAATTGTTCCCAAAGCCTTCCTCTGGAAGAGGGGAAAGGAACAAATATGGAAGTAAATGTATTGGATTGAATATTATTTGAATTTTAACAGCAAGCATGTAATATCTTCCTAATTTTATGATTTCACTTCAAAGAGTAACAACAGAGTAGAGTCTGACAAGCCTACCTGAATGCTATTGATTGACGAAGACAGATCCCAGACCTTGAGCTCCCCAGCTAGAGAGACCACCAAGAGGGAATCTTCTGTAAAAAGAATAGGGTCCCACATGAGTCGCCCACAGTGATAACTGGTTCTTTTCATAGTCACAGTCAGAGAAGGATTATGCAGGGTGGTGTGGGTGAGAAATATCTAGCTCTGCTGTATTGCAAAAAAGTAATAAATATATTAGACTGTGCTCTACATTTGCTTCAAACTTTCTAATTGATTCTTATGTAAAGGGAGAGTATTGTTAAAAGCACAACCATATTGCATGGCATCATCCTGCAAATATTAACCTTCCTCTTTCAGAACTCACTCAGGAATAAGCCTTCTCTTTCCTGTACAGTCACTCATTGCCAAAATGGATGTTGAACACCGCTTACAAGGACAGCACTATGGGAAGAAATCAAGTGTATGAATGGTTTTCACGTTTCAAAAAAGGTGAACTGTTGATTGATGACAAACTTCATTCTGGATGTCAGTCAGCTTCCCGAATGGAAGAAAATGTTGACAAAATTCATGCACTGTGCTCAAAGACCGACGATGGACCATTGAGGAGATGAGGATGTTATCTGGACTATCTTGGAGCTCGGTTGGGCCGATTTTAATGGAAGATTTGGGAATAAGAAGGATCACTGAAATTTGTGTCTCGGGTTCTGACAGACCAGGAAAAAGAGCATCGACTGAAAACATGCCGTGCTTTGAAAGAACACGTCAGAAGCCACCCAGACTTTCTTTCCAAGGTCATTACTGGTGATGAGGCATGGTGCCATTCTTACAACCCCCAAAACAAACACTAATCGAGCCAGTGGAAGACACCATCACCCCCTCACCCCCAAAAGAGCTCATCAAGTGAAATCAAAGATCAAGATGATGCTCATTTGTTTTCGTGTTTTGGGTTTTGGTTCTTTTGATGTGAGGGGGATAGAGCACTTGGAGTTCGTTCCACCAGGTCAGACTGTTAATCAAGCCTTTTATTTAGAGGTTCTGAAAAGATTGTGTAACAGTGTGCAACATAAAAGGCCTGATTTGTGGCAGATGGGGACTGGTTTTGCCACCATTTGGGCTAGCCAAAATTGTGGGTTTTGCCACCCCGACAATGCACCTGTGCTCACACAGCCATCTCAGTATTTCAGTGTCTGGCAAAAAAAAACAAAACAGCATGCCTCTATTGCCCCCTGCACCTGACTCACCTGCCCTCACTCTGTGCAACTTCTTTTTGTTTCTGTGAATGAAGAGGGACATGAAAGGACAGTGATTTGACAACAATAGGTGAGGTGCAGAGAAAAATGAGGAAAGTACTGTCAGTCATCCAAACAGATGAGTTTGAAAAATATTTCCAAGAATGGAATCACAGATTTGACAAATGTATTCACTGAAGGGAGAGTACTTAGAAGGTAATAATGTTGTTTTGTAAATAAATAAATACATAATTTGGGGAACAAATTCCAGAGTTTGGGAGGGATACATATATATATGTTGTGTGTGTGTGTGTGCGTATAGATATACATGTATATAAACAAAATTCTCTGTCATTAAATCATTGCAGACTCATAGCAACTCCTGTGGGTTTCCAGGACTGTCACTATTTATTTACAGGAGTAGAAAGCCCAGTTTTTCTCCCTTGGCGCTTCTGGTGGTTTCAAACTGCCAACCACACAGTTCCCAGACCAATGTATAACCGCTATGGCACTATGGCTCCACCAGAAAATATAGCATCATGAAAGTTTCAAGTCCTGCTAACCTACCAAAAAACAGTTCCTCGTGGATCTTAAAACATAACAAGCAGGAATGGGTCATCGATACCCTGATTCTCCCCTTTTTGTTTCAGTTGCCTCGCTCACTGGCAATTTAGTGCATTGGATCCCTGGT
>NW_022103905.1:12203226-12209438 GCF_000313985.2 Echinops telfairi
TCAACTCTCCTACTCCCAAAGTGTGGCCGTTACATTTACATTTCATTCTCGTTTGTATGCCACCTTTTTTTTTCTGAAGAAGGAAGGATCATGGGGGGGTGGGGGGTGGCGGAGGATCTTATTCCAAATCACAGAAAGCTTAGAATTATCTCATTTCTCTAGTATAATATAACTAAGAAACAACAGCAAAGCCCAGGCCCCTTCTCCTAGGAACATGGCTACATTTGACAGCGCAGTTAAGGAACTACTGAGCCAAATAAATGTTCGGAATGGATTTTATCAAAGATAATATAAACTAGTCTCCCTTTAAGGAGCTCTCTCCATGTGAAAAACTTTCCTCCAAGAAAAATTTTTTTTTTAAATGAGTGTGAATGTACAATATAAAATCATCAATTCTACAACCCATGAGAAGTAAATAAGAAAAAAAAATAGCTGGCAGTGCCAGGAATCGCGCCACTGAAATTCAAAATTTGCTTTACATATTGGGACATTATCACAAGGACTATGGCTAAGGCTCTTGCTCTCTTCATGAAAAAAGAAATACAGAAATGAAGAGCCTCTCACCAAACAGTAGATTAAAGTTGGAAAATGAGAAATATTGTTTTGCTTTATAAAATAGCACATCATTAGACTACTACTCTGTGCTTCATGAAAATCACTTTTCAAACGTATCTGTTCGAAGTACATACTCACAGAAGAAAATTATTTTAAAAATCAGCTTCGATCATAATTCTTGGGAAAACAACACGTGCAAACAGAAGGTGAAGGCTGAGGATATTCTAACCTCCTGACAAAAAGAAAATATGAAGGAAAGAATTGTTTCTAAACACACGAATTCGGTGTGTGCACAGTAAATTCTCTACGCCAGTTACGGACTACAGAGACGTGTGAAAGGAGTTGGGGTACTCACACAGATTGCAGTGTGCCGGAAAGGAAGTGTGGCCTTCTCCACGCACTGTCCATTGGTGACATTCCAAATCCACATCTCCCTGGCAGAGATAACTTCGCATTATTCTCTGTCATTTCCACTCAATTGGCTGGAATAATTTTTGTGCCACCAAGTTTGACTTTAGTGCGGTACTTAAGTGCAGCCTGACCGTTTATGTGGCTTTTTGTTACAGATTACTGAGCCAGAAAACGTTGTGGTCGTTAGCAGAGGATGACACACTGTACCTGTGCCTTTTTGTTTGGTTAATGACACCCTGCCACCAGCCTGCCAGCCCTCCTTTAGGGCTAAGCTGGCCTAGAACGATTTGTGGGGATGCAGCCATCCTGGTCCCTGAGAGTGACGGACAGGACAACAAGCCTGCCATCAAAAGTGCATCCGCTTGAAAATGGTGTCTCTCACTGGACTTAAACTACATACTCTGAAAAGCATATTGCATCCAGTTACAGCTGTACCCAGAAGTGAGAAACCGATTCTGTTAAAAATAAACAGTGCCACCAAGAGGCCACATTGGGACTGCCGTGACAGTTTACTTCTTTGCTGCTCCTCTAAAAGCACCAGACCAATGCATCTTGAAATCAGCCTTGCCACTAATATTGAGAAAACTTTAGTTCAGAAAACTAACTTATATGTCCATATATTAGCAAGGATAAAGATTTCAGAATAAATGAAGTCTGCCTGATTTATGGTCACGAAGACCAATAGAGCTGTTTCAGAGTTATTTGGCTACTTCCTCAATTTTTACAGTTTCAATACACGAAAAAAACTTCCAAAAAAAAAGATAAGCTTGATTCGTTTATAGGAAAAAGCTATTATAAAGAACAAAATACAAAAAGGCTTCAAAAGTTCATCAGAAAACTCTATTCTCTTTCAATTCCATTTTTCCACAAATCTTTCAAAGCCCTCTCATGTATATGGTCTAATATTGTTAAATACTACAGAAATTTGATGTTTTGCTGACCTTTAAAAAAATAATCACTAGAATTCACTGTTCTAAGTCAACTATGCTTAAACTAGGGCAATTTTTCCCCACAATGGCTAGCTAGCAAAAATGAGGCTTTCTACTCCAGCTAACTCTCAGAAACACTCAAAGGGAATTCTATCCTGTTCGCTGGGGTCACAATGAGTCAGAATCAAGGTAATGGCAGTGAGTTGAGTTTAGTACAACTCTGGGACTATCTGTAGCACTCTGGTTAGACTGCAAACCACAGTTCAAACCCACCAGACGCTTGGCGAGAGAACGATGAAGCTTACTGTTCCCATAGAAGGTCTACAGTCTTGGAAACCCTCTATAGGGTCTCTATGTGTTAGAATTAATTAAAGGGCAGTGTTTTGTTGTTTGTTTGTTGGTTGTGGTGGGTTTGGGGTTTTTTTTTTTGGTTTGAGGATATCTGCAGTTGTTGCAACTGGGGCAATATTACTGGCATCCAGCGAGCAGAGACCAAGGATGCTGCTAAACATCCTACGATGCAGAGAGCAGCCTCCTGACCAATAATTATCACGAACAATAATGTCAATAATGGCAAGTGTGAGAAATAGGTTTTTCTTCTTTCCCTTCTCCACTGTTTAAACCTAGCCTTGTTCCCAAAGGTCCTTTAGGAAGCTGAAAGGAGATTGTGGTGGCTGTTGTTGTTGCTTTCAGGGGTTGCCAACTCAGTTACGACTCATAGCAACCCCAAGTCCCTCAGAATGAAACACTGCCTAACACGTCACCATCCCCACAGTTGTTACATTTGAGCCCATTGGTGTACCCCTGTGTCAATTCACCTTGTTGAAAACCTTCCACTTTCAACTGACCCTCTACCAAGCACGATGCCCTTTATCAGGGACTAGCCCGTTCTGATACCGTCTCCCCAAAAGTAAGACATCCCCCGAAAACAAGACCTACTTACAGTTTTGCCTCTTGCTGAAATATAAAGCATCCCCCTGAAAATAAGACCTCCCCAAAAATGAGGCCCCCCAAAGCTACCATAACTCTGGACTGTAGCAGCGGGCACCACTGCACAGCTCACTGTTGGCCGCAGCGCAGCCAGAGCAGACTGGACGTGTGAGGTCTCTTTTAATAAAACAATAAATGTGTACCGTATTCTTCTTCATGGAAAAATAAGACATCCCTGAAAATAAGACCGAGCGCATATTTGGGAGCAAAAATGAATAGAAGACACTGTCTTATTTTCGGGGAAGCAAGGTAACAAAGTATGGGAGACAAAAGAAAAGTCTCACTATCATCAAGTCCAAGAAGACTCAGGCTGTATTCCCACCATGACACATTTGTTGGTTCTGGGAATCCAAGGTACTTGCAAGATTTTCCGCTATCACCGTCATTTAAATGTATCAGTTTGTCTATGGGCTTCCTTACTCATTGTCCAGCTGTCACTAGCGTAGGAGGCCATTGAAAATGCCACATCTTGGGTCAGTCAGACCTCAGTCTTCAAACGGACATGTATGCTCTCTAACACTTTAAGGGACTTGGGGGCAGCCGATTTCCCCAATGCACTACATGGTTCAATTTCTTGACTGCTACTTCCAAGAGGGTTCTTTGTCATAGTGGATCCAAGTAAAATGAAATCCTCGACAACGTCAATATTTCCCCACTTCTCAGCATGATATTGTCCACTGGTCCAGTTGTGAAGATGTTCATTTTCTTTATACGGATGTTTAATCCAAATGAAAGGCTGCAGGCAGTCTTTCATCTTAATCAGCAAGTGCCTCGAGTCCTCTTCAATCTCAGCCAGCAAAATTCTGTCATCAGCATATTGTAGGTAGTTGATGAGCCTTCCTCCAATCACATCATTCAAGTGCTCTGATTATTTACTCAGCATACAGTTTTGCTAAGAAAGGATACAACCCTGATGCACATCTTCTGTGATTTGAAACCATACACATGAGGACAACTAAATGTTCTGGAATTTCCATTCCTCCCAGTGCTATCCATAAATAGTTATGACTCACACCGTAGAATGCTTTTGTGTATTTAATAAAACACAAGTAAACTTCTTGTTATTCTCTGACGATGATGTTCCTTGCCCAAAGCCTCTTCTGAGTGCTGCTTAAATTTCTGGCAGTTCCCTGTTGATGCACCACGGCATCCATTTTTTAATCTTCTTGAGAAAAATAATTTACTTGCCTGTAACATTAATGACACTTTTGATACTTTCTGAATTCTGTTGGGTCACCTTTCTTTGGGATTGTCCAAATGGATCTCCTCAGTCAATTGCCCAACTAGCTGCCTTCCAAATTTCCTGGCATAAATTAGTGAATCAGTTTATTGAAACATTTTAAGTGGTAATCCATCAATTCTTGGAGTCATATATTTGGTTAATGCTTCAGTGCAGCTTGGTGTTCTTCATTAAGCATCATTGGTTCTTGGGTATATGCTACTACTATAAATGGGTAGGTATTGACCAATTATTTTTGGTATAGTGACTCAGTATTCCTTCCGTTTTCTTTTCTTTTCTTTTTCTTACTGACAGGATGGGAGAAATGAATCTTGAGAGAATGATATGATTTTTTGTGTGTGTTCAAGCCTTTTTTTCTCTTGGTAATAGGTTTGAGATGCAGTAGCTACAGACACTATTATAACCTTATTTTTCCCAAAAAATTAACGATAACTAAAAGTTCTTTAAGCAGGTGAATTATGATCATGCCTACAGGATTATAAACTGTCAAAAGCCATATGTTAAAACATTGAAAGAGTCAAATTCTGATTCTCATGAGTATTAATTATCTAATTTGTGACTGTGTTAAATTATTTATATACGTTTATATATGCTTGATGGTAATCTTTAGCATCATAGTTGATTTTCCCATATATCTATATATATTTCTTATTTGATTCATTATTTTACTGATACAATCCTTCTGTCTTGCAACTTGAGACTTAAATTTCTCTTTAGTTCTTTCAGCTTGAGAAACCCTGAGCCTTTTGGCTTTCTAGTTCCGCATTGTCCATGCGCTGTTTCACTTGGTCTTCTCTAGCCCTCCCATGGGCTTCAGCTCCTCTGGGTCCAAGAGCAAGTCCCAGAGTGTGTCTTCTGATATTGACTTGATATCGATCTTTTCCTGATTTTCTGTCTCGTGAATGATGTTCTGCTCTCTTCATTTATGATGGTATTGATGCCATCCCCTGTCAAAGGACAGGGAATTCTATAGAATATCGGGGTGAGGTGGGTGGGCTGTATACGCATATGTTTCTAAAAATAAAACTGGGAGAAAAGGCTAAACAAAAGTACTTCAAAGGGATAGATGTTGTTGGATTTAGTTCAACCTTAAATAACAACACTGCAAAATATTAGCTCATCCACTGTAAAGGAGAGGTTGGCATTTGAGGGTCTACATCTCCACTGTCACATCAACAATCACCTGTGAATCTTACAAAAGTCACTAACATCTGGGTCCTACCTTCAGTGATTCTAATTCCATAGCTCCAGGTTGAACTCTTGGCAAGCGTAGTTTTTAAGTCCCTTGTGTGTCGATCTGTCTTTAAGTAAGTGTGGTAGACTGGGTAGACTAGAGAAACAAATTCATCAACACGCAAATGTGTATGAGAGAATTTTATATAAAGGGTAATTGTACATTAAGAAAGCAACCCAATCCAGTCTAGTCCAAGCCCATATGTATGATATCAATCTATAAAGTCCTCTTCAGACTGACTCATGAGACACAAGCAATGATGCTAAGTGCAGGATGATCACAGGCCAGTGGGTAGAAAGTCTTGGATCCAGTGGTGTTATAAGCATCTCAGTGCTGGCAGGAGTCTCCATGTGGCTTCTCCAGCACCCACAGCTGCATCAGGGTAGGTCCATGTGGCTTCTCCTCAGGGATGTCTCACAGGGAGTCAGTCTTGTCATAGAGTCTCCAAGGGAATGAGCAGAGGAGAGTGTGTCTCCTACCTCCCAGCAGTTCCCAGAATCCTTAGGAGAAGGCATGCCCACACAGAAGTCTGATTGGCTATCTCCAGATTGACAGACTAGACTCCACCCCTACATTCTTAATCCTCAAATTGACCAGCTTATGTAACTACCACAGTAAGTTTCTCTCCAGGTCAGTGGGTCAAAACTCTGATGGACTATTATCAACAGAGGGCTTTACATATATTTTGAACTCTGGGATCTAACCTTAACTGCATATTAGGCTCATTATATCACATTTCTTCAACTGGGACCCGGGCTTCTGAAAAAGCTCCCCCACTGATAGTAATGAGTCTAGACATATTGGATTCCAAAGACTTTCCCTGTTTATTATTTTATTTTCTACTTCAAATTTG
>NW_022103905.1:12210064-12225016 GCF_000313985.2 Echinops telfairi
GAGCATTCCGTTAAGAAAAATTACTCTGACCAGCCTACACTCCTTAGCTAGCCTCCCTGGACTTCTTTTGTTGTTCCTCAAACTCAAAGAATTAAACAGGATCACAATTGGAGCTCCTCCTGGATGCCAAAACCACATTTTGAAGTAATGTCAGTCAGAGTAAGGATTGAAGAGATGGAAACACTGCTTTCAGAAGCATACACACTTCGATGGATATGTCTAGAAAGAATAGCTTCATATTTTGATAGTTTTGTCTAATAAATGTTTCTTGTAATTTTTAAATACTTTTCAGCTCTCATATATTCTTTAGCCCTTTCAAATACTGATTTCAAAGTTTCATAAAGTGTGCAATTTCATAGATTGTGCACACAGACTGTGCACAATTTCATAGACTGTGCAGAGTTTCATAGATTGTGCAATTATGCAATTCCAGAGTTATATAATGATATGATCATCCCCCAAGATCTGATTCATCAGCCAATAAATTATGGGAAGATGAAGCCAAGATGCCACATCCTCACTCAGGTCACAGCCCTGGTCCATAACAAAGGAGTTTGCCTGGGGTGTGGCCTACACACCTTTTATCTCAAATAGATAAAAGGAGAGAGAAGGGAGCGGAGAAGGAGGGCCCTACTACCACTAAGAAAGAAAAACCAGGAACCCCATGAGTTTTTTTGGACCTGGGCTTCCTGGGTTGAGAACCTCCTAGACGCTTTCAAGGCCAAGAAATTAGTTCAGAAGGTTATGGTGACTGTTTGGGGAGGGATTCTAAAGAGGTTGCTTGGATAGATTTCCTTGCTGGACGTAGGACAATCATGAGGGCCTATTTGGAAGATTTTTTTTTTTACCTAAAACTGAATTGGTAAGATTAAAGGCCAAGAAATATTCATTGAGAGGTTTCCCGCCCCCCATGTGACAATGTGCCCGTTTGTTCTTTGAGGGGAACAAGGACTGTCCTAAAATAATTTTGTTGAGAAACTTTACCCCATCTGCCTACAGCCCTGTTCTTGCCCTCTCAGAATTCTTCTTCTTCCCCAAACTCAACGAAGATTGAAAAGATAGGACACTTTGAGTCTCTCAAAGAGTGACAGCTATGTGTTAGCACGGCTGGCCTAACCTGAGCAGCAGAGAATTCTTCAGGAAAGGTTTAGAGAGATGGCAATAACATCTTCAGAAATGTACGGATCTTGAGAGTGGAGATATTAAAAAGCAATGGCTTCCCGTTTTTATATTTTTGGTTAATGAAGGTTTCTAAGATTCTGTAGCAATACTTTTTTTTTCTTACCTTCATATTATAATCCTATTAATTCAGTTATTCTAGAAATGTCAACATGTATATCTAACTTAAAGTATAAATTTCACCAATGTCTTTATCCACTTCAAGAAAACTACAAAATATGGAATCTGATCACTGCCCTATTATATGCTACTATGGACCAAGAGTGATGGTATGTGTTTACATATGCTATTACATTTTATGGTCTGTGTTTATTTATATTTTCTAACAATGTGCTGTTGTTTTGTTCAGAACAAATCAGACTTATAAGCCTTTTTACGATCATATTTACATGTGCGTTAATATGTATGACAAAGAATGATCATCTTTTTCTGGAGCTAGGCTACTGGGTCAAAACTTATAGCTGGGAGCCAGCTACTTTTCAGATGTATTTCTCAGTTAACTAAGGAGCACTAGTGGTGTAGTGTTCAGGTGGTGGGCTGCTAGCCACAAGGTCAGCAGTTCAAAACCACCAGCCGCTGCTCCAGAAAAATACGAGGCGTTCTACTTCCATAAAGAATTACAGTCTCAGAAACCCACAAGGACAGTTGTGCCTTGTCTTAGAGGGTCGCTCTGATTCAGAATCAACTCCATAGCAGTCAGTTCAGTTTGTATTTTTATCACTTGGCTATTAAGTTTTTCTGAGGTCTTTGAGTAACCCCATGAAAATAAATCATCATTATGGATTGCATTGTGACCCCTCCTCACCCCAAAATATGTCATCAATTCTAACCACAGTGTCTACGACTAGGGTGGCCTGATGGAGCAGTGTTTAAGGACTTAACTGTTGATGCAAAGTTTGATGGTCTCAACCCACAAGCAGCTCCCCGGGCGAAAAGGCCTTGAGTTAGTTAATTGTGCCAACCTGGCCAATAATCACATGTGGGGCTAGTTGAAAGGCGGAGGGATAAATGGGTGGTGAAGCCTCGCCTTTCTAGTTCTCGGGTCTCTTGTTTTGTGATGGTTGCACCGGGTGCAGCTGCCTTAGCAGTTCCCTGCTTCGGCTTGCAAGATTGACTTCCTACAAGACATCCCCAAGGAGAAGCTACATGGACCTATCCCGATGCAGCCCTGGGTGCTGGAGCAGCCGTGTGGAGACCCCTGCTAGTGCTGAGATGCTTGTTCGTTCACTGACTCAGCTTTCCTCCTGCAGTCGACATCATTTCCTCTGTTTTGTGAGGTGGAGGACTTTGTGGACTGGTGTTGGGTTAATGGGTTAATGTTGGACTTGTGGGCTTGGGCAGCATTGGGTTGGGATATTTTCGTGATGCACCTTTTCTTTACATAAAACTCTCTCTTATACATGAGTCGCTGTGGATTTGTTTCTCCAAAGTACCCAGACTAACACAGGCCTAGTGATATGTTTCCATGACGATCACAGACTCCCAACCTGACAGAGGACACCTTCTAGAACTGGGACATTGAACTCACGCTTCTCCTCCTAGACTATGAGCAAACAAGTGTATGTCCATTAAACTCTCCACTTGTGGTATTTCTATTATAGCAGCATTAGGTAACTAAGACATTTCCCAAATCCTCATATCTTGGGCATAAACATGTAAGTATGTTTAGCAGGCTTTGTGGCGGCAGACTCGGTGCATGAAAGCTACTGGAAAATATGGAAAACGAATGTACTGTGACATATCATTTTAGAATCACCCAAATTCAATCTCTCTGAGTATAATACTTCTTGCTTTACTATAAAGCATGAGAAGAACTACACCTGATATCTATTCCACTTGACAGTTTGTGGAACTAGTCTCTTTCTGCAAACCAGACACTTGATACCTCATGATTATTTTGTTTCTCATAACTCAGTCATATTATTTATCCTTGGAGTAAAATAAATAAAGGAGGGATTCTCTTCTTTCAACAAGCAACCCAACCACACTCCTACATGAATGCATGCTGAATTGATTCCACATTCCTCAGTATAATCTGGCCTATAACTCATCAAAAGAGTCTAAGTTCCTATAAGCTCTCCCATTAGTGGGGCCTACAATTAAGTCCTATTTAGGTGGAACAAACCTTCGTGCCATGAAACAGCATCCAAATCACTGTCCCTTTTCCTTTTCTCTCCTGCCATGCCACTTACCACCAAGTCTTTCTCTTTGAGTTTTATAATAGCATCAGACACAGGCGCAGCAAGACGAGTGGGACTACGGAATTGTTTTGTAAAAGTAAAACTGCTTAGATGAATTTTCTTAAGGATTCAAAGTCAGCTACTACTTACAGGTAGTCCCTAATTAATGAGCAAGTCATGTTACCGTAAACTGAACTTACCATCACTTGCTCTTGTTGTGATATTGTTTTGATTGGTGTTTTATATGTGTACGTGTATTAAAATATATATTCCTGCTTACATGCAATGTTTCCGACCCACGAAAACACAGTTTCTATATAGACACTGACAATAAAAGACACTGATAGTATAAACTGAAATAAAAAACTGAGGTATTCAATTTACATCAGAACCAACTTACCACGGAATCATTGGAACATAACCCCATCCCATAAACTGGGGACAGTCTGTGTATGAAGAAAATACTAGAAACCAGATGTTTCCATTTCCAATTCTTAAACAATTAAGAGAGAGGCATTTGCCAGTAGCCTTAGGACACACTGCCTGATACATAAGCTGCCCTGTCGCTGTGACCCTCCCGTATCCTGAGCTCTAGAAAGAATGTCACAATATTGATGGCTTTCCTTGGGACCCTCATTCAAGTTATACAAACGAGATCTAAATGCTCTTATACATAACATGAACAAAGGTTTCCTGCAGTCCTGAAAGTCTGTACAAAATTGTAGATCAAATAAAGAAGTAAACAAAAACAGAGACGTGGTGGGGACAGGCTCCACATATCTTACTTACCCATTTTCAGCAGCGCTGACAACATAAGGCTGTTTGGAGAAGTCCCTTGCTCTCGCCAAACATGTTATTGAAGCCGAATGACCAAAAAGAAGTGCCTTTGCTGAAATCTAAAAATGGTGACAGTAAGCTATTAAACATATGGAAATTCCTTTTAATGGAAGAATATACACATCATATTATATAGTTTTCCTAATTATAAATAAGAAACATTTTATAATGATAGATGCCATATCAAATTCCATGGAAAAAATACACCTCTAGGTAAAAAAAATGGGGTTGTACACATTTTTGTGTCTTTTTTTGTTTTATATCAAACATAATATCTAGATGATTTCCAGACATGTTTTACCACATGTCTGTTTTGAATACAAATAAGTCAATGTTGATGCTTACCCTGCACAAAATATCACCCATTTGATAGTAGCATACTAATGACCAAATTTCAGAATTCAAGCATAGGTTTACAAAATAAGATGAGAAACTATTACATTTTTGGTAACCACTATAATGCCTTGTTTGGCTCTAGAGATAGCAATAATAATTCTTAACCTTAAAGAAAAAAATTAATTAACCTATGATTTAAATTATTTGTGTCTTCCTCTTATATGTGAATTTTTAAAAATATATGATAGCCTGAGCATCAGAGAGAGATTTGGGTGCCAGCTAAGGAGACCAATGACTATATCCTTACTTTTTGCTGTTCCTGACTTGTGGTAACCTATTAACTTCTCTAATAAATCCCCTTAATTGTGGAAAAATAAATAAATAATGAATAGCTAAGGTTAAAAAAAATTCTAAGGGGGAATATATATATATATATATATATATATATATATATATATATATATCCAGAAAACAAACACAAAACAGAGTAAATTACCCTCAAATGGAGAAGAGGTTATCTTTGCTGGACTAAATTCAAATTTAAGCACTAGAAAAAGCTTTGTGGATAATAAAAATTTATTTTCTACACTATGTTGCCAGTCCTCATTTTGCCATTGTTTGATTAGATGTTTTAAAAACAATAGAATATTGCACTACTAAAGGAGCGTTTCTAAAAGGACATTCGCTTGACCTTTCTCAACGCTTAAGGTGTATGATAAGCAGCAGCTATCAAAATTAGAACTAACAGTACTCCCAAATGAAAAAGTTCTTATCAGGAGAATTGAAGAGGCTGTGCATCTGAACTTGGAAGCAGGTCAGGTAGTCTAAGCCTGTGATGGGCAGCCCTGGACAGGAAGACTCATTCTCTAGCTCCCTGAACCAGATCAACCATGATCTGATCGACCATGAACCAGATCAATCCATGGACAGCCAAAGACTGATAGGTATACTCAGTCAGCACTAAATACATGGACATGCCAATATGTCCAGAAGTTGTCACCTTTTTTTCGCTCCCCATCCCTAAGAAAAGTGGCACCTGGTGGTGCTGTAGGCCAGCCATTGGGCTGCTAACCACAGGGTCAGAGGTTCAAACCTACTATCCTCTCCTCAGGAGAAAGATGAGGCTCTCTATTCCCATAGAGACCTACAGTCTCACAAACCACATGGAACAGTTCTACTCTGTCCTATAGAGACTCTGAGTCAGAATGGACTGGATGGCAGTGGGCTTATTCCTAGAAAGCCCTGGTAGTGCAGTGGTTAAAGCACTCATCTTTTAGCTGAAAGGTCGGTGGTTTGAAACCAGCAGGCACTTCTGAGGAGAAAGATGTGTCCATTTCACTCATAAAGATTCGTCTTGGAAACCCAATGGAAAGGTCTTACAGGGTCTCAAGGACTCGGAATCAACGTATCCCTTCGACTACCTAGGCAAATACATGATACCATCATCTCACCTATACTACTTAATACTGAAGACCCAAGTCTGAAGGTACCCTGCAGTGTTTCTCCTCTCTCCTACATCTCTTCAAGTGGCTAACTTCCAACCAGTATGTTTTCTTAGCATCTCTCCCATGGTCCGTCATGAGGTCCCCACTTACATTTTTTCTGGATTTAATACTGTAGAAGTTCCTAACCTACAAATATGAAAACCAAAACTGCCATTACTGCACATTATCCACCCTTCCTGCATCTCCTACTACACTGCCGCTCCTAAGCAGCCAGCACCAGGTCTTACTAAAGGATGAACTTAGGTGCCTAACATACTGTCTAACTTATTATATGCATTCAATAAATGACTTTGGAATAATGCTGAAAAAATATGGATTTATACAAAAGGATAGAGGAGAGGATTCCAAATTTCTTAAGCTTCTAGCAACCCATATATTATAAAAAAACAATGGAGCCCCCCAGAAAACTCTCTGCTTCTCTATTATAAATAGTAGCTAAGTATTTTAAGCCATTTAAGAGTCTGAGTTTAAATGGTAATATAAAATATATGGGAGGGTCACCATTCTCAAAGTGCAACTGTGGCAATGATACCAGTTCCTTCCTTCAGGAATGTTCGTCAACGTTCAGCTGAGCTACTGAGCTAGCTAGTTCTTGGCAGTCCTGCAGAAGAACTGCTCGGTGATGGGAGATGTTAATTAATTACACAATAAAATAGAATTACAATTAATTGTTAATTTAGGTTTTAAAGTGACAAACTTTAAAGGCTAAAAATAGTCTTTGATCTTTAAAAGGCTTCTTAACGAGGGCAGTATACTTTAAGTACATCATTAGTTTAAGTGTTCAAATTGGGTCTAGAGCCCACTAGTGTTAAGCAAATATCTATTCTGATATGTTAAATGTTTATGACTTGGGACAGGGACAATTAATTGCTAATCAATGGGCCAAATCCTAGGTGAGGTCAGGTTCTGAAATAAAGAAACGACAAGAGTAAATTGGATTTAGAGCTTTTTGATGTGCTCTGTAAAATCACAGGCAAGCACAGACTAAAAGAATAGCAAGAAGGCCAAACAGACAGAAGCACCCAGATAATTAAGATATTACTCATTTAGCTAATCGTGGTTTTCAAGGGCACCCTTTGTTTAGATTAATGAGCCATAATTTTCAGAATTATACTTCCATGTCTGTAGTTCAGTTACTTAAACATTTAATTCAGGATATAAAATGGGAAAACTCAGCATAACTTAAAAGGTGATGGCATTTAATTGGTAGCTAAGATGAGCAATATTCATAATATAATTTTTAAGTGTGACTTTCACACAGCATACAATATTTTCCCCTAGGTGTGGAATTAAAATAAGTTTATTACTTTAGGAAGCATCTTTTTAACCATCGTGTAAAGTTTCCACTGTGTGGGTTGGTATAAGCAACTCTGCTTATTTTCTGAGTGTTGACTATCTCAATACAAAAAGTTTACACTAACATTTAGTTCCGGTGAGAGATTCCAGAGACAGAGTTGACCCTCTTGACTTCCCGTGACAATTGTTTGTTGGTCATCAGTAATCATGATGGCAGTAATGCTGTGAGGGGGTGCCTTTACTCCCCAGAGTGCCACCGCTTGCAGGGAAGATCTCATGTTGAAAGAATGCTGGACACGCAGAAAAGAGAAATGCAAATGGTCACAATTCTTGAATTTGGGAAATTAATCATATCACAAAATCAATTTAAGGAGAGGCGAACTTTAATGACTACGTTCCTAAAGCTATGAAGAAGGTGGCTTTCCTCATCAATTAGAGGAGTTAGTAATCAGTGGATTTCCATCAAGGAAATCAGACGTTACTTCAAAGTATTGATAATTAAAACTGATGAAAAGAAGAATCAGAATCATCCACCTACTCTACACCCAGATCCTGCTGTTGCCCTGACCTCAGCATAGTCTGACGTCTCTCAAGAAAATTACAGCTATCTTCACCACAACTTGAAAATAATTTTGCAAACTATCCTATAAAAAACACCAACTCATCTAGGTGACTAATGCCTGAAATTTACTTTTAAAAACATAATTCATTTTCCTTTTGAATAACTCCTTATAGAGATGCAAATAATCAACATGAAGATGAGCTATCATTTTACCCAACTATTAATAGCAAAGTTAAAGAAAACAACAACACTAATAGAAAACAACAAATGCTGGAAAGTGTAGAGCAACCGAGACCCTCAAACACAACTAATGAGATTCTACATGAGGCAATCACTGTGGGAAAAAAGAGAAAAATGTAACATATTTTATGATCTCTTTGTATACAAATGCACACAATACATACATATAGAGTACACAATATCCGCGCATAACAGGGCTTCAAAAAGTTTGTGGGAAAATGTCATGTGTTAATTCCATTTTTCCATAAGATTTGTGAAGCCCCTTTGTCCATGTACATGTCGTTGTTTCATGACCAAGCTTGCAAATAAATTTAGGAAATCTCCCAAATGAAGGCCTAAGAGGAAACTGGAAGCCACTTAGAATAGTAGACTGGTTCTGATTCAGTCTATGGCAGGAAACAAAGCTCTCTAGAGGTGACCTTGGTCAATGCAAAAGGAACTAGAATACTCCAACACAGCTGCAGAGAGATCCAGAAGTTATTTCCACCCAGGACTCAGAAAAACAAAAGAACAATATGCCAAGCCTGAAAAATACAATTAGATTTGAAGTAAAAATATCATTATACATAATGCCAGAATTCCCAAGTGAAGAAAACCCTAAAAAAAAATGTTTCCAGCTCAATGATACTCCTGAGAGAACACATCTACTACCACTTAAAAAAATTAGACTTATTATCACAAACGTTAGCAGGAATGTGGAATAACTGGAACTCATACATTACTTATAGCAACGTATAATGGAAATAGTTCCGCAACTTCTTAAAAAGTTAAACATAAAAGTGACCCACTCAAAACACTTCTTGATTTTTACCCAAGAAAAAAGAGACAACATACTTATGCAAATATTACAACATGTGCAGCTTTATTTGAAATAGCCCAAAAATGGAAAATCCCAAAATGATTATCAATAAGTGACTGGATAAAAAAAAACTGTAGTATTGACACACAATAGAATGTTCACTCATTTAAAAATGAACTACTGGTTCATACAAGAACATGAATTACTCTCAAAATTATCATGTTGAGTGAAAAAAGCAACCAAAAAGAAAACATACACTTAACACACACAGTTTCAGAAAGTTTGTGGAAAAGGGAATGAAAAGATAATGACCTTTTCCACGAGTATTTACAGGAAGATGAGCCCCCTCAGATTGGGAGGTATTCAAAATACAACTGGGGAAGAGCTGCCTTCTCAAAGGCAAGTCTACCTCAATAGGCTTGGGCGGAGCAGAGCTTTCAGCACGTCTAACTGATGCAGCACAACTCAAAACAAAAATGAACATCTGTAAACATCCATATAATCAGAATGTAAAATGTACCTAGGGAAATAGGAAGCTGTCAAAATGAAATACAAAATGAAAAAATGGATAACTTGACCAGTAGTGAACTGAAATAGACTGTGGTTGGCCACTTTGAATCAGATTCTCACGTGGTGTGCTATGCTGGAAATAACACATTGAAAAGGAATGGCATCAGAGTAAATGTCAAAAAGAAAATTTCAAGATATATTTTGAATATGATTATCTCAAAAACAGAATAGAATCTCTATGATTTAAGAAAGCCCAGTTGGAGCTAAAGAGGAGAGAGAGAGAGAGAGAACCTCATCATGCCCCACCAAGCCCCAGGGATGACATCCTTGCTCAGAGTAGCCAATGCACACAGAGGACCATAGGCCCAGCCCCACCACAAGACTCAATGTTCTCTCATTGACTTATAGCACTACTGGGAAAGCCCTGAAGACACTATGTGGAAAGTGTGCCCGATCTGCCCCATACACAGTGGAGTGTAACAGGGCCGCAAGGGGAGCAAAGTAACTAAGTCCCTGAGGAATCCTGAAAATAGACTTCTGACTTTGACGACAGGGCTTGACACCTCATCACACTTGATCTGAAAACATGCATAACGGTCAGCAGACAGACCTGGAACTATCAGGGGATTTTTTGTTTTGTTTGTATGTTTTTCTTTTTCTTTCACCCTGTCTATCTATATAAGATAGCCAGGAAGAATAATCCTGAGGAGAAAACAACGGGACCAGTGGATCTGGGGTTATATGGGGAGTGGAGGGACAGGGAGGGGGAGTGTGGAGTCAACACTCAGGGATAAGGGAACAACAAGAGATCTAAAATTGATGGTGAAGAGGGTGCAGAATGCCTGGTGGAGTTTGATCAAGCCCAATGTATCTGAGAGGAACTACTGAGAGCCATGGAGGGTGAGCATGATAGTGGGATAGGAAGAAGGTGAAAGGAAACAGAGGAGAGAAGCAAGAGGCAAACCTATTTATAGAGGTACAGCTATAGGTATGTATACATGTAAATACATTAATTTATAATGAAAGGGATAAAGGCCAATGTATATATGCTTATATGTTAAGTGTTAAGATAGCACATGGACTTTGGGCCTCTATACAAGGCCTCCCTTAACACAAGAACACTTTGTTCTAATAACCTGGCACTCTTTGATAATCACCTTCCCAACACCACTTGATGAAGACAAAAATGGGTGCATAAGCAAATGTGAAGAAAGCAGATGGTGCCCGGCTATCAAAAGGTGTAGCATCTGGGGTCTTAAAGGCTTGAAGTTTAACAAGCGGCCAACTAACAGAGATGCAAATAAGCCCACATGGAAGAAACACACCAGCCTATGTGATCATGAGGTGTAGATGGGAGTAGGTATCAGGTATCAAAAGATCCAAATCAAATAATGATATTGCTGTGAAAGAGGGGTGTGTTAGTCTGGGTAGACCAGAGAAACAATTTCATAGATATTCATATGTGTTTAGAAAATAGCTTTATATAAGAGCAATTGTACATTAAGAAAACATCCCAGCCCAGTCCAGATCAAGTCCAAAAGTCCAATATTAGCCCACACGTCCAATATCAGTCTGAAAATTCCTCTTCAGACTCATGCAACACATACAATGATGATGAGTGCAGGAAGATCACAGGCCAGTGGGTGAGAGTCTTGTGGATCCAGTGGCAGTGGAAGCATCTTAACACTGGCATGTGTCTCCATATGGCTCCTCCAGCTCCAAGGCTCTGGCTGCCATCAGTATAGTTCTATGTGACCTGTCAACAGGAATGTCTTGCAGGGCGTGAGTGAATCTGGCCTCCAGTGAGCTATTTATCTCTGTTGAGCCTCCAAATGAGGTCATCAAGCTGGAAGCTCATTGACAGGCTAGACTCCACCCCTCCACAAGTTGACACCAGATTATTTAACTACCACAAAGGGGGTTGGAGTATAGATCCAAAGTCCACCTGTAGATAATTGGACATCCCCACACACAGGTGTTACAAGGAAGGGACTATTCAACCAGGGTGCTGTATAGCACCAAGGAAACACATATCTTTCCTCTAGTTCCTGAATGTTTCCTCCCCCCGCACTACCTGACTTAGTTCTACCTTAAAAATCCAGCTAGACCAGAGTACACACATTGGTACAAATAAGAGTTCTCAACACATGGGATTCTGGACAGATAAAACCCTCAGGAACAGTAGTAGGAGTAGAAATATCATGAGGATATGGGGACAGTGGGTGCAGGGGTGGGGGAGAAAGGGAGAACCCATCACAAGGTTGGATATATAGCACCCCCCACTCCGGAGAGACGAATGACAGAAAGGTGGGTGAAGGGAGACAACAGACAGTGTAAGACACAAAACAATATCTAATTATAATAATATCTAATTGATGAAGGATTCACGAGAGTGGGAGGGTGGGAGGGTAGAGGAGGGTGGGGAAAAAAGAACTGATACCAAGAGCTCAAGTAGAAAGAAATTGTTTTGGAAATGATGGCAACATATGTACAAACGCTTAATACTATTGAATGATGGATTGTTATAAGATTTGTAAGAGTCCCCAATAAAATGATTAATTTAATTAAAAAAAGAAAACCCAGTTCATACAACTATCATTTAAAGTTTTGCACCAACTTCATACCCCAAAGATGAATTAACTGGAGATATCTTACCTACTTCAGTGACATGAAATTGATCAAACATACAATCAAAATGCATTAGTAATTCCTGATGATTGAAATGTGAAAGTTCTGAACAAATAAGAAGGATCAGTAGTTTGAAAATATGACCTTGATGATAAAAAGTACTCAATATCATATGAAATAATTTGGCAATATCAATGATTTGTTCATTTTCATTTCTTTTTTTTTTTTTTCTCACTAACAGAAACAGCAACTGCATCTGTGGACCTCTCTGGATGGGATATACTAGAAGCATATCAATGTCATCTCTAGGAAGAGTCTATGGAGAAGCTTAACCTCATCAGTAAGAATAAGGCCAGGGGTCAACTGCATAAGAGCCATGTTGGACACAAGAAGTAATCCCAGGACCATGGGAGATAGAGCACATTAGAGGTCTCTGTGTGAAGCGGTGGAAGCCAAGACCAGAGACATCAGCTACAATGGGACAGAACGATCTGAAACAATGGGACAGAACAAAGGAGCCAAGCTGAGACCAGAGGCAAAGCCATGAATGAAGCAGGGAGTCAAGCCAAGCTGAAAGGAACTCCCAAGGTCCCTATGACAAAAAGGATTGATCACCATTCAACCATTTCAGAAATCAGCATATGATCAAGAGTCAATGGTACTAAAGGAAGAAATCCAAGCTGCAGTGAAGAAATTGAAAAAAATAATAAAGCTCCAAAAGTTGAAGGAATACCAAATGAGATGTTTCAACAAACAGATGCAATGCTGGAATCGCTCACTAGTCTATGATAGGAAATTTGGAAGACAGCTATAGGGTCAACTGACTAAAAGAGATCCATATTTGGGTCTATTACAAAGGAAGGTGATCCAAAATAATGTAGAAGTCTATTAAACAATATCATCAATATCACATACAAGCAAAATTTTGCTCAAGATATTTCAAAAACAGTTGCAGTAATAAATCAGCGGGGTACAGCAAGAAATTCAATCTGGAGTCAGAAGAGAATGTGGAACAAGAGTTCTCATTGCTGATGTGAGAAATCAGGGGATACCAGAAAGATGTTTGCTTGTGTTTTATTGACTAAGAAAAGGCATTTGCCTGTATAGATCATCCTAAGTTGTGGATAAAATTGTGGGTAGAAAGGGAATTTTAGAAGATGTACAATAGAAATTTTAGGAGAGGTAATTACACTCAGATGAAACCTGTACATAAATCAAAATGCAGTGTAAGATATGGGGGGGGGGAAATATTATAGGAAAAAATAAGGATATCTGGGGGCTAGGGGAGGGGAGGGAGGGGATAAAGGGGACCTGATATCAAGGAGTTCACATAGAAAGAAAATGTTTTGAAACTGATTGTGTGATTGTGGGATAAATTGCACAATACTGCTGATGCGATTGAACCTTGGGATGTTATGATATCTGTAAGAGTTCCCAATAACATGATTAATAAAGTAAATAAATACAGTCAGGAAAGGTGTAGGTCAGTGCTGCATACTTTGTCCATACTTATTCAATATGAATGCTTAGCAAAAAATCTGAGAAGCTAGACTATAAGAAAGAAATTGTAACATCAGGATTAAGGGAAGGCTCATTAACAACTTGAAGTACATAAGTGGTATATATTGGTTTTCTGAAAGTAAACAGGACTTAAAGTACTTACTAATGAAGACCAAAGACCTTCAGTATGAATGTAGTAGTTATGTAATCATTTGTCAATTTGAGAGGATTAAGAGTGAAGGGGTGTAGTCTAGCCTATCAATTAGGTCATAGCCAATGTGGCCTCTGTGTGAACTTGGCCTTCTCCTGAGGATCCTGGGAACTCCTGTATTCCTCCTTGGAGGCAAGAGACACACTCTGTCTGCTCACTCCCTTTAAGACATCCCTGTGGAGAATATATATGGAGAGAGGCTGATAGAACCAGAGCTCTGAAGCCCGAGGAGACACGTAGAGACCCCTGCCAGCACTGAGATGCTTATGCTGCCACTGGATCCACAAAACCTTCCACAGACTGGTATGTGATCTTCCTGCATTCGGCATCATTGCATGCATTTCATGAGTCTGAAGAGGAATTTATACATTGGTATCAGACATATGGACTGATATCAGACTTATGGACTTGATCTGGACTGAGCTGGGATGTTTTCTCAATCTTCAACTGCTCTTGTATATAAAGCTCTTTCTTATACACATATGAGTGTCTATGAATTTGTTTCTCTAGTCAACTCAGACTAACACAATGAATTACAACTCAATGTACAGAAAACAAAAATTCCCACACTTACAAAAATTGGCAACATCATATTGAACAGAAAAAAAATCAAACTTATTGAAGATTTCATTATATTTGGATCCATAATCAACATCAATAGAAGCAGCAGTTGAAGAAATTAATTAGCTTATTGTATAGGGAAAATCTGACGCAAAAGATTTCTTTAAAATATGTCACTTTGAGGACTAAGGTACACATGGCCCTAACTGTGGTATTTTTGATCACCTTATATGCATATGGTAGCTGGACAATGATTAAGGAAGAATAAGAACACTAAATGCAGTTAAATATGGTGTTTCAAAGAACATATCCAAGAATATTCCTTAGAAGTCAGAATGGCTATGTAAACTCACATACTTGGGGCATGTTATCAATAGGGAACCAGTTCCATGAAATGGACTGTGGTAGTAGCATAATCTGGTGTTAATTTCAGACTTGATAGGATTAAGAGTAAATGGGGTAGAGTCTAGTCTGTCAATCAGATCATACCCAATGAGGCCTCTGTGTGGGCATGGCATTCTCCTGATATTTCTGTGAATTCCTGGATTTCTTCCTTGGAGGTGGGAGACTCTCTCTCTCTCTCTCTCTCTCTCTCTCTCTCTCTCTCT
>NW_022103905.1:12225116-12230682 GCF_000313985.2 Echinops telfairi
CTCTCTCTCTCTCTCTCTCTCTCTCTCTCCTCACTCCCTGAGATGATGCTCTACTGACAAGACACATGGCACTATGCTCTGAGAGTTGGTGAAGCCATATGGACCTACCCTGATGCTACCAGACCTCTGGAGCTAGGGAAGCCATGTAGAGACAGCACTGCACTAATGTTTACAATGCCACTGGATCCACAAGAATTCCAACCCACTGGCCTGTGATCTTCCTGAATTCAGCATCATTGCATATATTTTGTGAGTCTGAAGAGGACTTTATAGATTGGTGTCGGACATAGGGGCTAACATTGGACTTATGGACTTGATCTGGATTGAGCTGGGACATTTTCTCAATATTCAATTGCTCTTGTATGTAAACCTATTTCTTATATGCTTATGAGTGTCTATGAATTTGTTTCTCTAGTCTACTCAGACTAACACATGGACATTTTAAGAGAAGTAATTATCATTAATTTATATGGGGAAAATTTGGGGCACTCCCAGATCCCCCCCAGAAAAACCTATCAAATTATAACAAATATCACATAAAATCTAATATAACACTAACAGATAGTGAAAGTAGGAATAGTGTGAAAAATGCATGGCCTGTATAAAGTAGAAATTATGTGTATACACTGTAATTCTGGACATAGAGCCTGTGATTCTATTCTCAATGCTACAAAGGGCACTCCAATGGCTCACAGAAAAACAAATGATAGTTTAGGTTTTTGTCTTTTGGGGAAAAAATGAAAATCCTTTTTGGATTTCTTTCAGTTAGCAAAAAATAAGCATAGAAGTTGGCTTTTCATCAAAGAAAAGTGATATATGTGTATGTGTGCAGATTATTCACATACACACATGCATGTATATGGAGCCCAGCTAGTGCTGTGGGCTGGGCACTGGGCTGCTAACCACAAGGATTGTGGTTCAAATCACCAATCACTCCATAGTAAAAAGATGAGCCTATCCACTCCCATGAAGGTTTACAATCTTGGGGACTGTGGTGGTTACACAATTTTGTGTCAACTTGATAAAAGAATGAAGGGGTGGAACCTAGCCTGTCAGTGAGGTCACAGCCTGATGATCCCTCCTTCTGGGTGTGACCTCTCATGAGGATTCTGGGAACTCTCTCTCTCTCCCTCTCTTTCTCTCTCTCTCTGTTTTGCCTTCCTGTTGACAAGCCACATGGAGCCACACTGATGGCAGCCAGAGCCTGGAGATGCGACCACTGCCATTGGACCCACAGGACTTTCCACCCACCGGCCTGTGATCTTCCTGCATTTGGTAACATTGCATGTGCTGCATGAGTCTAAAGAGGAATTCATGGACTAATATTGAAGTTATGGACTTATAGCTGGACAGGGCTGGATAGTTTTATTGATGCATAATTACTTCTTGATATAAAGTTCTCTCTTGAATATTTATGAGTGTCTCTGGATTTGTTTCTATAGTCAACCTGGACTAACACAGGAACCCTGCAAAAGGTTGCTATTAGTCAAAATTGACTCTATAGCAGTGTGCTTGGTATGGTTTTATGTATGGATATTCATATTTATAGACACAAGGATATATAATTCCTTTTCTACAAACTTTTTGAAGTGTGTGTATGTGTGCATGTGTGTCCTTATGTGTATAAATAATTATTGTTCCTGTTAAAAAATCACGTAATTTAGGGAAAAATACACTGAATCAAAAAGAAAAGAAGCATGATGCAGTGGTAAGCATAAAAACATTAAGCATACAAGTAAGCCTAAATAAGAATATCTGTAAAATGATGATCATGATAGTAAATTGGGAAGCAAAGAAAGCAAACTAAAATTCTAGATAATAATATGAAAATGAGGAAAGAGTACTCTGTAGTAAAACATTCTAATATTCTTGTATACATACAAAGAGGTCAGAAATATGGGTAAATTTAAATTTTCTAAAGGCAAGAATATATAATACACACTAAAAGGGTGGGAAGTAAATGATGTGATAATTTCCAAACCAGAAGAGTGCTAGAGGAGAATTAAGAAAATGTATCAATATGATAAGAGAAACTGATAGCAGAGCATGGAAAAAAGAAAAACAAATAGCAAATTCATATTCAAACATAACAATATTTATAATAAATAAATAGATTAAACTTACTAGTGAAAAGCCAAAGATTTTGGATTGGAATATAACCCAGTAAAACCTATTTTTTATAAATATTCTTAAAACAATAACAAAAGAATGAAAATAAATGGCTGGACAAGAACATGCCAGACAAATAGTAATGAAAGAAGATTAATTTTATATGGGACAATATACTTTAAGGCAAAATCATTATTAAAAGAAGAATTTAAAAGGTCATCATATAATGATGAAATAAATAAATCATTCACCAGGAGGGGATAGTAATCCCGAATCCCTAGCTACTCAATCAATAGGAGAGACTAAAATAATCTGGCATAACTACAAAGAAAAAATGATAAATTTATTATTAAAGAGGGAGACTTAATTTATCTGTACCAACAGACAAGGAATAGATATAAAACATTGAATTTCCATGGTTCGCATTTATAATATCATGAACATACATGAACTCTTCCTGCTTCGGTTATTGTCTCCATGTGTCTGCTCTTTCTGGCAATTAAAAATACCATGGCTTGGGTCAGGCATACCTTAGTCCCCAAAGTATCCTCCTTGATCTTCAACACTTTAAAGAGTGATGAAGCTCAAGACCTCTTTAAAGTGTAGAAAAACAGGAGGTTACTTTGAGGACTAAGGTACGTTTGCCCCAAGCCACGGTATTTTCAATAGCCTCATATACATGTGAAAGTTGGACATTGTAAGGAAGACCAAAGAAGAGTCTATGCAATTGAAGATTCCATGCTGGTAAAGAATATTCAAAGTACCACGGACCCAGAACAAACAAATCTGTCTTGGAAGAAGTGTGGGCAGAGTGCTCATTAGAGGCAAAGATGGTAAGACTTAGTCTTACTTACTTTCGATATGTTGTCAGGAAAGACCAGTCCCTGGAGAAGGGCCTTATGCTTGGTAAAGGACAGGGGCAGAGAAAATGAGGCAGGTTCTTAACAAGATGGATTGGCACAGTGGCTTCAACTGCGGGCTCAAGCAAACAAACAGTTGTGAGAATGCAGTAGGACCAGGCAGTGTTTTGTTCTGTTGTGTGTACGATTGCTGTGGGTGGAACCTGACTTGATGGTGCCTAACAAGAACAACAGTAATAGAATGACTATATGAGATATTGATGAGGAGTTTGGTAGAGAGGAAGCATCACGTAGCCACGTGAGTGGATAAAGAAACACTTGATAAAATTTAAAATCCATCCACAGAACAAAAACTACAAAACTTAGGAATTAGTACTAGATAATATATATCTCTCAATCACAATTACATGTGCAAAGTTCAACAACAGCTAAAGCAAAAAGAAGATATAAAAATGCAAAACCTGTCTTAATTCTCCAAAGTTTGGCAGTGTTAGTAGGCTCTTAGTGTAACGGCTAACCAAACCGGTCAGTTCTGACCCATGGTGCTGGTCAGGGTAGAACTGTGCTCCACTGAGTTTTCAATCGGATGTTTTGGAAGCTCACCAGGCGTGTCTTCCAAGGCTCTTCTGGGTGGCCTTGAACATCCACTCTCCAACCTTTCAGTTAGAAGAAGCAGGTCAACTATTTGCACCACTCAGTGGCAGCAAACAGCATCGGTTTCCATCATTCTGGAGGGCTCCACAGCATCCCAGAGCCTGCCCACCATGTAAGTGGCTTGGCAAGAAGAAACTCGCCTCAGATGAATAGTACAGTGTTGAAGAAAGAAGTAATACATGTAAACATTCTGCTATATTACCCCTAAATTCCATCACACTCCTCACCATAACTTCTAGTATTACTATAACTAAAATCTCCACGTGAAACTCATTTGTATCTTGACCTCCATTCTTGGTCTGAGTAATATGCGCTTCTTGGAACAGGAAAATGGTAGAAATGAGCGTTTGCAACTGCATTGCGCTAAGAATAATGTGTACTTTGACTCTTGTCCAAAGGCTCACCTGTCATCCTCTTTTTTTATATAAATCATTTTATTAGGGGCTCATACAACTCTTACCACAATCCATACATACATCGATTATATAAAGCACATTTGTACATTCATTACCCTCATCATTCTCAAAACATTTGCTCTCCACGTAAGCCCCTGGCATCAGCTCCTCATTTTTCTCCTCCCTCCTCATTCCCCCTCCCTCATGAACACTTGATAATTTATAAATTATTATTTTGTCATATCTTACACTGTCCAACGTCTCCCTTCACCCACTTTTCTGTTGTCCATCCCCCAGGGAGGAGATTATATGTAGATCCTTGTAATAGGTTCTCCCTCTCCACCCCACCCTCCCTCCACACTCCCAATATCGCCACTCTCACCACTGGTCCTGGAGGGATCGTCTGTCCTGGATTCCCTGTGTTTCCAGTTCCCATCTATACCAATGTACATCCTCTGGTCTAGCCAGATTTGTAAGGTAGAATTTGGGATCATGATAGTGTGTGTGTGTGTGTGTGTGTGTGTGTGTGTGTGTGTGTGTATTGGGGAGGCATTTAGGAACTAGAGAAAAGTTATATGTTTCATCTTTTTAAACTTTACCTATGGACCCTCTAGTCAAGAAAATTGTACAGCTTGCTAAGTTGATCCCTTAGAGATATGAACATTTCCCGGGGGGTTAATAAATGGTGGAACCTTGAGACCTGGATCATATGAGTTTTTCCCACCTTTGTGCAGTCGCACCATTTTCTGTCATTTTCTATGAGTGGAAATTACTTTCATTTCCCTTCTCTGACTGGTGTCCTCCTTGCATGAATTTCACAATTTTTCTGCATTTGTAATGAGTAACTAGCATTCGGAAGGTAAACATTTCCTGAGGTGGGTTATTTGTATTTCTGCTGCTCTGGAAATAATAGCATCTCTCATTTGAGAAATCCCCATCATTTTGTACTCTATCTACCTCATTTTATTTGGGCTTTCTGTCACCCTTAAGGTCAATTGATTTGGATTCAGAGTTCCAGAATGAAATGATACGGTTCCCCCACAGACAGCAAGCTTTGCTTACCATGGTGCCCGGCACATCACGGTTACTTGATAACTCTTTTAACAGGGATGATCTTGACACTCCTTTCTTGGAGAAATACAGGAATTTATTCTCCATCCTTGTGGCTTCCCTTATTGTGATCCTTAAAGCTGGGGTCAGGAATATTTTTTTGCCACAGGTCCATTTAGAGATTTATAACATCATTCACAGGCCATACTAGTCAATCATTTAATTAACTCACCCCTCAGCTGATGGCTGCTAAGCGCATGGTCATCAGTTTGAAACCACCAGCTGATCCACTGAAGAAAGATCAGGCTTCTACCACCGTGTATAGTTAGTCTTGGAAATCTACAGGAGCCAACATCAACGTGATGGCAGTGAGTGAGTTTTGAGTAAGATGATGGCTGGAACTGCTTCTCCTTCTGATATTAGGTGGTATTGATGATTTGGTATTGATAGGTGGCTTCTCCTTCTGATGTTAGGTGGTATTGATGATTTGGTATTGAT
>NW_022103905.1:12230828-12246787 GCF_000313985.2 Echinops telfairi
TGATAGGTGGCTTCTCCTTCTGATGTTAGGTGGTATTGATGATTTGGTATTGATAGGTGGCTTCTCCTTCTGATGTTAGGTGGTATTGATGATTTTGCAGGCCCTGCGTTCTCTACCCCTAGTCTCAAGTATGGTGCTTTGAATAGAGCACAATCATAAATGCTAATTAATTGAATCAATCCTTATCTTCATTCCGCTTCAACTCTTTCTTCCCCAAAAAGGACTTGGTTAAGAGCATGAATTTTAGACTTGGATTAGATTATAATTTGAATCATCTAATTCTTCAATATAGTTCCCTCATCTATAACGTTTAGGGATAATAATGACATCTACTTCATCAGGTTGTTACAAGGATGAAGTATTGAGATAATGAAAATAATATAGAATAAAAAGTTGTTTGGCCAATTACTTCTGGGTTTTTTAAAAAATAATTTAATTTGAATAAGAATAAAACAAAACTGTGATGGTAAAAATATCAATGTTTGGGCAATGGTCGTTATTTTCCAGAATATGGGAGTATTTTAACCTGTACAATAGTAAAGTTGGAAGTACAGTGAAGTTGAACATGAATTATTTCTTAGTTCCTTGTATGTAGTAACCATCTTTTATAGTTTGTGTCACATGGTGCTTTAACATTGATACCAAGTAACCCCTCTCTACCCATCTGCTTTTCTGACAATAAGATGCTCCCTCAGTTTACTCCTTGGTAAATGCCTAAATCTCAACGCTTTTGATTCAAAGGCAGCTTATAAATAAAACCCCCATGTGCTCTGATTTCTCCCTGCCATGTTTTCAGAGAAAACCACAATATACATAAAGGTGCTTGACCACAGTACTGCTTCAACTCTGTCACATGACTGCCCCATGCATTTTCTCCTTATGACCCAGTGCTGTGAATACCAGCAGCTGTGGATAAAAGATTTTAAATATTTCTAGCCTCCTGCCCCTCCTCCCCTCTATTTATGTTCACCATTACTCACTGCCATCAAGCTGACCGTGTAGAACTACTCCTGTGAGTTTCAAAGACTGTAAATTTTTAATGGAGGAGAAAGCCTCATCTTTGTCTCTCAGAGTGGCTGGTGGTTTCACACTGGCTGATCTGGCAATTAGCAGCCAATACATGCAAAGCCCATGACCCTAGCTTACACATGACCATAGCAAGTTAAAATGCTCTCATACTTCTGGATAAAAATGACAGTTGCTCACGCATCAATCTTTTCCACTATTGCATTTGTGTTTTATTCTTCTCCAAAATTAATTCACTCCAAAATGCATTAGATTATAAATTCTACAAGGGCAGAGATTTTTGTCTGCTCCGTCCCTGAATGAATGAGTGAATTACTAAAGGTTCAAGGATCTGAACAGTGTTCCAAATATAGCAGGCACTCAATAACTGTGTGCTGAATAAATAGGCACCGTAATTCCAAAGATGCAAGTCTAATGAGGCCACCACCCATTCAAGTATTTACAGATGTTTAAATAGCGAGCAAAATAGAGGACATTTGAAATTTAGAAAATCAAATAAATCAAAGCGCTTTATGGTTAAAAAGTCTTAATGTTTATAGGATTTCTAGGACATATACAAAATTAGGAAGGTGAGGGGGTGGGAGGAAGCACGAGGGCCAAAATCGTTAGAAATATATATATTTTTAACCAGAATTCATCTACAACAATCCAAATTGCTAAGTGCATGAAAACAAAGCTGGAATTCAAAGACCTCGGTCTAAAAGTCATTGCCCTCACACTGATCCTGACTTACATAGATGTGTACAGAAAGAGTAGACAGTGTAAAGACAAAGTAGTTCCATAAGGTTTCTGAAGCAGTAAATCTTTATGGAAACAGGTTTTTCTCCTATGGAATGGCTGGTGTGTTTGAAATGCTGACCTTTCATTTAGCAGGTGAGCACTTACCCAATGTTCTACCAGGGTGGCTAGACTAAGATCTAGGGATGGTTGTTACCTAGTTACCTGGTTGTTACCTAGTTCTCGGGTCTCTTGTTTGTGATGGCCGCACCAGGGTGCAGCTGCCTTAACAGTTCCCTGCTTCAGCTTGCAAGGCTGACTTCCTGAAAGACATCCCCAAGGAGAAGCCACATGGACTTACCCCAATGCAGCCCTGGGTGCTAGAACACCCGTGTGGAGACCCCTGCCAGTGCTGAGATGCTTCCACGTTCACTGACTCGGCTTTCCTCCTGCAGTCGGCATCATTATGTCTGCTTTGTGAGATGGAGGAGGACTTTGTGGACTGGTGTTGGACATATGGCTTAATGGGTTAATGTTGGACTTGTAGGTTTGGGCAGCACTGGGTTGGGATGTTTTCTTGATGCACACTTAACCTTTATATAAAACTCTCTATATACCTGAATTTCTGTGGATTTGTTTCTCTAAAGTACCCAGACTAATACATTATGGTACCAGGAGTGGGGTATTCATACCAGCTTACATAGGAAGTAAGTGGTAAAATGAAGATATTACCACTTGTGCTCAATGTTTTCATGAGGAATAAAGCCAATGATGCAAATTAAAAAGCATGAGTAGATATATAAATATAAAGCTATCATTATATCACCATATACATAATTTCCTACAATGTTGTTAATTCCATTGAGTCAATCCCAACTTGTAATTCCAGAATTTGGTACTAGAAGTGGCCTCAGAGCCATTAATACAATTCCCTTTTACTTATATGAAAGTGGATGATGAGAAATGTGCTGTAAATAACTCTTAAAATTATATCTAATTTTGAGATTCTGTGATATAAGTGAATTATACAGTAAAGACAGATAATTAACACACATGTAAGAAATGACTTTTTTAGACTTCTTATGTTCTTTTGCAGTAAATTTTTATTAAAAGTCATTGAGTTGATTATGATTCAATGACACTACAACTTTATAGGACAGAATAGAACTGCCCTTTATGGTTTCTGAAATTGTAACAGGAGCAGATAACCTCATCTCTCTTTGATAAGCGGATGGGTTATAGCTCTCGACCTTGAGGTAAGCAGCATATGACTAACTCACACCCCCATGGAGGCTTCTTAATTTTTAAAAAGTAACTCCAAAAGTTGTTACTCTCTGTTATTAACTGAAGAAAGTAAACTCATGTCTTATAATGATCTCTAAGATGGGCATTCTATAATTCAGACTTTGGATATAACAATTACACATCCAAAGCTCGAATAGAGGCTTTTAATCCCTTTCCAAGGATTTTTTGTTCAAAGACCTTATACTTGTCTAGACACATAATTATTTGAAAAGGAAGATGGATCTTTAATCATTATATATTATTATCTATTTAACTTATTATGAGTCTTATAAGATATGAGTTTACTTCTCTCCATTTAATAAGAATGGACTAGAACATTTAAGTTACTTTTTAATTTTTTTTTAAGGAGCCCTAATGGTGTAGTAGGTGTGCTGTGCATTGGGCTTCTATTCTCAAAGCCAGCAGTTCAAAATCACCAGCCTCTTTGCAGGAGAAAGATGGGGCTTTTGACTCCTATAAAGAGATAGAGTCTCAGTGAGGTAGTTTATTGTGCCAACCTGGACAATAAACACATGTGGGGTTAATTGAAGGGCAGAGGGATAAATGACTCGGTGACCCTGGCCTTTCTAGTTCTCCGGTCTCTTGCTTTGTGATGGTCAGACTAGGGTGTAGCTGCCTTAGCAGTTCCCTGCTACAGCTGGCAAAGCTCACTTCCTGCAAGACATCCCTGAGAAGAACCCACATGGACCTACCCTGATGCAGCCCTGGGTGCTGGAGCAGCCGTGTGGAGACCCCTGCCAGCGCTGAGATGCTTACACATTCACTGACTCGGCTTTCCTCCTGCAGTCGGCATCATTGCATCTGCTTTGTGAGATGGAGGAGGACTTTGTGGACTGGTGTCGAACATATGGGTTAATGTTGGACTTGTGGGTTTGGGCAGCACTGGGTTAGGATGTCTTCTTGATGCACACTTGACCTTTATATAAAACTCTCTCTTCTACATGAGTTTCTGTGGATTTGTTTCTCTAAAGCACCCAGACTAACACACTTAGAAACTCACAGGAGGCAGCTTTACCCTGTCACTTTGAGTCGGTATCCACTCTATGGCAGTGAGTTTGTGGGGTGGTTGGTTCTGGAATCAACAATAAATCACGAGGGCAGAGGGGAGACTTTGTTTTAGTATCTGAGTCTAGAAAAAAAAAATCTATGTGTTATAGAGGCTCAAGGTGTGCCCCTTGTAGAAGCATCCTCTTCCTTTTCAAATATGTCTCCGGACAAGTTATGAAATTTTGGGAAATGGATTAAAATCCTCTCTTCCAGTGTTCAATTTGTAATTGTTATATCCAAAGTCTCAATGGCATTTTAGAATGTTCATACAAGTCCTAAATAGATAGATGTTTATAGCTACTTAAATGAATTTTATATGTGGTCTATAATGAAAACAATAGGAAGTAAACAGTTAAGATTTAAAAGTATTAAAAGTAAACATGAAGTATTTGCACACACTGGGATTGTTATTGACTATATTGCACAGGGCAAATGCATTTACCTTGTTTGGACCTAGTCACAGTACCAAGTACATTTTAGACTTTTGCTACTACACCTTGTGGTTTATAGACTAAATAGAATCAATAATTTATCATGTATTCAATAAAGCTATTGAAATATATGTAAACTGTGGAGTAAATAATTTAATGTTACTTAAAGTTTCTGCAAGCCACTCCACAAAAAAGGGGGGACAGTTCTGTAAAGAGCAATGGGTCTAGAAAAGAGCAATGGGTTTGGAAACATTCCTGAGAGATGATCTCTTAAACCTTCAAGTTTCTTCAGTGATTGCAGTCCCTGGATGAGGATTTACTCCAAATCTAAAGGTTTTTAATTAATTTTGGGTGGAGGCTGGCCAAGCCAGCAAGTGAAATCATCCCAACTTCATGTCAGAGAGCGGAGGAACTAGAGGACAATTTAAATAAGCATACATAATATACTGAGGCCCCAATAAAATTGTGGGAAATTGTGGGAAAGGTGACACAATTGTTGAAGACAAAGCGGGTACATAAGCAAATGTGGTGAAGAAAGCTGATGGTGCCTGACTATCAACTGATATAGCGTCTGGGGTCTTAAAGGCTTGAAGATAAACACACGGCCATCTAACTGAGAGGCAATAAAGCCCACATGGAAAAAGCACACCAGCCTGTGTGATCATGAGGTGTCAATGGGATCAGGTATCAGGCAAAGACCCAGAACAAAAAATCATATCAATGTACATGCCAGGGAGTGGGGAGTGGAGACCCAAAGTCCATCTGCAGACAATTGGACATCCCCTCATAGAAGGATCACAAGGAAGTAACGAGCCAGTCAGGGTGCAGTCTAGCACTGACAAAACATACAACTTTCCTCTAGTTCTTTAATACTCCCCCACGCTCCCCCCTATGATGACCCCAATTCTACCTTACAAATCTGGCTAGACCAGAGCATGTACACAGGTACAGTTAAGAGCTTGCAACACAGGGACTCAGGACATATAAACTCCTCAGGACCAACAATGAGAGGAGTGATACCAGGATGGTAGGGGGAAGGTGGGAGGAGAAAGGGGGAGGAAAGGGGAAAAAATTAGGAGCTGATACCAAGGGCTCAAGTAGAGAGAAAATCTTTTAAGAATGATGATGGCAACATATGTAGAAATGTGCTTGACACAATGGATGGATGGATGGATGGATGAATTGTGATAAGAGCTGTAAGAGGCCCCAATAAGACGATTTTTAAAAAAATTCTGGGAAGGGAAGCTTCTGCTGGGTGAAAGACATCAGTACGCATGGAAGGCTAGCACGTGCATTTGGGAACATGAAATCTCCCCCTTGGTAACAGTCCTAGACTGTGTGTCTGTAATCATAAGTACAGCATTTTCTGTGAGTTCTGTGAATCATTTTTAACAATGTAGCAAGCCTAAGGAAATAATAGGATCCAGCAAGTCAGGCATGAAGGGAAAACCAGGGGGCCTCTCAGCTTACTACTGGCATCCTGAGAGAGCCATTGGAAAACTCCAAATTTACAGCCCTCAGGTAAGAAGTAATTGTGCCCTTAGGACTCCCACCTTGCAGCTGGCATCTGAGGTCTTAGGCAGAATTGGCAGTCTGGAGGACTGAGCTCTTTTCCTTGAGAGACCTAACATAGTTCCAGGTTGTTCAGACGATATCATGTGCAGGTGATGTTCAAACAGAGAGAGACAAAATTGATAAGAAATTTTTTAATATAAATTATGATCAAGAACTGGTGGACATTCAACCTTTTCAAGGGTAGCATATGATAAAAAAAACCAATGCTACTGAGAAGTCTAAGCTGCACTGAAGACATTAGAAAACAGGAGCAACAACAAGAAACCACCCCCCAAAGTTCTAGCAATGAACAAATTTAAATATTTCAACACACTGATGACGCACTTGAAGATTCAGGTATGGCTGACGCAAGAGGTGGTATTTTCAGTTACCTTATACACATGTGCAAGCTGAACAGTGAAGAAATAAGATTGCAGAAGAACTGATATGTTTGAATTCTGGCGTTGGTGAAAAATATCCAAACCACCACGGAATCCCCAAAAAACCTATGTTAGTGTGGGTACTTTAGAGAAACAAATCCACAGAAACTCATGTAGAAGAGAGAGTTTTATATAAAGGTTAAGTGCACATCAAGAAAACATCCCAACCCAGTGCTGCCCAAACCCACAAGTCCAACATTAACCCATATGTCCACAAAGTCCTCCTTCATCTCACAAAACAGACACAACGATGCCGACTGCAGGAGGAAAGTCGAGTCAGTGAATGTGTAAACATCTCAGTTCTGGCAGGGGTCTCCACACGGCTGCTCCAGCACCCAGGGCTGCATTGGGGTAGGTCCATGTGGCTTCTCCTTGGGGATGTCTTGCAGGAAGTGAGCCTTGCCAGCTGAAGCAGGGAACTGGCTAAGGCAGCTGCACCCTGGTCTGACCATCAGAAAGCAAGAGACTCCAGAACTAGAAAGGCCAGGTTCACCAAGCCATTTATCCCTCCACCCTTCAATTAACCCCACTTATGTTTATTGGCCAGGTTGGCACAATAAACTAACTAACTCAAACCCCAAACAAATTAATCTGTCTCTGGAGAAGTTTACCCAGCATGCTCATGTACTTTAGCCATACTGCTAAAAGAGACCAGTCCCTAGAAAAGGACTTTATGGTTGCTAAAGTAGAAGGTCAGTAAAATAGAGCAAGCCCATCAAGGCGATGGATTGATATAGTGGCTACAACAGTAACGACAATTATGAGGATGGCGCAGGAACAAACCGTGTTTCCTTATGTTGGAAGACATCAAATAATCACTTACAGCTTGATTTCATTGAACAAGGTTTTGGTACTCCTGTCAAACACACACACACACACACACACACACATTCTGAAGTGACTCTCAAATAATGCCACAGAATGTCCACTGTAGCCTACTTAGATGCCATGATGAATTCTCAGGATAAGAAGTAATGGTCTTCAATATGCTCACAACCTATCGGCATAACGTCCTAAATAGGTTATGTAGTTGCATTTACTCGTATTCCACCACTTCTCCCAAAGCAGCTTTAAAACTTGTTAACACGTGCAGTCATCTTACAAACTTTGGACGTACAGTCGAGAGAGACCAGTCCCTGGAGAAGGATATCATTCGCAGTGGAGGGTAAATAAAAAACAGGAAGGCCGTCAACAAGATGGAGTGACACAGTGGCTGCACCGATGGGCTCAGGCATAGGAACAATTGTAAAGATGGTGCGGGACAGGGCCCTGTTTCGTTCAGGTGTGCATAGGGTTACAATGGGTGGGAACCTACTCAATAACACCTAACAACGATAACAAGTACCTTGGCATGTTTACAGACTATGAGAACACAGGAGCACAGAGAATAGCTGGGGTACCTCAGTCTTCCTATATCCTTCTGTAGGCATGACCTTCTCATGAGGATTCTGGGAACTTCCTCTCTTTCTCCCTAGAGGCAGCCACACACTCGCTTTCTCTGTTTCACCTTCCTATAGATAAGCCACTTCTAGTCAAGCTGATGGTAGCCTGGGCTTCCACCACCACTAGATCCACAAGACTTTTCACCCACCAGCCTGTGATCTTCCTGCAGTCAGCATCATTGCATGTGTTTTATGAGTCTGAAGAGGAATTTATAGACTAGTATCAGTCATATGGGCTAATATCAGACATATGAACTTGATCTGGACAGGGTTGGGATGTGTTAACATACAATTACTCTTTGATATAAAGTTCTTTCTTACACATAAATTAGTATCATTGAATTTGTTTCTATAGTCAACCTAGTCTAACACCTATGGCATACAGGGAGACATCTATTAGGAGCTGTAAAACATACAGTGTTGAAATGTAGAAAAGTGAAGAGAGATTAGTTAGATGGGAAAGTGGGTGGAAGAAGAAATATAATAAAATACAAGTACGGATAGTAATAATAAGAGGCTAACGGAATAGGCCAGCAGATTTATAAAAATACTGGGAAATTTTATTTTAAGAGGGAAAATCAGAACTAATAATTTTCATGGAACTATATTTCATGAGAAAAAAGAGAGAAGCGAGAGATAATAGGTGGAAAAGGAGGTACAAAAGAGATAAAAGACATGGGTTTGGTATGAATTGGTATGAATATGGGTACTGAAGTTCTGCTCCTATGGCAGCATGGATATGGGTGTGTTTGTTCCCTCTGAGGAGGGTAGAAAAAAAAAAACCTTATTTGGGCAGGCATGCTGGAATCTACTGGTCTTCCTGTTTTTCCTGGGAACAATGAAGGTTCTCAGGATGGATCACACCAGAAGAGGTTACCTGATAAGGAAGTGGGAGAGAAGTAGAAAATAAATAAAGAAACCTATTATAATAGAACATACGTACAAAAACAGGAAAAAATAAACTAAAGTAAAAACTTAAACCATATTGTATCTAAAGATTCTTGATCCTTTGTTAGTGTTATTGTGGGTACGTGTACCCTGTGTCCGGGAGCTATGGCACCTGGGAAGGGGAGGGGAGGGAACTGGAGAATAAAGCAGGAAAGAACGAGGAAGTGGGGAAATGGTGAAAACTGAAGCTTGTGTACTGATTAGATCTGAACCATGCTGCCCACACACTCTGCTATCCACTAGAGACCCTAGGGACCAGCAAGGTGAGAGGTTTGACTGCTTAGAGGCTATGAAACATCAGCTGTGCCAGGGAAGAGTGGATCTCACTGAAGTGATCCAGTCACTTATGAAAGGAAGTCTGTCAGCAGGCATTGATGAAATCCCACTTTAAGAAACTTGGGTCCTCTTAACTTTTAATTTGGATGTCTCACTACTGAAAGTGCGGGATGTCCCTCCTAGTGGAACCTCACTGGTTGTTGCCCAGGGAATCTTCCCAAGCTTGTTATTTTGGAATCCACAATGTTTATTTCTTGACAGCTGGTTCCAAGGGTATTCATTGTGGATCCAAGTAAAATGAAATTATTGAAAACTTCAATCTTTTCTACGCCGACCATGATGTTATCTGTTAGTCCAGTTGTGAGTTCTGTTTTTACGTAAGCCTTTGGTGATGGTTAGAGATTTTGTAAACTAGACATTCCTGGGTAAAAGTAGGGGCGAACCACAGTCTATGAATATACCTGATAACAGCTCCTGAGTATAATAAGTCTTTTGTATAGGAGGGGATGAGCAGGGTCAAATTCTCTCTGGCCTTTGGCCTTCTGTCAGAGCTGGATGTTGCCTTTAGTTCCTTGATCTGTTATGTCACCTGCTTCTCTCAGGAGTGATGGGGATTCATTTGGTTGACTTCAGACCTATGCATTCACTAGCTTGTGCCCCTTGCTGACTCTGCTTTGTCATCTTGATTTCCTGCTCATCAGTTTCCATGAAGCAGGAGAAGCCTAGCTTGAACCAGACTGGTCTTCACAATTTCTGCAACGTGGTAAGCCATTTCTTCACTTAAATCTCTTTCTAGATACCATCCACAGTTTTGCTTCTCTACATAGCCCAATCTTGCACAGGTGTAATACAGACTGAAGGATGTAGTCCTGAAGGATGTACTCTTTGATCTTATAAGAAAATCATTCAAGTCCTTTACACTTTCAACAAAAGGGTAGTTATGCTATAGGTGTAAGAATTATAGTGAATTATAATAACTATGATTGCATAAGGAGTAATTATAAAATTGGAATGAATTCTATTAGCTATATACAAGGTAATTTTGTATTTTATTACCAGAAAGCATAATATTTTATTTAAACATGGTATTTGATATTACATGTTTAATGTAGATTAAAATGTAGGTAAAACCAAACTATTCATTTTTACATATTTTTAAATAAAAACTTCAAAACATGTAAAATTTGTAAATATTTTTACTTTGTAAAATTTTACTTTGAAAAATAATTATGATTTCCCTCTTTTAAATACTTACCTTTTATGTACTAGTGAGAGCTTGATATATATAATATATATCTCCATATAAGAATCTCTATCCGATTAATGTACTTATAGGTAAATCTAAGGAAGTACCATATATCTTCTTAAAATGCATGTGCTGAATTTTTTTTCATTTTTATCTATTCACCAGCTTTGCCTTTCTTACTTTTTTGCCCCCCGCCCCCCTTCCACCCACTGCCTGGAGATAAAATTTTATTGCTGTATAGAAAAGTGAACAATAATATGTACACAGCTGAAAGAAATTTCACAACTGAACTCACCAAGATATCACACACAGATCATGAAAGAGGATATGCAAGCACCGTAAAGTCCCTTTTGTGCCCATTTAATCATTACATACGCCTCTCGAAGGTAACCACCATTCCGAGTTTTCAACTATTGATTGGCCTTTCCTGATTTTGAACATTAAACAAATGGAATCATAAAACACATAATGTTTTGTGCCTGACATGTTTTGCTTAATAAGTTTGTGAGATGCATCCGAGTGGTTGTGTATAGTGCAGTCCATTCATTTCCATTCCTATACAATGTTACATTCTATGAATATATCACAGCTTGTTCATGTTACTATTGATGAACATATACATGGGTTGTCTTTGGTTAGCTATAATAAATAATTCTAAAATAAATATTCTTTTGCATGTTTTGGGAGTACACATGTGCACACGCTTCTTTTGGATATAAATCTAAGAGTAGAATCGATGGGCAATGAGCGTGCATGCATTCAGCTTTAATTGGTATTGCTGACCCACTGGATTGCAACACAGTTCTCAGCATTTCCTTGCTATAACCAAAGGCTCAGTATAAGTTCACATACACATCCAAAAACAAAATGAACAAAACCACTGCCACCAAGTTGATTCTGATTCATAGAAACCCTATATAGAACACAAAAATAGCTCAAAGGCCATATCTGAACTTCTCTGGCTTCAGTAGTGAGAGGAGAATCCATAACTTCACCAGCCCAAGGCTTATTGCCATGAGGAAGAGGTCAGACTCCCAATCCTTCTCTTCCCTGGTCTTATACCAACCATTCCTCTCCTGACACTACTTTTCTGGTAGGCTTGATAATTCATTGCAACGTCCACACAGAACTCACATACAATACTCATAATCATTAGAATTAGGGGACTTAAACAGGTCACCACAAGCCAGGATCAGGAAACGCTCAGGATATAGTCATTGGTCTATGGCAACACTTCCCAGCTGACAGGCTCAGTCCCTGAGCCTCTGTGCTATTTCTCTGCTCTCCCTCATGATCTCTTTGCCTTGCCCTCTGGTCTTGGTGTGGCATGGCTTCTGGTGCCTCTACCACTTCAGTCAGAAATTTTCAGCCTGCTCCACTAATGATTCTTCTGCCTTGATGGTCCTGAGAACCCCTCTGTCCCCACTTCAGAGGTAGCTCATTCTCATAGCCAGTGGAGTGGCAACTAAAACTGACCAATCCCCTCTGTTAATGATTCATACATCCTGTTTGTATGTTCACAACCATTATTTGGTGGGAGTTACAGAGACATGGATATAAGACCCATATTAAATTTCACCACACAGGGTTTCCAAGGCTTTAAAATTTTTTAGAGCAGATAACCTCATCTTCCTCCTGCAGAATGACTAGTGGGTTGGATCCATTGACCTTACAATTAGACCAATGTCTTTAATTGACCGATGTCAATTAAAGAAATAGAAGCTTCCTAGTCATATGCCATGGCACATGGTGAGCTTGTATGCAAAGATGATCATTTCTAATCTTATATTTAATCTGAAACAAATATAAGAACCATCAGAAACTTTGCCAACAAAGTGAAGAGACAAAAAAAGCTACTGAATGAGAGACTCAAGCATGCCCTGTGACAGGATCTACCAGCCTCAAGCTAGCGCAATGTATGCACCAGCAGCATGGTGAAGCAGGTGCCAAAGGAGCCTCAAACTACAGCGACAGGATCCATGGGTTGGCTTGTCCCACAGGTAGTGCAGCACACGGTTGAGGCAAAGAACTAGCTCAAGTAGCAGCACACTTGTCGAATCACCAGGGAGGAAGAGAGAAGGGGGCGGGCCTAGGAAAGCCATTTATCTCTTGTTGCTCTCCAATCAAGCTGAGACCTGATTAAACTCTGCCCACATGTTCCTATTGGCCTAGTTGGCACAATAAACCTAACCATCACAATCTCACCTAATTTGATCATGCAGTTAGGAAAGATTGGTCACTGGAGAAGAACAATACGCTGGGTAATGTACTGAGGAAAAAAAGGAAGACCTCCAACAAAACAGATTGACCCAGTATCTGTGTCCATGGGCTCAAACATGCGATCCATTGTGAAGATGGCAAGATGGGTCAGCCTTTGATTCAGTTTCACTTAAAGCCCCTAACAGGCAGAGCCAACCCAACAGCACCTAGCCACAACAACATGGCAAAGACTAAAAAACTGAACAAAAACAGAAAATAGCAAATGCTAGTGAGTATGGGGGGATAATGATACCTTTATCAAGCTGTTTTAAATGTAAAATGGTACGGGTTTTTTGAAAAACAAGGTGGTGGTTTCTAAACCAACTATAAGTAGAACCACAATGGGTCCCAGCAATTCGACTACAAGGTATGTACCTAAACAACCTGAAAGCAGAAACTGAAAAAAAGCCCAGTATACCAATGTTCACTGCAGCATTATTTACCATACCCACAAGGTGGAAACTAACTAAATGCTCATCAGCAGATGAATGGATAAACAAAAAATGGCACCTAAATAACCATACAATGGAATAATAGTCACTAGGAAACAAGAAGTTTTGATACATGTAACCGTGTGGCTAGCATTCGAAGGCATTATATTGAGCAAAACAAGCTCATGACAAAAGGAAAAACATTGTATGATCTCACCACCTCTATACAGACATGCCACTGGTATTTTCAATACCAGCAATGACAGCTAAAGTGAGCAGGATTCAACAGAACTGCTAGACTAAGAACAGACATGACTACTTCCTTGAACGACGTGTACCTCAAGAATACCTCCTACACCCACAAAAATCACACCCAACTCATTGCTGTCAAGCCGATTCCAGCTCATGGCAACCGGTGTGTTACAGGCTGGAACTGCTCCATTGGATTTTCTTGGCCATCGTCTTTATAGAAACAGATTGACTGGCCTTTCTTCTCAGGCTCACCGCTGAGTAGGTTCAAACTACAAATTGTTTTAAGTTAGTAACTTGAAAAAAAAGTACTTTGTTCCAACCCAAGCCAAAAAGCCCACTGCTGTCCAGTCCAGCCCAATTTGTAGACCCCCTACAGGACAGAGTAGCACTGCTCTACCAGGTTTCCATGGGTGTATCTTTATGGAAGCCACAGAGCAGTCTGTGGGTTCCAACTGTTGATCTTTGGGTTATTGGCAAATCACCTAACTCCTGCACCACCTTGGGTTCCCGAAAACCATGTCGTGTTCTTGCTGTTGATTGCCATTGAGCCATTCCCGACCGTCAAATCACTAAGAAGGAAATACTCTGCCAGCTTTCAAATTACAGCTGGGTAGGGGGCAGTCTGCCTTTTTATTGTCTAATCCATGTCCTTTAGCACATAGGTGGCTTTCAGCAAATAGTTCTTAAATTACTCTATTTAATCGTGAAAACAGAGCAAGCATTAACCAGAACCTTGTTCTGGTAGAACTGATATTCTGGGGAAGGTCACACTCTCCACTTCCTCCTCTGCCCCCCTTTTTATGTTTCCCCAAAATAAAAGGAAATATTGGGTCTCTTATTCGAGGGTATCCATTAGGTTGTAGCATCTTTCCATTCATTTAATTCAAAATAATTTCTTATTGTGAAGAAAAGTGATAAGAAGAGATGAGATGGCCGTTTCCATCTTTCTCCCTCTTACTCACTATAAGATATCCTTTGATCCTCAACTTTCTTATCTGCAGAATGAGAGTAACAATTACCTTGGAGAATCTATGAGAAAACATATGGTTCTGGATAGAAACCTCTTAGAGTTCCTGGTTTATGCTGGTGCTCAGTAAATACCAACTTAATAAATGGGTGCACAGATGTAGCAAGGAATTGATATAATTTTAGACTCCAGATAGTAAATGGTTCTTTGTTTGTCAATATGAGATTTTTTACAATTGTGTCACTTTAATTTAAGTTCATGGAAATCCCGCTGGTAAATACTAAAACATTTGGCTATGAAAGTGTAAAATTTGTTAATGTCACTTCTAAATTCTATGATGGTCCATTCATCAGATTTTAGGCCAAATCACTTAGTAAATAAGCATTGAAAATGCTCAATTGAATTTTAATTTCAGATGAACAACTATTTTTAGTATACAGGTATATCCCATAAAATAATAAGAACACATACAAAAATATTAATCATTACCCATTGCATAGGATACACTTATAAAAGTATTTTCTGCTTAAATGCAATTCAAATTTAACTGGGCATCTTGTAGGTATTTTTTGGTATTTGAAGACTCTAGGTCTAAGACAAAAGAAGACCTTGAAAATCTCAATGACAAGTTGCCATCACCACACCTTCCGCTTTTTTCAGATGAGGAAATCAAGGCCCAAGAAAATTGGCTACTTGGCTAAGGTAACCCAGGAAGACATTGGCAGAGCCGGAACCACAACCAGGTCTCTAACAAGCCATCTAGAACTCTCCCATTACACACATAGCAAAGACTCCACAGACTTCACCACCAGGAAAATCTTAGCTATCTGCAAGACAAAATTCCTTTGTCTTAAAAATAAATAAAATAACAACCATAACAAAAATAGCAACAATCAAAAAGGTTTTCTTCTCCTGGGCCTCCATTACCTTTAAAAGCTGAGCTGCCACTTCCTGGTCCTTCCTCCAGAAATGCAGTACCTGGCAAGCACCTAGAAAAGAGAACACATCATTACAGCTCCCCCCCTTAGTCCCACCTTCGTCTCTTCCCTGTAGCCATTTATTTCTGTCTCTGTGACTTGTTTGCTGATAGCAGAAAAATGGATATGATGCAAATGTGGTTTTGTGGCCAGTGTGTGGAGCACTGGGGTTGTTTACCTTGTCATAAATTACTTTCCTCAGAAACACACCCAAATGCCCAGTCTCTGCCTCACCAGTCTCATAAACAGAAAATTCTTGACTGAAGACAGTGAAGTAAGAGATACAAGCCATGAAATGTGATAATAACCTGTGTGGGAAAAGTAAAGATAGTGTAGCAGTTAATGAGCTTTGAGATAAGGCCAATCTGCATTTCAATCTCAGATGTGCCCCTTCCAGTAGTGTGACTTCTCTGAGTCCTAAGTCTTCAGCAGGGTGGAATCCAACTACTGTCTTCAACACTCATTCCTAGATACTGTGAGGGCCACAGATAGATTCCTTTGTGGGTTATTCCTACCCAAAAGATTACTTTAGCATCTTGAGCCCAGAGGGAGCTATTTTCATTGCTAGTGTTTTCCCTAAATTTTGAGTTTAAGTGGAGATTAAGAAACAGGACTGTTAAAATCCATCAAACTGTACATTG
>NW_022103905.1:12247523-12248570 GCF_000313985.2 Echinops telfairi
CTCTTGGGAAACAGTGTAGACACAACTGATAGAGTCTCAGCAGAAGATCGAAAGCTGTCATAGGTGTAGGTGTTTCCTAAACTAGGGAGAAAGATGGGCTTTCTACTCCTGTAAAAAGAGTTGTCGTTTTGCAAACTCCCAGGGGCAGTCCTACTGTGTCCTATAGGGGTGCTATGAGTTGTCATCAACTAGAAGGCACTGAGGTTTGGGGGTGTTTCTTTTCCTGAGCAAAGGATTTCACTACTCAAGTCTCTCCTTAGAAAAAGTAGCAAAGTGTTTCTACAAAGTCAAAGGCTGCCTACAGCATATTTGAATGGCAAGTAAAATTCCAGGTATTCATATTCAGTGGAGCAGGACCATTTCAGAATTAACCAGCTCCTCTAAAATGTTATTATTAGTGACTAAGTACCAGTTAAGAAACTTTAGAATGGAATATGGTGGAAATACTTTGGCAGATAATATAAATGGTAAAAGAACCCTGAGACCAAGGCAGGAATTAAACAAATGTATGTGGCAATCTCTGAGCACCAAACACTTATGGCCTATATTGTGTATAAAACAAAACAGCTAAGAAATCAGTGGATCCAGCAATCCCTGCCATAAATCCTATCAGGAATGATAACCCTACCTATCACACCTAACCCGGCTTTATAAATCGAGGACTTTCACAAAATAACTTTGACTCCTTGTGCCCATTAAGCTGCAGTGGAACAGAGCTACCACAGCCAAAGTAATGCCAAGTGCATTCTAACTACAGTCACTGTCAACAAGATGAGCCTGGGAGTGATAAAGAAACATAAGAAAGATAACTCATTTCTCTCGGTGTGGCTCCTTCACAATATTCATATTCTGTCTGCAAACGTCACAGAAGTTCGTAGATAACTTCCTTATCTAAGACGTCAAAATTGTGGGATTTTAAGGCCACTTTAAGCCATAGATAGATAGATGATAGATAGATAGATAGATAGATAGATAGATAGATAGATAGATAGATAGATAGATGATAGATAGAGAGCTACCACAGCCAAAGTAATGCCAAGTGCATTC
>NW_022103905.1:12248670-12252962 GCF_000313985.2 Echinops telfairi
ATAGATAGATGATAGATAGATAAATAGAAATAAAGAAAGATATGGGGGCTCCAGAAAGTTTCTGGAAAAATTCATTTTTCTTTGAACTAGATTTTTTCTGCAAAAACTTTTTGCAGCCTCCACACCTGCTTTGTATAAACCAAAACCAAAGCCAATGCCATCTACTTGATTCTAACTCATAGTTATCCAATGGAAGATTTCCGAGGCCGTAATTGTTTACAGAAACAGACAGCCTTATCTCTCTCCCTTGCAGTGGCTGGTGGCTTTGGACCACTGACCTTGTAATTAGCAGTCCACAATTTGCAATATGTATAACTTCTTAAAGAATATATGTCTATACCAAACCCACTGCCATCCAGTAAATTCCAACTCATCGCTATATGGGGCATTACCTATATGGGGCATTCAAGACTGTGAATCTTCATAGAAGCAAACAGCCTCGTCTTTCTTCCTCAGAATGGCTGGTGGGCTCAAAATACTGACTTGTTAGCAGCCCAATATGTAACTTGTCTCCATGGCTCCATATGTGTGAATATATATATATATGGAATATATATATTCTCTCTCTCTCAGAGAGAGAGAGAGAGAGAATGAGAGAGAGTTTTTCAGCACACTTTTAATGGTAAAATTAGTTGCCTTAGCGGATATTTGGGTTGGCTTATATTCGAGCATATTATATATATGTATATATATACACACACACACACACACACACACGCACATACACACACATGTGGGGGGAGGTCAGATGCACAGGCATCCCCCCCACCCCCACCCCTGAGGGCAATCAGTTGCCAAACTGCAGTGGGCCCTGCTCCATGCCTCTGGGGACAATAGACAGGCTCCTGTAGGTGGAGTTTTCACCCTACTGATAATGGTTCCTATGGAGACCCAGAGCCCACCCCCTAGACCACCCCCTCATTACTGTGTAACCTATAGTGTGGCCCCTCCCTGTGACGTATGTCTCTACCTGTAATTAATAGGCTGGCATGCCCCCAAAAGGTATATAGGCGTGAGTCAGCAATATAGAGCTCTCTCTGACCTATCTCTCTGGCTCCCCTCTCTTCCCCCTTTCCCTTGTTCCCTTGCCCTCCTTCCCTTCCCCCTCTCTCCACATGGACCACCAAACTAGGCTGAGGTGAGCGATGCTACCATGTAATATGTCTAACTGCATTATTATATCTCTCATGCTCTCGATGACTTTAATATAATACTTATATATCTCAACCGTACAATTGTGCATTACTGAACCCGTGGGTAGTAGTAGTAGCAGCGGGTGGGGGCTGGCCCCTCACCCCCCATCGCCATTTTAATTTAATACTATATATATATATAATGATCTCTGGTATCACAATGCTTAAGGTGCTTGACTGCTAACCCAAAGGGTGACAGTTTAAACCCACCAACCACTCATGACTCTGAGGGAGAACAATATGGCAGCTGCTTCTGTAAAGATTTACAGCCATAGAAATAATTTGGGAAGTTCTACTGTGCCCTGTAGGGTCACTATAACCAAACTATATCCAAGTTTGTGTGGGTGCTACATTTAACTCTATTTTTAGTCAAAGTCCTAGATCTTTTTTTTTCCGGACTTAAAAATGTCTATCCTGAACATTCATTCTTAATTCAACTAGTATTTAATTATAATTAAATGTAGGGATCTACTCAGTGGCACAAATGATTAAGTGCTCAATTCCTGCCTCAATACTGGTCATTTGAACCCACTCAGAGGCACTTCAGAAGACAGGCCTGGTGATATAGTCCATGCAATATCTCATATCATCCATCACTAGTATTACTAGGAAAAGAAAGCTGGTGTAAGAGTTAGGTTTTGTGTCAACTTGGCTGGGGCATGATTCTCAGTGCTTTGACAAGCAACACTTAGTTATCCCCCATGACCTGACCTGAAACAATGCAATCAATTGTAAAAATTTTGGGGTGGGATTCAACACCCTATTCAAGTCCCCGTCCTGATGCGGTCACTTGAAAGGAAGTTTGCCCAAGGGTATGGCTTGCTTCTTAGATAAGTGAACACTGTAAACGTTTGTTTGCCTTCTTGCTACATCTGGATCCTGCATATGGTTTATTGACCTCCAGTTCTTTGAAAAACTTGAACCAATGGCCTGCCATATTGCCTGCTGGTCCCAGGCGTCATCATCAACCTGTCATCTGACCTCCCAGACTTGGATTTATCACCTCTGCAGCTTCACACCTGATCTGCTGACACCAGAAGCCTCCAGCCAACGAAGGTCTTCCTGCCAATCATCAGGCCTTACCCCTACTCAAATCAGAAGCTTTCAGTCTAAAATCTGACCAATGAACTTGGATCCTCCTGGACCCAGACTCATCCTCTTCTACCACCATGTGAGCCATTGTCTTGGACACACGGACACACACACTGGTTTTGCTTCTTTAGAGAACTCAGCCTAAAACAGATTGGTACATGTAAACTCCACGGCTAGGATTCTATCCCTTGTGGTGTCTGACTTTAAGACCCAGCTCACTACTCACAGTGCGTGTGTGCTGGTATAGAACAATAACACCACAACCTGTTTACAGTTACACCCAGAGAACCCAGTCTACCTTATTTCATCAGAAGAAAATATAACAAACACAGGCCCAACCACAGGGATGGTTAGGAAGCCAATTACTCTTCGGTGTGAGGGCAAATATCTGAGTAGATTTTCTCTACTTAATCTACAAAACCTACTCATTATGTGTGTGTGCAGAAGTGCATGCATGGACAAGAATGCATTCAAAGCAAAAGGACAAAACACAGAAACAAGTTTAAAAAAAGCTCACTCTAGCATGAGTGTCGTAGAACAAGACTCAAGTGCAAAGTGAGATTCCCATAGCACAGGGACATCAGGGAAGTCTTGTCACCATCATCTGCAGAAGATGGAGAAGGCCCGTGACTGGACTTACTACTGTTAACTACCATCAAGTCCATGATAACTCATGGATATCCCTTGTGTGTCAGACAACTGTGCTCCATAGGTTTTATAACAGCTGTGACCATTCAGAAGCAGATCACAATGCCTGACTTCCAATGCACCTTTGGGCGGTTTCAAATGGACTACGTTTGGGTAGCATTTAAGCACTAAATCATTGCATTGCTTCGGACTGGACTAACAGGTCAAAACAAAACAAACACTGTACTTCTGAGAGGTCCTGGCCTCTTCTTGTGCTAAACAACAACAAAAAGTTCCTTGTAAAGGGAGCCCTATGGTCTGTTTTGCTAGGTTTCCACTCCAAAGAAATCACTATCCAGTGATATCAAAGAACTCTGTTCCTAGGACATAAATAAATGCCCAACTCCAATAGCTCATAGGTGTATACAAGAGAGGCCTGGAATCGATCCAGCCCATTTTAACTAGCAAGAAACTACCTAGGAACACCTTGTTTGTATTTCTTGGAGGAGGGACACAAGAAACACTTATTTCATCCCACACAATAATTCACCATGATCAGAGGGAGCACAGCAAGGGCAACACCATCTCCCAGCTGCTGATTACATCAAAGGCTTACAGCACAAATTCAATTTTATGATGTTAATCTCAGCCTGCCACTCAGAAATTTTCTCTGAGGGATATGATTTTTTTTTCCTCTGGATTTCATTTTAAGAATGATTTTCTGCGTCCACAATCAATAAAGATATGTTTTCATCAAAAGACTCTATCTTGGCAGAATTCAATTGGCTATTTCAATCCCTTTTGGTGACACAATATTAATTAAAATAGTTTATGTTGCACCTCAACTGGGACAAGGAGGCAGTGAAAACAGCAGCTACTCAGAAACAGGTTTTATACACATCAACATAGAGGGCAGAAAACCATTTTCTCTTTCTCTGGGTGACGAAAAATTAACTATTCACGAGATTTGCACTAACTCAGTTTATCTCTGTGACTTTAATGGTAACAATAACAACAACAACAACAATCTGGTTTTCTTGAAAGAAATAAGAAAGCACATCATGAGACTTCAAATGCCCATCTCCCAGGCTCCAGAGGATAAATAGGTGTCAATGTGGCATGATGGGCCGTTAACAGTCAGTCGGTCACTGAACTGGCTCTGCGATGCACAAGAATGAAACAGGACCCATGCCTCACATCGCATACAAAGTTAAACTCACGATGTTTTGGGGGTTTGTTTAATCATTTTATTGGGGGCTCGCACAGTTCCCATCACAATCCATCCATCCATTGTGTCAAGCACATATGTACATTTGTTGCCCTCATCATTCTCAAAACACTTGCCTTCCACCTGAGCACTTAATATCGGCTGCTCATTTT
>NW_022103905.1:12253104-12255942 GCF_000313985.2 Echinops telfairi
GAGGAGGCTATACATAGATTCTTGTAGTTGGTTCCCCTTTTCTCCCCCCCATTCCCTCCACACTCCAGGCATTGACACTCTCACCACTGGTCCTGAAGGGATCAACTGTCCTGGATTCCCTGTGTTTCCAGTTCCTATCTGTACCAATGTACATCCTCTGGTCTAGCCAGATTTGTAAAGTAGAATTGGGATTAAAGACCTAAATATAAATGCTAGAACTATAATGATCATCAATGAAAAAAATATGGTCAAATTTAAGGGCCCCAAATACAAAACATAAATACATTAGGAATGAAAAACCCATACCACAGAAAACACAATAGAGTCCTGGGACTTCCTGAAAATGCAAAAGTTCTGTACATCAAAGGACCACAGAGAGTCAAAAGGGAGCCTACCATTTGGGGAAACATTTTCACAATTACATATAAGATAAAGGGCTAATCTCAAAAATCTAGAGAAAACTGTAACACCTTAATTTGGAAAATATAAATAATTTGATAAAAACTGGATGGAAGACATGAATAGATTCATTGAAGATACTATCTAATGGGCCAATAATCATATGAAGAGCTATTCCTGCTCATTAGTTAAAAGAAAAATACAAATGAAGACCATGATGAGCTAACACCTTACAGTGACTGTAATAGGAAAATTTGAAATGTGAGTTATGGGTGCCTGTTTAATTCTTGAGCATTTCAGATCTAGTTTTTATAACACTATTTGGTTAAAAGACAGTCTCTTCCCCAATTTCATGTGTTTTAGTCTTTGGTCAAAAATCTGGCATCTGCAGGTGCTTGGTTGTATTTCTGATATATTCTCATCTATTGACTTACATATCTATTATTATGCCAAGGGTAAGGAGCTTAATTTCAAGCCCCCACATGCACACAAAAATGATTGCTTGTTTGATGAAATGTTCAGTGAAGGAATAGATAACCCCAAAGATCAATTTCCTCAAATTGTTTTTATTCTCACCTGGTCTGCCTGGTGCCAATACCTGGCCTTACCTGAGCCTTCTATCATCCATTGGCCTGGTCTTGCCTTCTGAAAAAGCATTAGAAAATTTAAGGCCCTTGACAAGAGTAAGGCTTCTGACTAAACTGTAAGCCAATTACCTTTTTCTTAACCCGAGCTATGCTTCTGTTCCAAATATGACAGGGTAGATAATTTTATTAAAATACTGCAGATTAGAATTAGATAATGCTGAGGACTGTGGTTTCGTCAGCCTCCTGGTACGCACAGGTGGTAAACATGTGACATTGGTGGTCGGCTGAGTCTCAGAAAATGCCCCTACATAGATCCTTATAAGACCTTCTATCTGTCTTTACCGTCGTTCCAGGAAACTTATAGTCAGTCAAAATCTTTTCACCTACAGAGGGTTGGGCAAACTGCAGCTCCACAGTAAAACTGAAAATTGTTACAGGATATTATTTAGATCATGTGATTTCATTTGTTTGGAAAAGATATATTTATGGCTCTTGATTTTTAAAATTTTTGTGAGGGACAGAAGTGGCTGTTCTGTCTCAAATGTTTGCCAATCCCTAAGCTAGAGCCATGCTGGCAAAGAAGACCAGCCCTGGTGGTCTCAGCCCTAGGCGCTAGCACCTGAAAATTCATAAATGTCATTTTAGCTACAGGAAATATAGCTTACCCCTCAATTGAGGTTTTTGACTTTTTAAACCTTGGCGTCTCTCATAGGGTTTAAATGAATCAATGGACTCGATGGCAATGAGTCTTCTTGTTTTGTTTTGATGTTTGAGTGAGACAATGTCTGTAGCCCCTGGGAGTATTTGGTCAAAAGTCTGTGTTTCTCTATTTTGCAAAATCTTTCTTTCTCCATATTAAACTCTTTGCTTTTCATTTTAAGCAGACTTTATTTGTTGATTTATTAAGGTTTTTTTGTTGTTGTTGTTGTTGTTTTACCATGACACTCCTCCCCTATTATTCTTGTTTACACTGACTGAACACCTCTTGTTCAGGTTGTGAGGTGTCATCGCGCTTGCGCTGACTCATAGGGGCCCTATGTACAACACAGCAAACACGCCCAGACCTGGCACCAGCCTCACAACAGCTTTCACTTTGAAACCCATGGTTGCAGCCACTACTTCAGTCCATCTTGTGCAGGGTCTCCCTCCGGGTCACTGCCTCTCTACTTTACCAAGCATGATGTCCTTCTCCACGGACTAGTCTGCCCGGACAAAATCTCCAAATAGTTGAGATGAAGTCTTACTACCCTTGCCTTTAAGGAGTCTTTTGGCTGTACTTCTTCCAAGAGAGATTTATTTGTTCTTTTTGGCAGCCTACAGTGCTTCTAATATTTTTTGCCAGCACTGTAGATCTAATGCCTTGATTCTACTGCACTTCTCTGTATTCATTGTCCAACTTTCATACACATATAAAGCGATTGAAAACACTATGGCTTGGGTCAAGAGCACTTAGCTCTCATAGTACCATTCTTGTTTTTCAACATTTTTAAGAGGTCTTGTGCAGCAGATTTAGCCAAGGCAATGCATCCTTTCATCTTCTGACGGCTGCTCCCATGAGCATTTATTGGGAATCCAAGTGAGATACAACCCTTGATAAAATCAATCCATTTTTTCCACTTATTGTGATGCTACCTTTTGGTCCAGCTGTGATTTTACTGAGTTGTGATTCATACTGAAGACTGCTTTCCTTGATCTTCATCACCAAGTGCTTCAAGTTCTCAACAAGCAAGGTTGTGTCATCTGCATATCGCAGGATGTTAATAAACCTTCCTATAACTCATATGTCACATTCTTCTTCATATAATCCAGATTCTCTATTTACTGATTGAATAAGTATGGGGAGAAAATACAA
>NW_022103905.1:12256282-12257526 GCF_000313985.2 Echinops telfairi
GGAGAAACCACAGAGAGACCCCTGCCAGCGCTGAGATGTTTCCAATGACACTGGATCCAAAGACTTTCTACCCACTGGCCTCTGATCTTCTGAATTTGGCATCATTGCATGTGTTTCGTAAGTCTGAAGATGACTTTATAGACTGATATCAGAAATATAGACTAATATCAGACTTATGGACTTGATCTGGACTGGGCTGGGATGTTTTCTCAATGTTCAGTTGCTCTTGTATATCAATCTCTTTCTTATACACCTATTTGTGTCCATGGATTTGTTTCTCTAGTCTACCCAGACTGACACAATGTATATGAGCGCAATTGGGTGTTCTAGAATACCTATTTTGCCAAGGTTAGCTGAAGTTTGTTATGATCAAATGCCTTTGCATATGCAATGAAATACAGTGAACATCCCTCTGATATTTTCTGCTTTCATGCAAGATCCATCTGACATCAGCAATGATATCCCTGTTCCATACCCACTTCTGAAGCCAGTCTGAACCCCTGGCAGCTCCCAGTCCATGCACCGCAGCAACTGTTGTTGGATGATCTTCAGAAAAATTTACTTGAATGTGATACTAATGATATTGTTCTATAATTTGAGCATTCTGTTCAGTCACTTTTCTTTGGAATGGGTAGGAATGTGGATCTTTTCTAGTCAGATGACTAGGTAGCTGTCTTCCAAATTTCCTGGTGCAGACTAGTAAGTACTTCCAGGGCTTCATCAGCTTGTTGAGCTTTTCAATTGGTATTCTATCAATTCCTGGAGCCTTATTATTAGCTAATGCTTTCAGTACAGCTTAGACTTCTTCCTTCAGTACTATTAGTTTTTGATCATATATTACCTCTTGAAATAGTCAAATGTTGACTAGTTCTTTTTGGTATTGTGACTCATATATTCTTTCCATCTGCTTTTCATATTTCCTGCATCATTCAATATTTTATCTATATAAATTTTCAATATTGAAACTCATGTATTGAATTATTTCTTTAGTTCTTTCCGTTTAAGACATGCTGAGCATTCTCTTCTTTTGGGGTTTCCTATACCTAAGACTTTGCACATTTCATTATATTTTACTTTGTCATTTCTTTTTTTTAATCATTTTATTGGGGGCTCATACAACTCTCATCACAATCTATACATCCATCCGTTGTATCAAATACATTTGTACATTTGTTGCCATCATCATTTTTTAAACATTTTCTTTCTACTTGAGCCCTTATCAGCTCATTTTCCCCTCCCTCCCC
>NW_022103905.1:12258391-12283036 GCF_000313985.2 Echinops telfairi
TATGTACATAGATCTATTTCCCCATCATCATATATAAATGTATTTACATATGTACATGCCTGTATTTAGACCTCTATAAATGCCCTTTGCCTCCCAGTTCTTTCCTTTATTTCCTTTTACTTTCCTCTTGTTCCACTATCATGTTCAGCCTTCATCTGGATTTTAGTAATTCCTCTTGGTTACATTGCCCTTGATCAAGCCCTACCAGGCCTCCTACACCCTCCTCACCATTGATTTTAGATCACTTGTTATTCCCTTGGTCCTGGGTTTGTTAACACCTACTTCCTTTCCCCTGCCTTCCCCTTGCCCTCCTGGTGTTGCTACTCTCATTATTGGTCCTGGGGGGTTTACCTGCCCTGGATTCCCTGTGTTTCCAGCTCATATCTGTACCCATGTACCGACCTTTTGTTTTCTTCTTGAATGATGTCGTGAGGTCATCCTACATCTCATTGGGTATTCTGTCATTAGTGTTCAGTGGAGCAAATCTGTTGTTAAAGTGTTCTCAAAATGTAGATAGGATATACTCAAGGACATGAAGAAAGGCTGATTAATAACCTGCAATATGCAGATGATACAACCTTGCTTGCCGAAAGTGAGGTGGACTTGAAGTACTTGATTATGAAGATCAAGGATTGAAGCTTTCAGTATGAATCACGACTCAATGTAAAAAAAGACCAAATTCTTCAAAACTGAAGAAGTAGGTAACCTCATGATAAATGGAGAAGACATTAAGGTTGTCAAAGATTTTGTCTTGCTCATGGAAGCAGCAACCAAGAGATCAAAGAATACGTTGCATTGGGTAAATCTGCTGCACAAGACTCCTGAACAATGTTGAAAAGCAAGAATGTTACTTTGAGAACTAAGGTGCACCTGCCCCAAGGCATGGTATCTTCAATTGCCTCAAATGCATGTAAAAATTGGACATTTGGCAAAATGTAAGCCACCATAATGTGAGAAACTGAGTGGACTGAACACTTACTCACTGCCATTGAGTCAATGCCAACTCATAGTGACCCTATAGGACAGGGTAGAACTGCCCCTGTGGGTTTCCAAGACTATATGAGTAGAAAGCCTGGTCTTTCTCCTGTGGAGCAGCTAGTGGTTTCAAACTGCTGACCTTGTAGCTGGCAACCCAAAGCATAACCATTTTGCCAGTTAAATGTTTCTTTGGTCTATTACTACCTGAGGGGCATGCAGAATTTTTTCCAACTTTCTGTTAAATATAGATGAGGGCTCTGCAGGACATTGCAAACGTAAAATAAACACCTCCCTGAGTCTTTCTGTAAAAATAAATGTAGGGGGAAAGTCTCAAGGTATAAATTATTTTCACAACTCTGTGGAATAGGACTGTAAGCAGGACAGCTCAAGCATGATCAAGTTGGAATTTAGAGGTCAATTTTTCCAGATTTAAAAGAGATTTTAGGAGCTAACCTTAACAAAGAAAAATCACAAGGGGAAATCAATTCTGCAATAATTCCTTCCTATAATGTTCAATTTGCATTGTGTTGTCACACAGTAACTAACCAATTTTCAGTACCCTGCAGACCACAAAAATGTGATGTGAGCCGGAAATCTAAAACCCCAACCTTATTGCTATTGACTAGATTACAAGTCATAGTGACCTAAATAGGGTCTGTAAGTCTTTATGGGAACAGATGATCTCATATTTCTCCCCCGGAGTGGCTGATGGGTTTGATCTACTGACCTTGAGGTTAGCAGGCCAGTGCCACCAAGGCTTCTTATCGGGCCTCCTAAACTTAAGGAACCCACTACCCAGAAGCCAAGTCCAACTCGTAGTAACCCTTTATAGGGTTCTCAAGACTGTAAATCTTCAGCTTCAACTTTCTTCCTCAAATTAGTTACTGGGTTTGAACCCCCAACCTGGAGCTTAGCAGCCCAATGCCTAGCCCACTGTGCTACCAGGGCTCCTACCAAAACCAAAAGTCACACACCCTGCCATTGAGTTGATTATGACTCATAGGGACCCTCCATCATGTTTCTGAAACTTCATTTTTTTTTTTTGAAACTTCATTTTTTTACAGGGATAAATAGCCTCATCTTTCTATTGTGGCATTGCTAATGGTTTTGAACCTTTGGGTTAAAAAAAATTCCAAAGTTACAGCCAACAAGTTGTTTCTAAGAAATAGCAACCTTTATAGGGCAGCTTAGAACTTCCCATGTGGGTTTCCAAGACGTTTCCTCGGCTTGAGATGCTCTTCCTCGTCATTTCCAGCTGACACCTCCTACAAAACTGAAATCTTCAAAACTGGAACAAAACATTAACTCTTTGTTGTTACGAAGTGTCCCTGATGATCCTTGAACTGGGCAGTCCTACGCCATTCTCCTGCTTAGGTAGGAGCCCACCATTGCGGTTCACAAGGCTTCCATCGGCTGGTGTTTAGGAAGATCACGTAGTTTGTGTTAGATTGCAAGCTTTGTTCAAGTCTCTTCAGCCTTGTCGCAACATGTAAGCCTTCCCTGACAGATGGGTGGCTGGCTGAACATTAGGTCTATCTGCTAGGAATCAAATTAGCATCTCTAGCACGGAAGGTGAGAATTCTACCACTGAACCACCAGGGCCTCCTGAACTCTTAGCACACCTGCCTGGGGGCTCACCCCTTATCAGAGCACGGGGTCGTTTTGCCTCATAATGACCCAAGCATCACTACAATCTCTATTCTGAGTAAAAGGAAAATGATGCTTGGCACAGAGAAACCTGCCTGAGTTCAGAGCTAGAAACAAAGGCCAGCAAACTCCAAAACACACAAACTACCACGCACCCTGCCTCCTGCTTAGGGGAGGCTGGGGTGGGGCTAAGCATGGAAGGACAACATCTGGGAATCTGAGAAAACACCGGAAGAGGCACTCCTCTGAGCCCTGATGCCTAGCCCTAGAAGCAAAGGTTTTCATTTAGAAGATGCTAAAGGAACCCTAATGTCTTTTCAGGTAAAAATGATACGCAAGAATTAACCGTTTTGCTTCCACTGCTAATATGAGGGGACTTGACAGACAGGAGTTCGAAGGAGCTTGACAGGAGCTAGACAGAATTCTGTTCACAGAGGCTTTTAGGTTGGGCTCCCTGCTCATCTCCCTGTGCTCCAGTCAGCTCAGAGCAGAAGCCAATCTAAAAGTAAAACCCAAAAGTGGGAAGAAATAACCATACTACACAACCTGGTTCCAGAGGGCTGCCCTTTATGATGCACTGACAGGATTGCTAGGGAATACAACTTATTAAATAACACATAGAGTAAGTAAATGGCAAAACCACAGGTATCTGCATGCAGCCTTTTAAAACTTTTTGATACCATTATTTTCATTGAAAACTTTTTGATACCATTATTTTCAGGTTTCACTAAGTTATTTTCTAACTTAAATATACTCTTCTATTCCAGACAGCCTCTTTTTAAATTAAAAAAAAAATTGGTTTTAAACTCACTGTCATTGAGTTGCTTCCAACTCATAGCAGCCCTGTAAGACAGAGTTAGAACTGCCCTCTGGGTTCCTGAGACTGTAATTCTTTATGAGCGTAGAAAGCCTCATCTTTCTCCCTAGAAGTAGCTGGTGGTTTCGAACTGCTAAGCTTGTGGTGAGCAGACCAAAGCATTTACTCCAGTGGGTTAATGTAAGATTTCACCTTCAGAAAAAGGCTAACCATTCATCGTATTGGTGCTAAAATAATTATGATTTTAAAACATCATTGTGAAGACAAGGTGAAGATATTAGAATGCGACGCACAGTGCTGACTGTGTGTGTATTAATAATACTAATCACTGTGCTAGACCACTTTTGAACAAAAAATTATTTCCCTTTCTCCTCTAGCCCTTTGCCTTCTTTACAGAAAACACAATTGGAGCCTTTGAATGCTGAAGGAGCTAAAAGAAGGGGCTAAGGGACAAGTGGTGTTTACAGAAACATCCCAAGACTAGATGAACGGCACAAGGTGGATGACTAAAACGGTTGCTCTTGCTGAGGATTCAGGATGGTGGAAAGTCACAGCAATTTGTGGGTAAGGTAAGAGGCTGGGCAGCCGGGCGGTGTGGTTATGGAAGGAGCAAACAAGTATTCAACCAGTTCTCAGGCAAAAATATTACCAAGAGGTGACCTTGAAGTCACTGAACATGAAACTGCCCGGAGCAGAATAAAAACAAGCTAACCAACTGGTACAGCTAAGCTCAGGTTTGTCTGATTGTTCTGTGCATTAAAATGTATGCAAATTATTATCATCCGGAGGGTGGGGTAAGGAAGCTCCCCGTCCCAAAGGGAGTATGTCCCAAACCGGGCACCTTTTCCAGAATTTTCTCAACGCAGAAATGTCCTCCCCTCCTTCTTGAGTGACCTTTCATTGCTGCTACTTGCCACGGAGTGGAGACCCTAAAAATGTGGCCTTGTTTTCCAGATGGATGGCCAGACCTTTCTTCCGAACCATGCCTTTTTTGTTTTAGAGAAGTGAGACCATTTATTTGGGGGGGTGGGGGTGGTGGTAACCAATGGGTGTTCCTTTATTTTACACTTACAAAAGAACTCTTCCACCCCTCGGCCCCACCTCCCCCACCCAAAAAGTCTCGTTATAAAAACATTTAAGAATTAAAACCATATGAAGATAGACAAGTTAATTTCAGTACAATTATCTTTTCCCATGTCCCCCTGGAACTGTCGGTCCCATTGTTTTCTCCTCCAGATTGTTCATCCAGCCTATTTTATTTCGACAGACCTGCGGAGATAATAACATGCACAAAACCAAGACAGAGCAAAACCAAGCAATAATGCCTTCTAACAGCCAGACTTTTGACTAGAACTGAACTGAGCTACCCAGGAGCTCCGTGTCCAAGCTGTGACAATAAATGTGTGACCCTAGGTGTTTGTTGCTGGCTCAGTCCCTGGTGAGCCTCAGGGAAGTATTTGCCAGATCCCTGAGCCTGAGCCGGTCCACCCAGAACAAACAGTCCACTGGGTGCTTTCGCTCGCTTTGAAAGTCATTCCTCTCCAACTCACTCCAAGTTCAATTCCTCAGCCCCCAGGATACTCCCCTTAATAGTGAAAGGGTCACAGATCTGACAGGAATCAGGAAGGACACTCCTCCCAGGATCACGGATCCACGTACTGTGTCCCTACACACCCTGTCACCCCAACTCTCTAAAAAAGTCCATTTGAGAGACACACCACGGCTCTGGGTACTTCGGGTGCGAGCCCGGGAATAGTTTGAAGAGGGAATTGTGAACGTGCAAGAATTTGGAGCAAAACCAACAGGTCAGAGCAAAGGCTGCGCTGGTCCACCTCCCCCCAGGCAGACCCGCAAGGTCTAAAACCAGGGCAGAGAGCGCTCCTAAGCCAGTCCCGAAGGGCACGACCCTGATTGGCTGCAAACGTCCGGGAACAACCAAAGAGCCCCCCGCTGGGAGAGAGCACCCAGAGGGGAGCGCAGAGGGGAGCCCAGAGGGCGCTAGCCTTACCTCAGCCAGGGTGCAGCACCGAGGGGCAGAGCAGCAGGAGCCCGCGATCAGGAAGGGGAGCTGCTGGAACCCGCGCTGGGGCTGGCCCCGCCCTGAGCCCCCGCCCCGCCCTGGCCCCGCCCCGAGCCCTCCGAGGCCCCGCCCCGTCCAGGACTTGGCGTGCGCACAGCTCTCTCCCTGCTCTCCCAGGCTGCAGCCGCCCAGCTGGCCTGACCCAGCGCTTGCTTGTTGCCGCTCCTTGGGAGTCCCTTCTCCCTGCTCCCTTGCAGTGGCAGCTCAAAGCAGATCCTTTCAGGGGTAGAGGGAGTTCAAGTTGGCGGCAGACATCAAGATGGGCGCACTTAACAATGACATTCCCCTCAAAAAGCATAGCATCAGATCAAGGGTGAGGGAAATTAGAGACCCTGTGTGCAAAGCAAAACTATGCCCTGGGATTGTCAAGGCTGTGTGAGCTTTTGGAAGCAAATCGTCAGGTTTGTCTTCTGACTCATAGTGACCCCATAGGACAGCATAGAACTGTTCCAGGCATTTCTAAGACTGTTGGAGCAGAAAGCCTCATCTTTCTCCCAAAGTGAATGGTGGTAGCGGAACGCCATATGCCCATATGCCACTGACTTCCTCTGGTCAGTTCCAATCCATAGTGACCCTGCAAGACAAGATAGAACTGACTCTGAAGTGCCACCCTGTAAACCCTTGCCGGAGCAGAAAGATTTGTTTTTCTCCAGGTGAGGGACTGCTGGTTTTGAACTGCTGACCTTGCCACTTAGCTGTCCAATATTTGCCACCAAGGTTTCTAAAGCTTTGGAGCTCTTAATTCATGCATCCTAAAACTCTTAGAGTCAAGTAAGGAGAGATGAATCACACTCTTTTCACTAAGACCTAGCTTCCAAATACTAAAACTATTTGGAGCACTACAGTTGTGAGTTTCACAACCTGCAAGGCTGGTGGATTAATCTCACTAGTTCAGTGGGGGCCTAAATCAGGAAATTAAACTTTACATATGGAGCACATTTCCTGTGTGCCATCTTTCTGCCTGGACTTCTCCTCTCACCTTCCCTTCCTCCTGTGCCTGTTAATTCCTATTCTCCATTCATTAGGAATCTCACTTCCTCATACAAGTTAGGTCTTTCTGCTAGTCACCTTATGCCCTTAGCCATCATACTAATCATAACATTACAATCGATTTTTTAGCCATTGAGATAGTTAGCATTTATTGGGCCAACCTGGCCAGTGAACACATGTGGGATTAATTGAAGGGCTAGAGCTAAATGGCTCAGTGAGCCTCGCCTTTCTTGTCTCTTGCTGTTTGATCATCGGACCAGTGAGCGGCTGCCTTGCTGGTTCTGTGCCTCAATTTGCAAGCTACATTTCCTGTGGGACACCTAACCCGTGGACTGTGTCGCTGTAATTTGAGGTTCCTTCAAGGCCTGCTTCGCCACACTATTGGAATTTACATCTCTTGAGCTGGGAACTGTCAGACCCTGTCATCTGGCTGGCTGTTGGTGACCTACCTGTCTTGCTGTTTGCTGCTGTGCCCGGATAGCCTGAATTGCTCTGCAGAGGACTACCCGGTGGCCCTCAAGACTTGAAGAACTACCAGTGTCTCATAGCTGTTTCATGTGAGTCAGTTACACTGAGCCATTTGTACTGCTTTATAGATTAATTAGCTGTTTATTTCTTATGTTATCTATCTAAATATATATATAATTATTAGCATTCTGGTTTTGTTTCTCTAGAGAACCCTGTCTAACATAACTGGTACCAAGAGTGGTTCTAGAGAAATAAAATCATAAATAAGGGCTTCTTAAATTGGTTCTCCAGCCTGATAAGTCTTAACAGCATGGATAATGCTATTTCTACACCCAAAGGCATGGATAAGTCTGCTACTCTTACTAATTCATAATGTGACATAACAAATCTAACATCTTCAGTATCACCACCGATAGATAAGGTGCTGGTTAAAGGAGAGGCTCTGAGTGATTGTATCTTTGATATTTTCCAACAGTTTGTCAGGATTGACAGGGAAGCTGGTTGGCTGGTCCTTCTTACAATGAAAAGTGTGATTACGGAGAGGGATGGTCTCAGAGCCTCAGAAGCACACCTCAGGTGCCGAATAACAGATTTAAAAGCTTCCACCTGTGCTACAAAGGAGAACCTTCTCTCCTGTAATAATAGAGCTGACATTGCTGAGAACCAGGTCCAGAGTCTCATTATGCAAGTGGCTGAATTACATCAGCTGAATTGCAGATCTAGCAATTCAGCAATGTCCAATACCAAAGTGAGGGCTTTGATAGGAAAAAGTTGGGACCCTGAAACATGGGATGGGAACCTATGGGCTGATCATCCAGAAGAGGAGGATATTGAGCCGCTAGAAACAATTGACTCACCCCAGTCAATAGCTCCACCCCTCCCAGCTGAAAGTATTAATCCACTATCAATAAAACAACCCACACCTGAGCAGATTAGCCAAACTGTTCAAACTGAAGTGCCAGCTGGGGCTGCATTGGTAGCATTGCCTGAGGGAAATGCCTTACAAGACATTGCTAAGAGAACCTGGGAAACATCCTCACCACCCATTATTTCCTCTAGACCTGTCACTAAAAGTAAGGCTCAGAAAGCTCCTAAAGGTGAGGTTGAGATGATTACCCAAGAAGAAGCGTGATATACTCACAAAGATCTGCTCGAGTTTTCTTACAAGCAGAAGCCTGGGGAATATTCCTGGGAATGGTTACTAAGAGTGTGGGATACTGGTGCAAGAACTGTAATATTAGACCAGTCTGAATTTCTGGATATAGGACCCCAAAGCACAGATTCTTCTTTCAATGTCTCAGTGAGAGAGACTAAGAGAGGATCCAATTCCTTATTTGGTTGGTTCACTGAAGCATGGACTGCCAGATGGCTTGGTACACTGTAGAAGAAGGCATCCAAAAGCTTAGGGAAATTGGTATGTTGGAATAGATCTATCAGGATATTCCCATGATCCAAAAAAGGGGGTGTCCTGAGGACATACCCTTTACCACAACCATAAGGACCAAGTTTGTGAAGTGGGCCCCAGCATCTCTGAAGACTCCTGTAATTGCTATTTTATGTGCGCCAGGATTAACAGTGGGCACTGCCCTAAGGGAACTCCGACATTTGCCCACAATGGGGCTGATTGGTTCCCGTGATGGTAGAGGGCAGGTGTCAGCACTGAATCAACAGAGACAGGGTGGGCGTGGTTATAATAGACAGCAAGGTTTCCACAATAATCAAAGCAACCTGTCTCGTGTGGAATTATGGCATTGGCTATTTAGCCACGGTGTCCCTAGGAGTGAAATAGATGAGAAATCGACTACATATTTAAGTGATCTATACAGGTGGAAGAATGCTAGATCAGGTGAACAGCAGAATAGCCATGATCACTCAATCAATTCCCAGACCCGAGCCAAGTTACAGGCCCACAAGCCCTTGAATGAGGGAAAGGCCGATTCCCTTTGAAGGAGGACCCTGCTACATCACCAAAGGTCTATGCTGTTACTCTTTCTTCTAGCCTTCCCCGTCATTTCATAAGACTGTTCATTGGGAGAAAGGAAATAATCAAACTTTTCGGAGATTACTGGACACTGGCTCTGAACTGACACTAATCCCAGGAGACCCAAAGTGTTTCGAAGGCCCACCAGTCAGAGTGGGGGCTTATGGAGGTCAAGTTATCAATGGAGTGTTAGCTTAGGTACGCCTCACTGTGGGTCCAGTGGGTCCTGGAACCCATCCTGTGGTTATTTCCCCAGTTCCAGATGCATCATTGGAATAGACATACTTAGTAACTGGCAGAACCCCCATATTGGATCCCTGAAATGTGGAATAAGGGCTATCATAGCATGGTCAGGGAATTGGAAGGAACATGATTGGAAAATTGGTAACAAGGATGTGTGTCGAAAATTCAGGAACTTTCAAGGAAAAAGTCCAAGTGGTTGATATGTACAAAAATGAAGATGAGTTCTCTTAAGCACTGTCCTACTAATCATGAAGCTTAAAGTCAGATTCACTTGGTGTGTGGAAGGCTGTGGTCTATAATGATAAACCCTAACTCCATTTGAGTCTTGACATAAATTGAGGTACCATTTGAGTTCTTTGTTATTTCTCAGTGCTTGCTGACCGTTAAAGCAGCCAAGTGGCTATGCTTAGACCAGTCTTGGTCAAGTTAAGGAGGGACACTTTGCCCTCAGGAAGAGTACGGTTGAAAATAGAATCACTAGTATGCAGAAAAATGTCCACACAGCTATCTAGGGAGTTTGCCCAGGCATATAGTGAAAGGAGGTAATCAGGTGCTAGTTATCTAAACTAAAGTTGAGGTTCTGGTACTGTCATGTAACCATCTCAGTCATACGAGCTTGTATCATACCTGGACCACTACAAAGCCTAGTGATTGAAGCCCCAGAAAAAAACACCCTCTTTTTTTCAACTTCTTTTAATCTGCTCTAATTGTGTATGTGTCCCAACCATTCTTTCCCACCCACCAGCTTCTGTAGTCTCACCTTTGAGAGTGATGAATTGGACTTCCGCGAATCATGATTTTGTTTTGATTTTATATGTTTTCTTATCACATATGATGATTAATCCCATGGTCGTATTCCTCCTGGGAACTTGTTGTGAGAAGAAATTATGAGAGGGGAAGAGATCTCACAGGTTTCCTGAACTATTCTGGATGAATTTTTAAAGATAACTCAGAATGAGTAGTTAACCACAAAAATGGAGTCCAGCCAAGATCCTAGCATTATTTGATTTCCTGACTCCTGCATAGTGATTATCTATTGGGCTGCTAGCCACAAGGTCATCAATTCGAAGCTGCCAGCCTCCATGGAAGAGAAGACGAGGCTTTCTACTCCCTTAAAGAGTTAGTCTCAGAAACCCACTAAGGCAGTTCTATCCTGTTCCTTAGCATCACTGTGAGTTGTCGTTCACTTGATGGCAGTGGGTTGGGTTGGGTTGGGTTGGGTTGGGTTGGGTTGGGCTTTCATGAGCACTGATTGTGGATCTAAATAAAAGGAAATCCTTGACAACTACAATCTTCTCTCCCTTTATCATGTTGTGGATTGGTGAGGATTTTGTTTTCTTTTTTATGTTGAGGTGTTATCCATAAATCCATAAATATCACAGCCTTGGAAAACTGTGGGGAAGTGCTACTCTATCCCGTAGATCTGTTTGAGTAGCATCTACTCAGCAGAACTTGACAACAATAGAAAAGAGAGAAAAATGAGCCAAACTCTGGTTACGTAACCTGAGAGTCTTGCAGATTTGGGGACAGGAGCCCTCCTTATAGTAATATTTTTCCTTCCTTTTTTATCCAATAATGCTTTAGCATAAATTCTATCCTACCCTTAATTTGTTTGCTTTACTTATTTGTTTGCTGAAGTTTAAATTTGAAGTATAAATTTTATTAATTTTTACCTAGAAAGGGGCCTACATATGCAAAAGCACTTTGGTCCTGCAAAAATTCGAATGTATTCCTGCCTCAGATTCCTGTTTGTTAAATTAAGAGGTTGACTTAGGTAGATTAAGATCTCATTTGAATCCCAAATCAGTGGATTTAGAACCTGCATTTCCTGCTCTCTGGGTCAGTGAGTAAGCAACCGCTGACAGAATGCCTTATTCACTGTAAAAGTAAATACAAATCACAGAAAAAAAAACCCTGAATATATCATTTTCCCTAAAGAAACAAGGAGGCACCTTCCTTCCCTTCTTTCTCTTTAAGCATTTACTTTAGATCGTGTGTAAGCACATATTTTCTTTACCTCTTTTGAGAAACTTCAAGATTATATAAGCTTCTACCCAGTTTTACAACCCAGGAATTTCTTCTCAAATACATGGGGGCCATATTGTAAAAATGGAATCAGTAAAGAGGACTGTCTCCCTGTCTCTTCCTTTCCGTGGGGAGCGAGAGCCCAAACAGGATGGTCCAGGGCAATTAGCCAAAAAAGGGGTGGTCACCCTGGTAACCAAGTATAGGTACTAGGAGCACCACGTGATGAAAGAACTGGACTGTCAGCATCACTATTGGCATTTGGAACCCGCCAGTGGCTTTGAGGGAGAAATGGTCTGGCCATCTGCTGCCTTACGGGTCACAGCTCTGGGAAACCTAAGGGGCAGTTCTACCCTATCCTATAGTGTGTGTCTGTGAGTTGAATGGATTTGGCAGCACACGATAACTGGGGCAAATGATGCTCTCATTTGAGGACTAACCACAACAAAAAGTGAAAGCAAGCCTGTTGTCATTGGCAAGCTCTTTTATTTGAGGACTAACCCAACCCACTGCCACTGAGTCGATTGCAACTCACAGTGTCCCTATATGGGATTCCTGAAGCTATAAATCTTTACAGGCACAGAGAACCTTAGCTTTCTCCTGAGGAGAGGCTGGCTGGTGGCTTTGAACTACCTGCCTTTTGGCTAGCAGTCCCATGCTAACCTGACAGTACCATTCCGAACAAGTATAAAATGGGTTATATTTGGAAACATCTCTATATCCATCTATCTCCCTGTCTTGGAAGAAGTACAGCCTGAATGCACAGATGGCTAGACTTCATCTCACAGACTTTGGACAGGTTGTCAGGAGACACCGTTCCTGGAGAAGGACATTATGGTTGGTAAAGTGGAAGCCCAGTCAAAAAAAGAGGAAGCCCCTCAATGAGGTGAATTACCACAGCGGCAGCAACAGTGGGCTGAAGCACAGGGACAATTGTGAGGCTGGCGCAAGACCAGGTGGTGTTTCGTTCTGTTGTGCACAGGGAACCCATTCCATGGCCCCTCACAAAAGCAACGATCGTTACTATTTCTTTTTTCTGTTGTTGGAGGGTGTATGTTGTTTCCCTTGTTCTAGTCATTGAAGCTGCGTGTTAATGTGTGGATTCGTCCACGTGTTTCATATGTGCATTGCTTGCTCTAAATTGCCCTGTTATAACTGCTCTTGGTGTGTCCCCCAATTTGGGTGTTATATGTTATCCTGATCATTTGTTTCAGAGATTGTTTGTTTATTTCGTATTCCTTCTCTTTGTACTGCTGGTTTGCAGTTCTATAGTATGGTAATCTGAGAAAATGGATCGTAGGACCTCAATGTTTTTTAATTTATTGAGGCTTGCTTTGTGGCTTAGCATATGATGTATTCCACAGTGTGTCCCCTGTGCGCTGGAGAAGAGTGTCTACTGTCTTGTTGTTGGGTGGAGTACTCTCTATACGCCTAGGAGGTTGGGCTGGTTGGTTTGTTGTTTAACTCTTCTGTGTCTTTATTAAGTTTCTTTCCTGTTGATTTCTTTTTCCTTGATGGTGGTGTGTTTAAGTTTTTATAATTATTGTCAAGCTGTGTATTTCTGCTTCAACTCTGGGAGAGAATTTGGTTGATGTATTTTGAGAGTCTTTATCGGGTGTGTATATGTTTATTTAAGTTATATGTTCCTAACATATTGTTCCTTTAATTATTACATAGTGTCAATTCTTGTCTCCCATTGTGTTCAGTTTTTTTGGTTTGTTTTATTTCATTTGTTTTTGTTTTTATTTTATTTTTCTCACCAGTTTTATTGGCACATAATTCACATATCATACAATTGAACTGTTCAATCATTCAATCACATCAAGGGGAGTTGTATAGTCACTATCACATTTCTCTTAGAGCAACCCCACCCCCACCCCGGACCCTGCCCCCAGGGTTATATCTCCTTTAAACTGAGTTGTGCAATTATGATCAATTCTAGTGCTCCCCCCACTCCTGCCTTCATTGTTACTCCTGAAATCCTCTTTCCCTCCCTATTGCCCAACCCGCCTATCACTGCATTCTCTATAACATCTTGTATCAGTTATTATCAATATCAGTTATTATCAATATGCATCCATTCCTCCTGTTGGGAAGCCGGTTTCAACAGAAAACAATGAAAGACAGATCACACTAAGGTGGCAAGGACAAAATCATATTAGTATAAAGGCAAAAATACAAATTATGCATAAAAGGGAGAAGACCCCCATCAACATCTTAAAAATCAGGGAAGAAATTTCTGTCATGGGACAATTAAGAGATTCTTGCACCCAGTACAAATTCAGGTCGTGTCTCTAGGGAGGACAACTGGTCTGGTACTGAATTCGATCCAGCATAATCAAGATTACAGTGGTCTCTGCCTGATAGTAAGGCTGTTCAGGACTCTTGCCTTTGGCTAGAGTCGCCAGCATCTCGGTCGGACTAGAAACTCTGTAGCTGGGTTTAAGGCTCCTATTGTCCTTCATAGCCTTCTCCAGATTGGGTGTTCATCGTTTTAGCTCTGATACGTTTCTCTTCTCTCATCTTTTGATCACACAAGTTGGTGTGCTTCTTCTGTGTGGACTTAGTTGGCTCTTTGCTTAGATGGCTGCTTATTTGAATACAAGCCCAGACACTATTTAGATTGATAGCCGGGTACCATCTTCTTTCTTCACCACACTTTACTGTAGCACCCTTATCTTCAGTGATCATTTAATGAAGTTGAGTATCGAGCTGGGCAATGATGTAAGAATTGATTGTTCTTAAGTTGGAGCTAGGATTTAGTGTGAACCCAGAACTCATGCCTGGATCTATGATATGTGTTTGTTTAATTTGCTGTAACTTAGAAATTAATACATATGTCATATAATTCCATAGTTCAATCATGTCAAATGTAATTGTATAATATCTTCCATAATTAGTCTCCAGACATACTTTTCCTTCTTGGCCTCCTGATATCATTTCCTTGTTATTTCCCCCCAACCCTGCTGTATCTCCCCTCCCACCAAACCCTTGTTCTGTTTTCTTTCCTTACAGGTTCATTGTCCCTAGGTTTCATTTACCGAAAAACAGAGAAAGAAGTAACACAGCTTCAAGAGGGTGACCCCAGTGCCCCTCTTGTTACTCACTTTAAATATTAGTTTGTCAGATTAATATTGACACTCTGGCCTTTTTATGGTTGCCATTGGCTTGACAGAATTTTTGCCATCCTTTGATTTTTAGTCTACTTTAGGTTTAAGATGTGTGTCTTGTAGGCAGCAGGTAGATGGTCTCGATTGCTAAGCCAAGAAGCTACTGTTTGTCTTTTTATTGATGCATTTAATCCACTGGCATTCATGGTCATTATTTTTTTAATATAGCATATATCTATTTAATTTTCAAAAGGAATAGAAAGTCTTTCATTCCAAAGATAATTGGTTAAAATAAGTTATCATTGAGAAGTCTAGCACACATGCATACATAAAACTAGTCAAAACCAAAATATTATGCAAAAGAGTGTGCAAAGTCTAAGTAATATAGCAATAAACATGTTAATAAATTCCATCAATTGTGATCGCAATATATTTTTCCTTTAGAACATAAAGGTTAAACATTTCAGAGATTACAAATGTTCCCCAACAAAACCAGACTCACTTCTTTTAGATAGTGACAGTGTCTACAATAACATGAACTTTTAAAAAAATTTTAATCATTTTATTGGGGCTCATACAATTCATCACAATACATAGATCAATTGTGTAAAGCACACCTATACATTTGTTGCCCTCATCATTCCCAAAATTCGCTTTCCTCTTGGGTTTCCGGAATCAGCTCATTTTCCTTTTTTCCCCTCCCCACCTTCCCGGTGTCTCCCTTCACCCACCCCTCTGCTGCCCATCCCCCAGAGAGGAGGTTATATGTAGATCCCTGTGATCAATTCCCCCGTTCTACCACCACCCCCCTTCCCTCCTGCGTGTTGCTGTCATTTTGCTGTGTTTGTGTTTGGTACCCCACCCCCATCCTCCACCTCCAGTCCTTCTCCCCCCACACACCCTGATTTTGGGGTGGGTTTATGGTGTCTGTTTCTCCTGTATTTGTGTATTGTTTCAAGTGTATAAGGTAACGGAAAATACCACCTCTTGGGTCAGCCATACCTGAATCTTCAAAGTGGCAGAAGTGTGTGCCAGAATCTACAGGCTAGCAAGTTTTTGCCTGTGGGAAAATACGTATTCTCAGGAGTGTGGGGGCACCCGGAAGAGGAGGCACGAAGAGAAAATCAAGTCCTGTAAGAAATAAAACCACCTTGCGAATGGGAATTCCTGTTCCTTTGGTAGTGTTGTTACTTAGGGGAGGGAGGGAATGTGGGGGCAGGGTTAACACCAGAGAACAAAGCAGGGAAGAAGGACAAAAGGGGACAATGACAAAAAGCGGGGTACTGATTATTTCTGCACCTGACAGTCCACATGATCTTCTGTCTACCAGGCTCCCAGATGCAGGAGAGCTAAGAGATTTGGCTTGCCGGGGTTGCCAGCGTCTGGGAAAAATTGACCTGGCTGGGGGGAATTGAGGTTCACTGATGCTGCTTGTGCCACTGGTCAACAGTAAAGGGGAGTCTGTCAGCAGGCACTGTGGCTCTCCCACTTTAAGGAGCTTGGAACTACCGTGTTTCCCCAAAAGTAAGACATCCCCTGAAAATAAGACCTACTTACAGTTTTGCCTCTTGCTGAAGTATAAGGCATACTCCGAAAATAAGACCTCCTCCCTGAACTTAAGGCCTCCCCAATAATAAGGCCCCCTGAAGCTACCGTAACTCTGGACTCTGGACTGTAGCGGCAGGCGCCACCTCGCAGCTCACTGTTGGCCGCAGCGCAGCTGGAGCAGACAGGAAGTGCAAGTAAATGTACCATAGATTATGAGTAAATGCACCATAGATTGTTGTACATGGAAATAATGGTAGTAACAAGACATTCTTGATACTGTAGGATTCACAGTTTGTCTGGTTATGCTGGTTTGTGATGACAACTACTATGATACCATATACAGGTAATAAATTTCCTTTTTTTGGTTCAACAAGAAATGTGTACCGTATTCTTCTTCATGGAAAAATAAGACATCCCCTGAAAATAAGACCTAGCACTTCTTTGGGAGCAAAAATTAATATAAGACACTATCTTATTTTCAGGGAAACAGGGTACTTAGCTTTTGAGCCCAATTTCTCTCTGCCAGGAGGCTCCGCATGTCCCTCCTAGTGGAGCCTCTTTAGAAATTCATATTATAGACTTTTCTTGCATCTATGTACCAGGGCCCTTTAACAATTCATGGAAAATGGCATCCTCATTTAATTACAGTTCCCACAAACTTGTTGAAGCCCTTTCCCATAATATTCAGGATATTAGGGAGTTGTCTTCCTAACCATCATTTTTAAGATATGCGTAACAGACCACCAAATATGCTTGCTTTTCACTTGCTTGGCAACTGTTTCCTGTTTTTCGCTAGAGTGTTCTGTGTTGAATATTTTGTTAGGGTTCGTTCCCAGCAGCACAATAAGTAAGTCAAAACATATTACAACTTGTTGAATGCCTGTTAGGGCATCTTGCCGAATTGATTTCCAAGAGGTAAAGCAATTGCTTTCCAGCAAAGTAATCAGAGCACCAGTTTCTATGTTCTTAATATTGAAGATTAACTATAAATACCTTTAGTGTTTGCAGTTTTTGACAAACTAGTTTGATTATTACTGTCATGAAGGCAGAAGCTGTATCTCCTCCCTCATCACCCACCTTCAGTTATTAGCTCAGGGCCCGGTCACCAAGTGATTACTCGCTATTTGTCAAATAATGAATACAGGGTAAGAAATGGTATCTTATCACGGTGGAATTTAACTGCATTTTTTGAAACATATTAACGGTCTCAATTTGTATTGGTTCTAACCCTTACACTAAGCAGAGGCCATTTAAAAAAAGTTCACCTAAGACTGTCCTTTAAAAGCAGGACGAAATCCAATTGGAGGCTCTATAGCAACATTTTGATAAGAGTCCTCATTCCTTCTAACAACAGAAACATTCATAACATGTTAACAGAGTGGAGATCCCAAATCAACGAATTGATCCTTGTTCTTGAAATACAGCAATGCCTTACAATCTATTATGTCCACTTCGCTTTCTTTCTATTGTATGGATTTTCTTACAGTTTGTAGCACAGACAGATTCATCACAGCATGATAAAAATGATTCTGAACAATTAACTTATAATGGGGTCACCGTGAGTCAAAATAATCTTGACACCAAACCACTCCGCTGGTGTAGGGAGTGACAAGGTGGGTTGCTTGCTGCCACATCAGACTGAAACCACAAGTCTCTCTGTAGGAAACATATGAGGATTCCTATTCCTGTAAAGTTAAGAGTTATAAATCTCGGGCACCCGTGGAGACAGTTATCAGATCACTATGGATTGGAAACAGCTCCATGTCATTGAGATTGGGTGTTTGGTTTTAACTATGATATCCTCTTCAAAGAACCCTGGTCATAGCTAACCCATGTGGTTAATTTCTGTCAGTCTGTCGTGACTCAGTGAAACCCTGGGTGTGCCCGAGTAGCATTCTGATCCATGGATTTTCAGAGCTGTGGTCTTTCTGAAATGGATCATTGGGTCTGTTTAGGGAGGTAATTCTCGGTGGGTTCTAATAGCCACCCTTTTAGTTAGTAGTTGTGTGCTTAACCATTTGCACCCTTAAGGGATGACCTGATAACACATACCCGTAGATTAAATCCCTATCAAACCTTATTCTTGTTATGAGGTGTCATTGAGCTGATTTTGACTCACAATGAGCCCATTCACAGCAGAATGAAATACTAACTCAAAGTCACTGTTATGTTTGAATGTAAGATAATATCGAGTCCAGCTCTTATCTTGCAAATTGAATGGGTTCAAGAGGGTGCAATCTGTAATGAGAAAAATTATACATAAGACAAAAAGGATAGATGCCGTTGGGGCATGGGTGACCCTGCAATCTAGACACTGCAGGGCCCGGAACTTTATCCAGGCAGGTTTAAATAGACTTCCTGCACATAGCCTGCAACATTGACAGGTTTCCCCAAAGGGTCCGTTGACAATTATTTGAAGGTATACAAAGAAACATTAAAACTTCAGCCAAGCTGTTCACAGACGGGAGGGGAGGATAAGGTTGGGAACGTGAAATAACTGATAAGTTTGCAGGTGGCTGCTTCTGCAGCTTTTGCCAGGGAGCAGGAGGCAAAGTATCTGTTTGACCTCAGGCAGAGACAGGCCAGCCAGCGCTTCATCCGCTTCCATGGTTAAGCTATTAGCATTCTCCCGTGGTCCTTGAATTGTAGAAGATGGTGGTCCTGTCCCAGTTGCCTAACTTTCCCCCACCTTTGAGCCCATCGTGCAGCCTCTATGTGTGTGCATCTTGCCCAGGGCTTTCCTCTCCAACTGACCCTCTACGTTACACACCATGATGTTCTTCTCCAGGGATTTGTTCCTCCTGATAACGTGTCCAAAGTACAGGAGGCAAAGTCTTACCATCCTTGCTTCTAAGGGGCATCCTGGCTGTACTTCTTCCAAGGAAAATGGGTTTGTTTTTCTGGAAGTCGGTGGTACTTTCAATATTCTGGACCAAACTAGGAAGGACTGGGCTGTTCCCTTTTGAGTGTCCCTCCCTCACTGACATCTGGTCAATTCAGAATCATAGTGACCGTGGTATAGGACAAAGTAGACCTGCCCCTGTGGGTTTCTGAGACTGTAACTCTTTACAGGAGTGAAACGCTTAGCTACTGAAAATCTTATGAATAGCAAGAGGACATTGTCGGATATAGTGCTGGAAGATGAGCCTGTTGGGTTGGAAAGTACTCAAAATATAATGACTGAGGCAGAGCTGCCTCCTCAGATGGAGGGGAACAGCTGTAAACATCCAAACATCCAATATCAAACCTTAGGTAGTAGCAGTGTTCACTTGCAATGACAATAATAACAGCACTCGATTTAAAATTTATTATAAGAAGATTATAGTGGACTCCCCCCCACTTCTTTTGATTTTGTACAAGGTATTGGAATATACTTCCTACTGAGGGAAGCTTCTCCCTTTAGAAGAATACAATAGAAGAAATAGAAGAAATAATTCAAATAGAAGAACAATAGAAGAAAAAATTCAAAACTAAACCAATTTCCCTTAAAGTCAGGTGGTCCAGTTGCACACAAAAAAGATGTAGATTACTCTTAGTATGCCAAGGAGCCCTGGTGGTGTAGAGGTTATGCGTTGGGTTGTGATACACCTGTTCAGTAGTTCAAAACCACCAGTAACTCCACAGAAGAAAGTCTGGGCTTTCTACACCTTTAAACAATTGTAGTTTCATAAACTCACAGTGGGTCATAATGAATCATCACTGACTCTATAGCAGTGAGTTTGGTTTGGGGTTTTATCATCAATCTGACAAAAGTGCCTAGCAAGACCAACCACTGCCAGAGAAAGCCGTAGAGATGGAAGAGTCCAGAGCCCCACAGCAGGAATGAGAATTCTGTTGCTCGGACCCAATGGCAGTAATGGTCTTGTTTTCAACCAACAACTCTCAACTCTTATTTGTTGTCCTCGGTAGCATTCACGAGATATTGCAATACATCCCTTTCCTGCCAAAATTTCTAGAGTGATTTTACATCGGGTTCAATGAAAGCCTGTCATAGAGCATAAGAATTTGTCATTTCACTTTTGACATTCTGCGTGTTTTGTTTAAGATTTGGGTGAAAGTAGACAGAGTGGATTGTTTTCCATTCAACAATTGACACATGCAACCCTCTTCCTGCTTCCTCCTTAGGTTTATCATTCCCCTTCCTGCCCTCTGAGCTTTTCGCTGGCACAAGTGCAGTCCCTTTTGATTTCCTACAGCTGATTATTCCAATGAAGAATGCAACTCCTTGGCGTTAATTTTCACCCCATTCTTTCACTAGATTATAATCCTCTAACCCAAGACGAGTCCTTAAATGAAGAGGAAAAGTATTGACTTTTAATCTTCAAATAATGATAAAAAGTACTTTGGCTGCTGCCATAATGCAACATGTATTAGTGGTCTAGAGGAAGAAATAAGTAAATTGACAAATAAATATATAATTGTAAGTTTGATTTATTAAGAAATAAAACATTTTTTGATTTCCATTAAGAAATAAATGATTTCTGTCATAAGAAAACTCAGAGGGAAACAATGGAAGTTGAGATTTAGAAGCAAATATGACAATAGGTTGAAATAGGATTGGTTGATAAACCAAACCATCTGGTCAGTGTATGAGACTGGGCAAATAGGTGATCGATGATTATTTCTGAGGACACAGAGTAAGGGACACATGCTATTGAGCTAAAATCTTAAGTTAAAATCATACAATGCTATATATGATGGAGTTTCATGGTATACTTTAGCCAAGAGAATAGAATTTTAAAAAGATAAATTCATGCAAGGCTGTATATTTCTTTTATGACAGACCTACAATAGAAATCTATTAACTCAATGATCTTCTGACCTTATTCGAACCCCTCAAAGAATACTGGGGCCATGTTAGTGACATCCTGATCACTACTCAAATCAAAGACAATGTATGTATAAATGCATTTTTGGAAAAGTATTTGGGCTAAAGATTTTAAATGAATCAATAATAGTGTATATAAACGTGTGTGTGAGTGGCTGAATCTGTTATTCTTTCTTGCATTGAAAGTGAATTGAAGATCTTTGGGGTGACTTTTAAAGCTTATAAAAGTAGGAGTTCAAAAAAAAAGATGGCAGCTACTTAATTATAACAGTGCCACTGAGCAGCCCTGTAATATAATATTTTAGGTGAACAGTAACATTTAGACAGGTTATTTTTCTAGCAGCTGATTTCAAGGTCAAATTGCATGTCTTCTTCATGTTGTGGAAGTGTCTTCCCCACCCCCCCAAAAAAAATCTTTAAAAAGAGAAGTCAGTGTATTTTTTAAGCAATAGAGATTTTCTTGTAAACATGGATGTAAGTTGAAGTTCACGTTAACAATGAGCAAACCTTTATTTCTCGTGCTTCCTCCAAGAGTAGTGTGGACTTGAAGGAATGATCTGGATGCAGCTTGAGTTTTCCAATCCACTTGTGAATGCTGTTCGACCATCTGTAACATTGCCAACTTAATCATCAGCAAATAGAAGTTTCCAGAAGAAAAACTGTCCCATAGATTTTATTTTATTTTTATTTTTATTTATTTTTTGTCCCATAGATTTTAACACACTCTGACATGAAAGGAAGGGTAATTCCCAGAACTTTTAGTCATATGAACTCCCCAGAAAGGGTCAAGGAGCAGAATCGTCTATGGTTAGTACCTCAGTACTGTATTTGTTATCCCGAGAAAATCAATTCAACAGCTAGGACTCAATTCCAATTTGTAACAGCAGCAACGACATATTTACATATTGTTTGTTTGATGAACTTTCATTTATGATATTCTAACCTATTTAATGAAAGAAGATGAACATATACCAGAGTAAGGACATGGCAGACAACGTTTTTTCTTTGGCCTTCTCATGAGTTTCAGTGACCCTGCATGATGTCATCATTTCGATATGAACACTCGTTTCGCTCCTAAGGAGTTGTTTGCTTTGGGTTATCGTTCAGGTCTTAACTGTTTAATTGGAACGAGCCAATCAAGGCATAACAAAGATTCCCCTCCATTCTTTGCTTTCCATTCTCAGAATTAATCATCATTCACCTCCTATTTACCCACTCTCACATACTGACCTGATTCGTTGGTTCTTAAACCAACTCTATTTCTACCAATTGTCATATTGGTTATACATTTCTACTGTGTTTTTTTTTTCCTCCTGCATTTTCTTATTAGAGCCATCATTTTATTTCTTTATGGCACATATCAAAAATGTATTTGTATACTTATTTCTCAACTGAGTTAGTTCCTTTTCTAGACTATTAATGTAGGTTACTGGATGGCAACAGTCAAAGCAATTTATTTTATCTCTGTATATGCAGTGATTATCAGAGTGCTTATTCCCTTAAAAAAAAAACCACCACCTTCAAGTTGACTCTGATTCATATCAGCCCTGCTACATAATGTTTTAATAAATATTCATTAAATAATTAAATGAACAGATAAGCCTATGCTACCAATGAACCACTTATTTTTAGAAAATCAACATTAGGTCTGACCTATGTCTTACAGAATAAGTGCCAAAAGAGTTGAGCATTTAGAAGTTAAATAAATAGAACCAGGAAATGTCACGAGGTTAATATCAGTAAATATTTTCAAACTTCGGTGTGGTAAAGGCATCAGATATGGGCTCCCACTCCATTGACCGCAGAATTGGAGGGAATAATTAACAGTCTGTCATATGTAGAGAGCACAACTTTGCTGGCTGCACGTGAAGAAGACTTAAAACCCTTACTTAGGAAGATGTAAGACTATAGATTCTAATCTGACATTTTAAAAAAGTTCTCAAAATTGTATCAATAAACAATATCATGATAGATAAAGAAAAGATTGATGTTATCAGGATTTCATTTTACTTGTATCTCTAATAAACAGTCATGGAAGCAGCAGTAAATCTGTTGTCTAAGAAAAGTGAAGATGTTGCTTGGTGGACAAAGATGAACCTGAACCAGACATAGTATTTTCAGCCATTTTATAAGCATGCAAAATCTGAAAATGAATAAGAGAGACCAAAAAAAGTAATGCTTTTGAATAATGGCATTGATGGAGAATATTAAATATTCCATGAACTACCAGAAGAACAAGCAATTCCGTGTTGGAAGGAGTACAGCTAGAATACTCCCTAGTAATGTGGAGGACAAGACTTTGCCTAGAATACTTTGGACATATTATCAGGAGGGACCAGGCCCCGGAGATGGACATCACACTTGGTAAAGTCGAAGGTCAGAGTTGGATGGAAATGGGTCACAACAATGGGTTCAAAGATAGCAATTATTGTGAGGATGGTATCAGACAGCATGTGTTTTGTTATGTTGTACAGGAGACTTCTATGAGTCTGAGCTGACTGGACAATACCAATAAAACAGCAAAAATGATATTGTAGAGTTTTTTATGCTTACAATTTTATTTATCCTCATATATCTCTATAAATACATATGTGTGTATTTATTTTGATGTTTTCAAAAGTTCATGAAAAATTTGAATTAAAAGATAAGAAAATTTTCATGAACTTTTTGAAGCCCCTTCATATATAAGATATCTGAGAAAACACCCAAGCAAATTTTCATAGAAATATGCCTAATCTGATAGAATACAGAGATAAGACAGGAGTCAGGTCCTGCAGGGTCTTTAGATCCTGATAGAAAATGTGATTATTTTCCACAGCAGTATGTAGCCATTAATAGGTCCTAGATCAGAATAATGATATAGGATCTGGCTGTAATGATTACTATTTGGGAAGGATTGTGTTTCTACGTCAGACTTACTATTCATTTAAACTTGATATTTGATAGGCTAGGGTGGGTAGAAATGAAGCAGGCTGAGTTAGGGAGATGATTTACAGAGGGCGTGGGGCAAGCTAGCTTTCCGTAGAACATACGTCACACGATTTTCTCATCACTGTGCTTGATCAATACATCAAGTGTATGAAAAGAAATTCAGATCTCACGACACCACGAAGAGAGTGAGTGGAGGTTCCGAGAGATTAGTAAACTTTCTTAGAATCATGTAACAAAGAAGCCATAATGCTGGGATTTATACCCTGGGCCATCTGATTCTAAATCCCTTTTTTCTTTTATACCAGCCTGTTGTCCTGAAGAATTCATCTTTGGTTTGGAAAATGCATCACCACCTTTGAAAACAATCGTGATTGAGGCACTGCGCCAAGTGCTTTGATCAGAGCCCCTCACTGGCTTGCCCAGAATATGAGAAAATAAATGAACAAATCAAAACAAAACCAATGCCTTTCAGTAGATTCCAACTCATCCCGCTGGAAGATTTCCAAGGCTGTACATCTCTATGGGGACAGAGAGTTTCATTTCTCTTCCACAGTGTCTCATCCATTCCAACAGCTGACGTGCTTAGAAGCCCCCTGTATCACCAGGGCTCCTGTAGACAAGAAGCTGCCATTTGTGATAGCAACCACGAAGGCAGGCCCCAAACTCTGCATCCTAGGTCTGAGGCTCAGCTATCGCACTTGAAAGTTATCTAACCTTGTGTCAAACTCTCTGGGCCCCAGGTTCGATCTTCTCTCAAACTAGGAGGGGCTGCAGTATCTACTTCCATGGACCTAAAAAATACTAAGTTCTGTATATTGCTTTGTTGCTAGACACCTGTTAAACAGGAGAAAACGGTGGGCAGTAAGTTTAAGGATTTTACTCAGTTAGTCATAAAGTGAGATGATGACAAACTCTTTAACTTTTTAATAACTTTTTGTTCTCACATATTTATAATTTTGTTTGTTTTTGTTTTTATTTTTTTAAATCATTTTATTAGGG
>NW_022103905.1:12285903-12287285 GCF_000313985.2 Echinops telfairi
CCTGAGGTTTTTATTTTAGACCATCCGTACTGTATTCAACAGCTCGTCAACCTCAGTGTGCTATCCCACCCCTCCTCCCCTGGATTCTTTCCTTCCTCTTACGGTTCTCTGCCCTCCTTTCATCCAAGTCAACCTTCTGGGCCTGTGGCTCTCAACCTGTGGGTTGACACCCCTTTGGGGGTTGAACGACCCTGTCACAGGGCTCGCCCGATTCATCACAGTAGCAAATGACAGTGATGAAGCAGCAACAAAAATAACGTTGTGGTTGGGGGGTCTCCATAACACGAGGAACTGTCTGAAAGGGTGATGGCATGAGGAAGGTTGAGAACCGCTGGTCTAGTATTTGCCTTTCTGCGGTTGACTACTTTCACTCCACATAATGTTCTCCAAGTCCACCCATGTCGTGAGGGACTTCGCGGTGTCATCATTGTTTTGAGCAATGCATTGTGTGCATGTACCAAATTTCTTTGATCCGTTCTTCTACTGTTGGGCCTTTGGCACTATTTCCAACTTGCTGCTGCTGTGAACAGCACTGTGATAAACAGGGAAGTGCCTAGGTCTGCTCATGGTAGGGCTCTTCTGTAGGGTGTGTACCCAGGAGCAGTCTTGCTGGCTTGCATGGAATTTCTACTCCCAGTTGTTTGAGGTACTGCCATAGCCAATGCTGGGGTTCAGCTGCCTCACACGAGTTCAGCATTACAGATGCCTAATTTTTAGTTGAGTTCAGCAAACTGGTTGTTCAATGGCACTTGTGAAAAGGGTTCAATGTGGAAATGACAAATTTATAGTCTCTTTCTTTTAACGTCCATCTGCCCAATAGCATATTCTAAGCACCTGTAGTAATGTTCATTTTGTCTGTAGTAATAAAAAATTTGAACAGAGCCCTGCTTTCAATAAGTATTGATTGATTTTATAAAATTCATTATACTTTGGGTGAAATACTCCATTTTTATTCCTTTCTGTTTGTTAATTCAGTAAACATAGAACATAAAGAGAAAACGTGCCAAGCAACCAGTGGGTGGCATGCTGTGATTAGTTTTGGCATTGTGTTAGGCCCTAAATTCCCATGAGATGTTATGAATGAATTATGCAGTTCCTGCAAGTATTTAAAGAATTAAACATATTGTCAGAACAATTGCTTCAACAACTTCAGCAGAAGCAGAAAGGGTTTTTTAAGGAAATGAGCATACTACGTTCAGAGAAGGGAAGTCGCCTGCTTATAATGTGTCAAACACAATGACTCTGATACGATTTGCTAAACTCTAAAGGAATGGGGCCCTCCTCCCCATTGAAAAGATGGCAGAGGGTAAATCACATGGCCGTCGAAGTGCAAGTAAAAGCAAAGAGTAGTGCACGTGAGGACACCAGTCAAGAAGCAAGAT
>NW_022103905.1:12288995-12290916 GCF_000313985.2 Echinops telfairi
TTATCACACTCTCTATTCTTCTGTGGGAATAATTTCAAGAGACATTTCTGACGGCGTATCAGAAAGGTCATCTGGTGTTTGAGCACTGAGAGGCAGGGAGGTGATAATGGGAGAATGGTGATCACATGAAAGGTTAAAAATAAAAAGGACAACATCTACAAAGCTTAGGTAGAGAAGTGGACACATTGCGTTTATGTAAAAGAAAGTGGTTTGCTTTAGTAAAAATATGGAAGAAACGTGTCTATCAGCTGTGGGATGGAGAGGAAAGTAAGAAGGAGGCGAGGAGGGGAAAATGAGGAGCTGACACCAAGGGCTCAAGTAGAAAGCAGGTGTTGTGATGATGGTGGCAACATATGGACTAATGTGCTGGACACAAATGATGTATGTACGGATTGCGAAGAGTTGTATGAGCCCCTGATAAAATGATTATTTAAAAACAAACAGATGCTAGGCCAGATAGTGTGGGATTTATCCTGAAGGAAATAAATAACCATTTCAAAATTGAATTTTGGAATAAATAATTAGCTTCTCACAGTGAGCGCTCCAAAGTACAATACTCCTCGAGTTCAGAGTATATGGTTTGACATTGTGGAGATCCATCACACTCACTTCCATGGCTGTTGTGAAATATGTTTCTGGCCTGGACTGACTCTGGTACAAGTCTTCCCTTCTCGCTCAGTAATGCGCCGTTGTCCCCAGCCAACCTTCGGAAGCAGTGCTCACCAGTGTTGCCATAGCAAAGCATGAGGAGGCATTAGCTTTGAGGACACCAGGACAGTGTCAAGAGGGGAGATTGATTGTATTATGTGACACACAAGATAATGCAACATTAGTAACTATCACTTCTGTCATTACCGGGCTTGTGTTAGCACACACAATCTATGGGAGCATCTCGTGAAAGATATATAGTGTGAACCGATGCTGAAGATGTACTTAACAATGCTGTGTAAAACATGTTTTCACAAGTGGCTGGAGGACCGATGAGCCAAAAATAAGGCTACTGGACACAAATGAATTCCTCAAAGAGGTGTTTTGAATGTTGACCAAGGAGAGTTTTTTCTGTGTACCCAACAGAAGCACTGTAGTGACATTCTTCTGAGTTGAATTAGAAAACCAGCTCTACCCATATGTTTACTTTGTAGAAGCGATTGCATGACCCATAATAATGCGCAGGTGAAAGGCCAGCTCCGCCTCTAATAAAAATAGAAGTCTGACGATGAAAGAAGGTAATAAACATGGTGACCGTGAGAGAGTAAAGCATTTTTAAGATAGAAGGGTTTTGTGCTTCCTACCGTTAGAGGACCTGAAGACCAGTGGTGAGAGATTGAAGTCACTGAAGAGGGGAAAAAAAGCATTTTTTTTTCCTGAGACAACATAAAAGGAAATAAACAGAAGGATAGAGAGGCGAATGGGTGACAACGGAAACTCATGGTTTGCTTGCACCTCGTGTATTTGAGGAAAGTTGCAAAAAGAAAAAAAAGCACAGAAATGATACAATTAACAAACGGGGAAAGAAATACCTCAGGACTTAGAGTGGAGGAAGAAGCCGATGTGATGACCATAAGAGCTAGGAGAGTGACCGTGCCTCCTTGGACTCTGAAGTTTGGGGCCATCAGGGCAAATGCGAAATGAGATATATCTCAGATGTCTCTTAATTCGTAACTCACCATCTCAAAACAGGGGCACACCTGTGTTCTTTTAGGCCACTGTCCTCGTATTTCTGTTATGGTAGCGTTAGCTACGAAGACAATATATATAATTAAGTTTTTATGCAAAGGTAAACTAAAAATCCTTGTCATAAAGTCACAACAACCTTTACTAAACAGAAAAATCAAAATGCAGCACTACTGGTCCTGACATATCCTCTGTCTTGGTCGATCTACTTCCAAATTCTTCTGTTAAGAATCTGGCACTGTTCAAC
>NW_022103905.1:12292062-12304212 GCF_000313985.2 Echinops telfairi
CATATTTTCATAGATTGACACTCCTTCATAGTATGTGTAATTGTAAAAACAACACAAGTTCTTTTAAAAATATAAATACAAATCAATAGACACAATGGTAATCAGGAAGAAAGGCTTGACAAGTATTTCCAAAAAGTAACAACTAAAATCATCCTGGATCACAGCAGAATATTGCCTTACGTAGCACTGGAATGAGCTCTGCGATTGGAACGCGCTCCATGGCGACGAAATAGTGGATTCAAACATGTCCACGATGATGAAGGCGGTGCGGGATGGGTCAATTTTCATTCAATTGTTCCTTTTGTCACCACTAGTCGGAGTAGCTTGACATCAACTAATCGCATTTGTATTAGTTCACACTCATAGTTTTCTATTTTATTCATTAGGGAACAATCCATAACTCTCATTTATTTTGACGCTCAATTGTCCCTGATTTGGCCAGGGCCAAATAAGTTGCTTCTTCTGTGTCTTTGGGGCACGTCCCCCGGGGTGTTTGCAGCTCTTCCTGGCTTTCTTTTACAAGCGATGCTCCCTCAGACTTACCTTGCTCAAGTCCTAAAACCAGTGATTTCCCCCATTTGAGCCCTGGTACACTTTTTTTTTTTTAATTACATTTATAGATTTACAGATTTTCGTTCCCTTAATGTTTTAGTTTCCTCTTGGCTATCAGAGTAAACCACCACAAAGCAGGCTGCTTTCAAAAACAAGAGAGGTGCTTTCTCACAGTTTCAGAAGTCAGGATTCCAGTCAGAGGATCCACCAGGTCAATTCTGAGAGCTTGAAAGGGGAGCTCTGTCGGCCTCCACAAGCAGCAAAGGGGTATCAGAACCCGCGGGCACCCACGACAAGGTCCTGGGTGCTTTTCCTGGAGAGTGCTAGCTAGAAATGAAGATGTGGGTGGGAAGGGTGCTCACGGTTAGTGAGGGTCCCCTCCCCTGAGCCCTTTCAGTGAAAATAACAGTTTCCATTTCTAAACGGAGAGTTTGGGTCATTTATTGCATATTTTTAATGCCACCATAGAGTCCGTTCCAACTCATGGATATTTTAAAGTCTTTCTCTGCTAATTGCACCATTTCTATGATCTCAAGGTTTAGTTATCTTGACTGCCTTTTTCCCCTTAGATATGGGCCACATATTTCTGTTTCTTCACATGTCCACTGAATTCTAGTTGGTCAGTAGATATTGCGAACGATGCATAGTAGACACACAAAAACTGACCTTTATTTTAGTCAACAGTTATTTTACTGGCCTCAAACTCCAAGCAAATCCTTTCTAAGAAAACACCGGAAAAGGAGTTTTCTTCCAGAACTTGCACTCTTGCTCTCTGAACCATGTCTCCTGTGGCTTCTTTTCCCTGAGGCTGAAACACAGGCGTCAGGTGCTGAGCCCAGCTTACCTTCACGATCCCACATGTCTCTCTCTTGCAATTCTTGGGCATTGAGGCAGGGATTCTAAGTGCCCCTTGAAGCATGTCACCATGCTGCTCTTTATAGTTTACAGGAGTGGATCAAAATGAAAGCCTAAATCCAAACATCATTGTATGAATAATTTACTATTCATTTGATAAGTGAATTTCATAAACCATTGCCTTTGATAAATCATGTCTTTTATATATCTCAGCCTCAATTCATTCATTCATAAGGTAGAGGGGCAGAATATGTATTCATAGATAGATAGATAGATAGATAGATAGATAGATAGATAGATAGATAGATAGATAGATCAGAAAATGCCACTCACCCATGTAGTTTCTATTTTTGTCCACTAGAGGGGGAAGCAATACTGGATAAACCAAACTAAATCAAATTTGCCTTCGAGTTGATATCCACTCACTGCAGCCATACAAAAATACCAGACAGCTGTGGTTTAAAAAACTGAAAAAAGAAACTGCCGTATAAAATACTTATTTAATGTTTGCTTTTCCCCCTCTTACTAGGCAATACCTCTTAGGCTTTTATTATTGTTCTATTTCTGTTTTGCTTTCCCCCCCAAATTCTAATCCACGCTTCACAAGGGTGCCTGACTGGTGTGCTGTGGCACAAATCAGACGATGCCACTCTTTAGTTAAAATCTCAATGGCTCCCCATTGTCCTCGAAGGAAATGTACAAAGCCCCACATATCCTGGCAGGTCTTTTTCTACTCTGACTTTAGTCATCGTAAACTGACCTTCCTACCTTACACCTCACACTCCAGTCACACTCTAGTCACCCTGGGCTGTTGGCAGCTTTATGACTGGCCACACATTCTATTTCAGTGCGATTTTTATATTGGAATCCTGTGTTGAGTCCCCTGTCTGGGCACATGGTAGGTACTTAGTAATATTCATTGAGTACATGAGTGAACTGCATATTGTGGACCTTAACATTGAGTCAAAAGAGGATATGACTTAGCAGGGCTCAAACATTTCAAAGAGGTGATGAAATCTAAGGTTATAATAGCAACTAATAGCAGTGATCATATTATTATGAATACGCTTAGTAATAAAGCTAGCATTTATTCATTTATTGAGCACTGATTATGTGTCAGGTATTTTATTATATGGTACATGAAACAGAATTCTGCCTTCAATTCTATGAGGTAGGTTTGAATATTCCCCCTTTAAGAGATAAGAAAGCTAAGGCACTGTGTGCTTACATAACTTGTTGAAGTGTATATGGTCAGTCAAAGATAATAGCTCAGTTTTTGACATTGTTAACATACCAAGAGCCTTGGCAGTGTACTCAGTTACAAGTTGGGCTGTGAAGTACAAGGTCAGTGTTTGAACGCATCAACCTCTCCATGGAAGAAAGATGAGAAAAGACTTTAAGGCTCAACAACCCACAGGGGCAGCTCTACTCTGCCAAATAGGATCACTATGGATCAGAATCAACTCCAGGACAGTCAGTTTAAAGAACCTATATATGATTATAGGGAGCCCTGGAGGTGTCATAGTTATGCATTAGGCTACAATCCATAGTTCAAAACCGCCAGCAGCTCCTTGGGAGACAGACCGGGCTTTCTGCTCCTGTGAACAGTTACAGTCTTGGACACCCACAGGGGGTCACTGTGGGTCAGCATGGACTCGATGGCAGTGAGTTTTAGTGACGTATCATTACATACCTTTGTAAGTGTAGTGGTAAAGTGCTTCAGTAGTAAGAGAAAGATCATTGATTTTTTTAAATTTGAGGAATCATAATGTCATGGTATTAAAAAGAATATTGATCAGGGTTTTAAAGTGGCCGCTTAATTGTCTATATTCCCCAATTAGAAGGAAAGTCCTGCAAGAGAAGGACAGTTGTTTCTTGTGCACACAGAATACCAAGTGCCTAGGAACTATTTCACATATTCCAGTAGCAAGTGGTCCATAATGTTTAAAGAAGGATGTGGGAAAGAAAGGAAGGCGTTGCTAAGGTGCCGTTGCAATGAATGGGATTCCTGGAGGGGCGATGGGTGAGTGTTCATAAGGCTTTACATCTTTCCAGGAGCAAGCCCTTGAGTTGAAACTGCGGACTTGGTGGTTAGCAGCCCAAAGAGGAACCCAGTGTGCCAACCGGGTTCCCATCAGCTTACAATAAATCCATGGAGACTTGACAGCAATTGGCATTAAGGCTTTTAAAGATTGTCCCTTTTTTTTATCAAATGTATGCCCAGGTCCTTACATCGAGATAACTGTTCTCCCCTCTTACACGGTCGCTGTTTGTACCTGTTTGTACCTATCCAGTTTCTTTTGAGTCAGGGTTGACTCGGCACCGCCATGTGTTTCCGAGTGAGGTTTTCAGGGGCCGTGACCTGTCCAAAGCAAATCACCAGGCAGTCTCCCTTAGGAGCCTCTACGTGGTTTCAAACTGGCAACCTGGCACTGTTTATAAAAGGGCTCCACTGAATAACCATTCCTTGATAGGAGACTGACTGAACTGAACACAAAATATTGATGAGTCTAGTTCTTGTATAGTGCCTCCTTTCCTGTTTTCTCTGTCTTTTGAAATTTTGAGCTAATTTACAATTCAAAGTTGGTGAAACAACTAATAAGAGTGCAAATGATTTGTCCATAAAATGAAAATTAAGTAGATGAGGTGGAATTCAATTGATTATTGACCCATTTCATTACACCATTGTCTGCCGAGTATGTGTGTGAGTTCTTTGAATTGGTTATAAAAACCTACACATTCACCCGTTAAGTGATGAGTTAAATACAATCTTCAACCAAGACAAGATCATTATATAACCTTTTGAAATTTATAACTCACAACTTTCTAAGAAGTGATCAGCTGGACAGTTCTATTTCCCTAGTATCAGAACTGTCCACCAGGTGTCGCTCTGGCATCTTAGAATCCATAGAAAACAAAGCCCCGTGTAACCAATCCACTGTGGTTCACAGTCATCTTTAAGACCCAGTAGAAGTGCCCTGTAGAGTTTCCAAGGATGAAATGTGTCTGGAAACTGATTGATACTCCTTTCTCCTCAGGAGCAGCTGGTGGGTTTGAACCAACAACCAAGGATCCCTAAGACTAGCTTAATAAGTTATTATTTTTTATATGTGAATTGTTGTAGTGTCTGTTTTTATAGTGTTCTATTTAATCATATTTTAATAGTTTCATCATTCATATTGATATTTCAAGTAATTATGAAAATCAAACATTACAGCCTTCAGGGTGAGCTACAACTCAATGTGAGGAAGACCAGGATCCTCACAACAGAACTAATAATATTATGATCAATGGAGGAAAGATGGACATTTTCAAGGATTTTGTTTCGTTCAAATCCACAAGCAATGCTCATAGAAGTAGCAGACAAGCTGCATTAGGTAAATCTACTGCACAAGACCTCTTTGGAGTATTGAAAAACAAGGATTCTACCTTGAGGGCTAAGGTGCATCTGACCCATGCCAGGCTATTTTCAGTTGCCTCATATGCATGTGAAAGTTGGATATGGCATAAAGAAGCCCAAAGAACACTTGATTCGTGTGAACGGTGGTGCTGGAAGAATGTTGAAAGTACCATGAACTGCTCAAAGGACAAACTGATCTGTCAGGGAAGTCGTATGGCCAGAATGATCCTTAGAGGCAGAGATGGCAAGAGTTGGTCTTACATCGTTTGAACATATTGTCAGAAGAGACCAGTCCTCGGAGAAGGACATCATGCTTGGGAAATTGGAGGGACAGAGAAAAAGAGGGAGGACTATACAGAGATGTAGCGACACTGGAGCTGTACCAATGAGCTCCAGCACAGGTCCACTGGTGAGGATGGTGCAGTACTGGGTGCTATGGCGTTGTGTTGTGCCTCAGGTCACCATGGTCGAAACTGTCTCAATGGAACCTAACAACAACCACATTTCAAGTCTGTTAATGTGGGACAGGCAGGACGGATGATAAAATCTAGGTGTTCCTGTTTTTCCATATCTGGCTTACCTGAGGACTCCTGGATAACTGTGAGTTTTCCTGTTGTTCGTTAGTTAATTTGATGATTTTAAAATTAAATGTAGTGCCTCACAAATAACCTCCAGCACACAGTCATTTTCTGACTCCCAGTGATGTACTCTTCATTCTGGAGCCGAATCCATTCGAACATCATCCAGAGTGAGAGTTCATCGACACAATCAAATCAGAATGCTGGGCCATTTTGCAAAGAGTTAACACGTGTTTGGCATCCAGGGGTTTCTGGTATGATAAGCAATATTTTCCAATATCAAACTTAATCTCTTTTCATTCTGCTCCAGTTGCCCTTCTTTTAAAGATCCATCGGTTGGACTGTGTGTGTGTGTGTGTGTACTCATCAAAAGTTGTTTCTCACCATCACCCGCAATTTTTACTTAAACCAAAAACCAAACTCATTGCCATCGAGTTAATTCTGACTCAAGGCGGCCCTCCAGGACAGGACAGAACTGCCTCCGTGAGTTTCCAAAAGTGTAACGCTTTCTGGGAGTAGAGAGCCCAGTCTTTCTCCCACCTAGTGCCTGGTGGCTTTCAACAGAGGGCACTGCAAATAGCAGCCCAACTCGTAAGCGCTCCCATGCCACCGGGGCTCCTGAGAATTTGCACTTCAAAATGAGAAAAAAAAATTAAGAAATTCTAATTTTTTTAATGAATTCTCTGGCTTTTCAGGAACATCAACAGAAAAATAACAAATTATCAATGTGATGATTCATTGAAGGAACAAAAAAGAATTTGGATAGAGAACTAAAATGTAGGGAGCATCTATCAATGACGTGTGTAAGGGAAACACATGTCGACGGATGTTGACGGACGTCTGAGATTTCCTAAGAGTTATTAAAAGTTCCATCCCATGTGTCGTGAGGAGTACAATCTCTTTAGGGATTCTCGATGGAGCAGAGTGGAGGGAGCGTGTTTCCTTCCATCGCTCCCGGCTCCTTCCTCCTGCTTTTTGCCTAACCTTCCATCTCACATGCCACTTCCTCATGCTCTCTGGATACCTAGTGGTGGACCCGATTTTCTTTCCCCTTAAAATCCATCCGTAGACTAAGAACGCTTTATTTGCTCAAAAGAACGCGAGCATGGAGCAGCAACATCAGTACGCATTTGTCTGAATTCCGAACCAGAGCTACTTCTAGTCACTTGACTTCCTGGAATGTTTTCTAAGTCTGTACTGTGGCAAGAAAGGAGTTACGATAAAGGGTTTGCTTTCTTTTAAGATGGTGGGACATTTGAAATGGTGAAAATTTATAAAATTCTATTTCAATGGAAAATCTGTTATGGCTTGGAGTAGTGATCCTTGTTATCCATCAATTGAGGATAATCATTCATGCTGATCATGTAAGCGTTTCTTATGTATAAAATCATCTAGCAGTCCCATGTGTGCAGAGTAACTCTTTTTTCCTAGTTGTCTATAGAACACTCTGCATCGAACTGCTAACCCAAGGGCCAGCAGTTCGAGCTCACCAGCTGCTCGGTGAGAAAAGATGAGGCTGTCTGCTCTCATCAAGACTTAAAATCATTGACACCCAAAGTAGCAGTGCTACTCTGCCCTGCGGAGTTCCTGCAGTCACCGTTGACTCAGTGACAGTGACCCTGGCATTGATTCTGTGGACTGTTACTGGATCACCATATCTATACTAGAGTCAGCCACTAGGTGCCACGTTGGCACTGAAATTATCTGAAAGGTTCCTAAGAAACAATCTAGGAAGGAGGGGATAAGGTGTCCTGTTGACATGCTTCAACCTATCCCTTTCCAACCACACTCACTGACATCTAGTCGATTCTGACAATAGAACACCTCCCCCCCCCCCCAAAACAAAGACAATCCTGGAACTCTGAGTACTAAATAAGATAAAAAATTATATTAAACAACGGACAAGGGAGACAGAGGGCAAACAGTGACTGGGGAGAGAGACAGAGCAGGTCACCCTGCAGGGTCTGACCATTTTGACGCACAGATGGCAACACACATGCGTGAGAAGAAGCTAACTTCATAGAATCCCTACGGGTATGGGATCCAGCGTAGCCAGATCTGGAGTGGAACTAGGAGTGGGAAGTCAAGCAACGCCGATAGCAACTCTCTTGGAAGCAGTGACAACAGGCCAGGAGGGAGCCAGTGAAAGGAGACAACGCAGCTTGTTTATAGGGCGCCCCGGTCATTTGAACTGAGGACCTGCGTGGAGCGGCAAAGGGAAAGGCTGAGGAATGACAAGTGAACATGATGTCCCTTCCGGTTCGCCTCCCCCAATCCACACCCACCTTGACTGAATCGGGGCAGAAGCTGCCCCTGCCCAGGCGTGCCAGGGAACACTAACTGGAGAGACACTGTTCTGCTTATCTCGCCATGCCTTCGTGGAGACAAAAGGGTTGCACTCATGCGTAACTCAGGGATCCTGCCTGTGATCTCCTTTCTAAGAGGTGCACACGTGTGTACCACTCCTGTTCCATGTACTAGTTAGGAAACCTCTAGGAAGATGAATAGATAATAGAATTGTCAAAGGTCAATCTACTGAAATGTAAATATGTTCAAGGTCAATTCACAGAAATAAACAAGCACTTTAAAACAAGAACGGAAATTGTTACATTAACTCAACAAGCCCAAGCATTAGATCAACTCCAAACTTCCCTGCTCCATAGTTGATCCTGACTCATGGTGACCCTATAGGGTAGGGTACGACTTTCCTTGTGAGTTTCTGAGACTGTAACTTTATGAGAGTACAAAACCTCATCTTTTTCCTGTGGAGCTTTTGGTGGTTTCAAACTGCTAACCTTGGGGTTAGCAGCCCAATGTTCAACCACAACACCACCAGGTTTCCTTGTGTAAAAAATGGCAAAAAGGTCCATAACCTACAGTGGAATGAAAACAATAATGATTAGAGCAGAAACAAATGAAACAGAAAAAGCAACTGAAAGAATTAATGACTAGAAATCAGTTCTTCACAAACCATAACATTAATTCATTAAACTCTAATGACGGAATACCTGATGAAGTGTGGAATACCATCAAGGACATCATGCATGAAGAAAGCCAAAGGTAATTAGAGACACAGAAAAGATCCAAGGGAGTGGCAGAAGAGGCTCTGAAACTAGGCTGAGAAGGATCATGGAAGAAATGAAGTCCAAGAGCTGAACGGAGGATTTCAAAGGGTAGCTCAAGAAGACAAAGGGAAATAGTGCGGTGAACTGTGCAAAGACCTAAAGCTAGGAAACCGAAAGGAAGAACAAGCTCAGCATGTCTTAAACTGAAAGAACTTAAAAAAAATCCGAGCCTTGAGTTGCAATATTCAATTATTCTATATGCAAAATATTGAATGATGCTGGAACATGGAAATAATACACAGAGTCACTGTACCCAAAAGAGCTCGTCAACTTTCAACCCTATCAAGAAATAGCTCAAGAGCGAGAGCCACTGAAAGAAGAAGTTCAAGTTACACTGCAAGTAATACCCCAAAACAAGGCTCCAGGAATTGAGGGAACACTAACTGAACTGTTACAATCAGCTGATGGAGCACTGGAAGCACTCACTCATCTGTGCTAGGAAATTTGAAAGACAGCTACTTGACCAATTGCCTGGAAAAGATCCATATTTGGACCCGTTCCAAAGAAAAGTGAGGTAACAGAATATTCCCATTTTATAACAATATAATTAATTCACATTCAAGTAAAATGTTGCTGAAGATCATCCAACAACAGTTGCAGCAGTATATTGACAGTCATAAATGTAACTCCAAGATTCTCAACAAAATCCTAGCAGATAAAGATCTAATATAATATCAAAAAGCATATACACATTATATATACATGCATTATGATTTAGTGGGATTCTTGCCAGATATGCAAGGATGATTGAGCATTAGAAAAGCAATCAATATGATTGACTGCATAAATTAAAAAAAATCAATCAATGCAGAAATGTTAGCTGATAAACTTCAACACCTATTCCTTATAAAAAAAACCTTCAGCAAAATAGGAATAGAAGGGGAAATTCCTCAAGGTAATTAAAGGTATACATGCAAAGCCAACAGTCAATATTATTCTTAATGGAGAGAGATCAAAAGCATTACCTGTACCAACAGGACCCAGATAAAGATGTCTTGTATCACCACTCTCATTCCACATTTTACTGGAAGGCCCAGCCAGAGCAGTAAGTCAAGAAAGGGAAATGAAAGGCATCTAAATTGGTAAAGAAGAAATAAAACTAATATTTTTTACAAATGCTATAACCTTATACATAGAAAACTCCAGAGACTCAGTAAAAACTATTTGAAAGAACTGAAAGATTCAGCAAAATGTCAGAGTACAAGATCAGCATTCAAAAACCAGATAAACTCCTCAATACCAACAAAGAGACTTCAGAGAAGAACATAATGGAGGAAAATAGCATTTAAAATAGTTACCAAAATAGAAATAGATAGATAAAATACTTAGGATAAACCTATCCAGAGGCACAAAAGACTTTTGTAAAGACTACTACAAAACATTACTACAAAAAAACTAAAGAGACCTGCATAATTGGAAGAACATGGCATGCCCATAGAAAGGAAGATTTCACATTGTGAAAATGTCAATACTAGCCACAGTCTTTGTGTTAGGATGGGTTGACTAGAGAAACAAATCCAGTGACACTTATATATGTGTAATGTTCTTTGATGTGAAGCATCTTCATTCCACTCAGAACCTTATGAGTCTACATCCATAAGCAAAGTCAAATCAGGACAGACTTTCTATAGAGTTAGCAGTAATATTCACCAAAATACAGGCTCAAAAAACTTATCTTCAACTAGTCAGGTTCTGATCAACTCAGTGTGGGCCACCTTGCTTAGCATTACCATGGTGCCCATTAGCCACCTCACCTGTCAACCATGGGCCCCGCCACAAATTCTCAACAAGCCTAGGCCCCTTAGCCTAGCTAGGTCATGACATAGACTCAGGTTCCACACCACTCTTTGAACTTCAAACCAGCTAACTCGCTCTCCTCTCTCCTCTAGTCCCTCTGAACTAGGTCCATGGGTATCAGTGACCAGATTCAATCCGTATATCTATTGCTGTGTTTCTCCCACTTCCACTGAACAAATAGATCCAGGTGGTCACCTATCAAGCATTTCAGGCCTCCCACCGATTTCCTTTAATGTTCAGTCTGAGAGAGGAGAATTCCTTCCTGGCTTCTGGAGAGACACTGTTCTGCTTATCTCGCCATGCCTTCGTGGAGACAAAAGGGTTGCACTCATGCGTAACTCAGGGATCCTGCCTGTGATCTCCTTTCTAAGAGGTGCACACGTGTGTACCACTCCTGTTCCATGTACTAGTTAGGAAACCTCTAGGAAGATGAATAGATAATAGAATTGTCAAAGGTCAATCTACTGAAATGTAAATATGTTCAAGGTCAATTCACAGAAATAAACAAGCACTTTAAAACAAGAACGGAAATTGTTACATTAACTCAACAAGCCCAAGCATTAGATCAACTCCAAACTTCCCTGCTCCATAGTTGATCCTGACTCATGGTGACCCTATAGGGTAGGGTACGACTTTCCTTGTGAGTTTCTGAGACTGTAACTTTATGAGAGTACAAAACCTCATCTTTTTCCTGTGGAGCTTTTGGTGGTTTCAAACTGCTAACCTTGGGGTTAGCAGCCCAATGTTCAACCACAACACCACCAGGTTTCCTTGTGTAAAAAATGGCAAAAAGGTCCATAACCTACAGTGGAATGAAAACAATAATGATTAGAGCAGAAACAAATGAAACAGAAAAAGCAACTGAAAGAATTAATGACTAGAAATCAGTTCTTCACAAACCATAACATTAATTCATTAAACTCTAATGACGGAATACCTGATGAAGTGTGGAATACCATCAAGGACATCATGCATGAAGAAAGCCAAAGGTAATTAGAGACACAGAAAAGATCCAAGGGAGTGGCAGAAGAGGCTCTGAAACTAGGCTGAGAAGGATCATGGAAGAAATGAAGTCCAAGAGCTGAACGGAGGATTTCAAAGGGTAGCTCAAGAAGACAAAGGGAAATAGTGCGGTGAACTGTGCAAAGACCTAAAGCTAGGAAACCGAAAGGAAGAACAAGCTCAGCATGTCTTAAACTGAAAGAACTTAAAAAAAATCCGAGCCTTGAGTTGCAATATTCAATTATTCTATATGCAAAATATTGAATGATGCTGGAACATGGAAATAATACACAGAGTCACTGTACCCAAAAGAGCTCGTCAACTTTCAACCCTATCAAGAAATAGCTCAAGAGCGAGAGCCACTGAAAGAAGAAGTTCAAGTTACACTGCAAGTAATACCCCAAAACAAGGCTCCAGGAATTGAGGGAACACTAACTGAACTGTTACAATCAGCTGATGGAGCACTGGAAGCACTCACTCATCTGTGCTAGGAAATTTGAAAGACAGCTACTTGACCAATTGCCTGGAAAAGATCCATATTTGGACCCGTTCCAAAGAAAAGTGAGGTAACAGAATATTCCCATTTTATAACAATATAATTAATTCACATTCAAGTAAAATGTTGCTGAAGATCATCCAACAACAGTTGCAGCAGTATATTGACAGTCATAAATGTAACTCCAAGATTCTCAACAAAATCCTAGCAGATAAAGATCTAATATAATATCAAAAAGCATATACACATTATATATACATGCATTATGATTTAGTGGGATTCTTGCCAGATATGCAAGGATGATTGAGCATTAGAAAAGCAATCAATATGATTGACTGCATAAAT
>NW_022103905.1:12304312-12306043 GCF_000313985.2 Echinops telfairi
AAATAGATCCAGGTGGTCACCTATCAAGCATTTCAGGCCTCCCACTGATTTCCTTTAATGTTCAGTCTGAGAGAGGAGAATTCCTTCCTGGCTTCAGATTTTTACACCTTAGGAGCAAACCACTAGTTCAAAATTTTAAAAGGCCACCTGGATCCTTTCATTTCTTCAGTCTACCTACAGATTTCTCAGCAAGTCTGAGCACTCAAAGCCCTGGGTGGGGATTGTATTTTCTAAGCATTCTTTTCAGACATTTCCTTCTTTTAACAGATCCAATTTAAAGCCATCAGGCAGTTGCCTTACAAACTCTCTATCCATACTTCCCAATAATCATTTCTATCACACGTATATCAATAACAAAGGTAGAAGAAATCTGTATAAACCTAATAGAGTCAGATCCTAAACTCAATTCTTAAAACAGTTGAATTCAATCCTTTCTTAGCTAATCTCTCCTCTTCATATGCAATATGGCCTTAAGCCTCTGGCTGCGTCAAACCAGGGCTGGGCCTTCTGTCAGCCACTTTGACTCAACAATGTGGTCTCAGAAAAGCTCGAGGGGTGATTTTGCCCCCTGAGCTCAAAATTTACATTTATGACATTCATATTTTTATATTTCAGTTAGGAATAACCACAGAAAAATTCTAGGAATTAAAATCTTCAACTCCCATGTCCTTTACAGAAAGCAACCGAGTAATCATTGTGGCTGTATTTGCCCTCTGGTTAGCCAAGTAACGACTATGATAAGGCAGAGGTCAGCCTCCACTCTCCATCTTTATTATTCGTTTCTCTAGTCCCCCACTCCCCAGGTACCATAATGTGCATGCTAGGTTGAATAGAGAAACAAATCCAGTGATACTCATAGATGTGTAAGAAAGAGCTTTATATCAAGAAGTCATTGTATAATAGGAAAACATCCCAGCCTAGTCCAGTTCAAGTCCATAAGATCAATACTAGCCCACAAATCCCACTTCAGACTCACAGAGCCACATTTAATGATGCAGAATGCAAGAATATCACTGGCCAGTGGGTACAAAGTCCCATGAATCAAGTGGTGGATGCATCTCCAGGGTTCTAGTAGCAACCAGGGTCCTCCAGCAAGAAGGATGAAAGCTAAGAGAGAGGAGGGAGGTTCCCAGAACCCTCCTTATGAGAAGGCCACACCCACAAGGAGTCACCATTAGGCTGTGACCTGGGTGACAAGCTGTATTCCACCCCTACACGTTTATGATATCTTCAAGTTGACATGAAATTATGTAACTGCCACAGTGCTCAATGTACCCCCCACCCCAAACCAGAAATTTCATAGTATGCGTTTTTCCCAGCTGGTTGCATTAAGCAACTCACTCTGAGTTAGTGCGCCCAGTGGTGTCACCTGGGTAGATTCTCTTGTCACGGTGAACTTTTTCATAAAAGCAATTTTGCTTGAACCTTGTTTTTAGTGATGGCTGATTTAAGAGAACAGTGTGTGACTGTGACATTGTGTTTCCTGCTCAGGAAAACTGCCACAGAAACTGTGGTGATGTTGAACACAGCTTCCAAGGACAGCACAATGGGAACAACTCAAGTGTATGAGTGATTTTCTCATTTCAAAGAGGTGAAATGTAGATTAATGACAAACCTCACTCTAGACGTTGTCAAATTTGCAAACAGACAAAACTGTTGACTCATAGTGCATTTGGAGTTCATTCTACCTGGTCACACTTAATCAAGCTTTCTATTTAGAGATACTGAAAA
>NW_022103905.1:12307611-12321330 GCF_000313985.2 Echinops telfairi
TATGAGAATAAAAAGTCTTTCTCCCCCAGAGGGACTGATAACCCTAGTTCTGACCTTGTGAATTCCAGCCCAGTGCTGAACCATTATGATACCAGAATCGGTATGACTAATCCAAAGGGACTATACACTTGATCTTATATAGGTTTGGCAAATTATATTTCTGCATATGTATTTGTATGTGCCGTAAAAATATCCATGTATGTAAAAACAAACAAACAGAGATCAAAGGTCTGTAAACTTCTTAGAAATAACCAAATACCTCAAGGAAATGAGCTGCTGGGCCTGGGGGGTCAGGACTGTGTTTACAGAAAGGAATCAGGTCATTTGTCATAACATAAGAAAACTACGAACAAACACTCTGTCCTACAGTTTGCGCTTGCGAATGGCATCTGGGCGCTTAAACGTTTGCAAGTGAATGGCTAAGGTATCATTATTGGTCTTTCCTCTTCCATCGCAAAAAAGAGAAAATTAGACAAATGGCCCTTAATTTACTCTTCAGTTATGGAACGGATTTCACTCCCATGGCTCAACTTTCAGGGAAATAATAGAAACGTCTAGAAAATGAACAGTTCATACCAGGGAGCTACACTTCTGGAGCCAATCTGCTCTAGAAGTCAAAAGGAGAGCATTTGCCCAAGGATAGAAGTCAGAGGCCAGGGACAGGTTAGAAAGAAAGGAGGGGAGCGGCCAATACAGGAAAAGCGCAAGGAAGGCTATTATTACGTCATGGGAATCACAACGCATGTCAAGACATAAAGTGTGTAGAAATTGTTGGATGCAAAACGAATTTGCGCTGGAAATGTTCATTCAAATCACAATAAAAAATGTAACTTAAAATGTTATGTCCCAGGTACAGAGACGTTCTGTGTTGGCTTCTCTCGGACATTCGTTTTGTGTCAGCCATAGTTACCCATCTGCCTTGGGGGGAGATTAGACTCTTTTTTTTAACTGAAAAATTCCAAGAGAAATATTATTTACCGCATTTGACATTTAAACTAGGATTCTAACAAAAACGAAAAATCTCTTAGAATGGCAATTAAAAAACGTACACACTCCAAAACAAAACTAGCAGGAGAAATGCAAAACCAAAGCGAGAAAAACTTTATAACCATCATGAAAGACACAGACATGTACTTGAACAAATTAAAAGATGGATGGAATGTCGCATTATGTTCCATAAATGTCAATTCTCTACAAGTTCATAGTATCCCAGTGAAAAGATCACAGCTATGAAAGTTCTGTTAACAATATAAATAAAAACCATGACAGGGGCTAATATCACCAGATATTAAAAGATACTATACATTTTATATAGTTAAAACTTCCCAATACAAATGATTACCTAATTGAAAAATTAGGAATGAAAATGATACTTTTTGATCAGGTAAATGTTTTATATATTCCCAAGGTCAAGCTTAATAAAAATAAAAATATATGAAGGCAACCCTAAAATGAATCATAAACCCATAAATTAACATAATGATATATGAAGTTGATAATGTAACCATGCATGCAAAATACCTAATTGAATGTGAATACATTCATCTGACTTAGTGAGCTACATGCTAAGGACAAAAAGAACTACAAATCTATCTGGAACTTAATATATTCCTTTTTTTGTTTGGGCGTGATATGAGAATAGTAATACTAGATCATTTTAATCCAGTATTATTGTTTGGCAATGCCATAAATAATAGCCAATATTATTATTCCAATCTACTAGTAATATTAAAGATTGTCCAAAGATGAAGATAAAATGGATGTCAGAATGCCAGCACTCTTTCTGTCCCCCGAAAGAGCCTAGAAGCAGGACAAAAGAAGACCCTGAGTAGTGCAATCAGTTAAGACCTTAAGGTTGGCATTTCAAACCCACACAGAGGCATGCAGAAAACACACACACGTACACATGCACACAGAGGGGCTGATCTGCTTCCCAAAGATCATGACCTTGAAAATCCTCTGGAGGGCAGTTCTACCCTGCACACAAGGTCGCCATGAATTGGAACGGACTTGCTAACAATTGTTTTAATGAAAACAAAAACAAAAAAAACCACTTTGCTGGACTCCAGGTGTAGGGTTTGGTCTTGCTTTTTAATTACTATTCCTACTAAAATAGCTCAGGAACCTTTGATGAAACACTTGGTGGGAGGAAAGCTGCGGTTTACAACAGCTGCCCTCACTCCATGTTGGGTCTTGACACAACTCTTGCCTCCCTTTCACTCCATCCTGGCCATTGGTCCACGATGTAAAATGCTCTGTGCACTGACAGAGCAAGTTGGAAAGTGGATTACAACTCCCTTGGTTACCTCCCAGGGCAGCAGTCTTTTTCCTAGGGAGCTTGCCTGGGGGTGCCCTGATGGGACCACAAACGAGTATGTTTTTCTAAGCTGCAGTGGAGTGCATGTCCTGATGAGGGTCCGGTCCCTCCCTGTGTGGTCACACATTCAACTGGAGGAGCCACGGATGCCTGTGCCGCCAGTCCTGATTTGATGATGGTTTTCTAGGGTTTATGCTGAGCCCATGGGCACCACTGTGACCTCAGGCTGATGGTCTCCCTCACCGGGATGATTTCTTTGACCTGCTTAAGGTTAAATAAAGAAGTCTCTCTAACGACATCTGAATTCAGTGTCTTCTCCCTTCTGGAACAAGTCAGACTCTTGCCACGATACCCATCTCTAAACATGGTTTCCAGGAAAACCTCTCCCAGTGGAACCACTAAGTTAATGGAAACAGACAGGTTTCTATCAGAGGGGTTTTCCCTTTAGTACAAATGTCCTCCATGCTCAAACAAGGGGGCTTCAAGAAGTTCGTGGAATAAATGAAATTCAAATATAACAGTTTTTTAAATGAATTTTTTGAAGCCCCCTTCTACTGTTTTAGTGTATTAGCATAAGCCAAATGTATCGAGAATGTTCACTGTCTTGACTTTGACCACGCTGCATAACCTCCATAGTTACTACAGTTGTATAAAAGTTAACACACAACTATAAAAGAGTACAATTACTACTGGAGAGATCTGGATTGCATCACTATCAGTATCCTCGCTGAAATATTGAAGTGTAATTTTTTAAAATGTTATCATTGTGGGAAAGTGGACAAATGGTGCTAATTATCTCTCAAACTTTCTTACAACTGCATGTGAATCTACAGTTATGTCAACAAAAAATTAATCTTAGAAGTAATAAGTCAATGCAACAACTGCTAACTAAAATGCATTCTATTGAAAAAATATACAGCATTACTATCTGGAATGACAGGTGCAAACTTCAAATTCTCTCACTCCTTGGCGTTTTTGCACCAGGACGTGGCTGCTCTAGCGGAGCTGCCCTCTTTCAACGTATGCCTCTGGCTTATATTAGAGCTTCAATTTCTAAGCACAAAATTTGCAAAAGGCAATGGTTAACGGTGCAAACCCTAAATGCATTTATAAGTCTCTATAGAAATTCCATTGAATTCCTTCTGATCATTAACCACAGCATGAATAGCTATGCCCTGAGGCCCAATGAATTAGAGCGCGGATTGCTGTAGTCAGTCCAAAAGACAGCTGCATAACCCTTAGCGACTTGCCTGGGTGTGTCCTAGATGGACAGTGGGGCACTGACTGCCTTGGTCAGAAAGCCCTGAACCAATCTTGTAAGCTCTTCTGTCTAGCCAAACTTTACATGTTTCAATCATAGCCCTGCTCCTGTTTCTACTGCCCCACCTGTAACTGTGACGTATTGATCCTCTGCCACTCATACATATGTGACATTTTCCTTTGCCATCCCATGGCCTTTGTAAATTTCTAAATCCTGCAGACCCATGGAAGCCATTATGATCTTGTACTAATTGTCTTTGAATTGTCTGTCTTCTCTTTGTCCTGTTTAAGACTGAATAAATTTTTTCCTTATATACTCTTTGATATTTGGGGTTTGCTTTGTAACTAAACAGTCTCTGGCTACATCATGAACACTTCATACACAGTTCTTCCTCTCTCAACATGCCCCTATTTGAGCACACCATACAGTCTTTTAAAGCATGTCTCCTATGGGCATGAAATTCTTTACATTGAGTTGTAATCCATACTGAAGGCTGCCATCCTTGATCTTCCTCAGCAAGTGCTTCAAGTCCTCTTCACTTTCATCAAATAAGGTTGTGTAACTGAATATTGTGAATTGTTAATAAGTTTTCCTCTAATCCTGATGTCACACTCTTCTTAATTTATTCTAGTCCAGCTTCTTTGATCATTTGCTCAGCATACAGATTGACCAAGTATTAAGAGAGGATAAAAACCTGACACAGACCTTTCCTGATTTTAAATCATGCTCTATTCCCTTGTTCCGTTTGCCCAACTGCCTTTTGATCCAGGTACGCATGCCACAAGAGCACAATGAAGTGTTCTGGAATTCTATTCTTCTTAAGGTTGTCTGTAGTTTATTATTGCCACATAGGACTTTGCCCCACCTTCATCTTGTTCATTAGTATAACTAAGAACTCCTTCCAAAACGGGATTATATCCATAGGCATAGAGTCCAGAGTTATATTACATTTACATAAGGAATTGCAGCTAGAAGGGCCATATTAATTGACTGCATCTCACAGCTTACCCACAGAGGGGTAGTTACCCTTAAGGGCTTGCCTGGGTGTGTCTCTGATGTGGATTGAGGCACAGGGGAATAGACTTGTGAGCCATGCCCTGACCACCGTGGTTGGAAGGTCCGGGAAGAATTGTGTAAATTGATCTACCTAGCAACAATACACACACACACACACACACACACACACACACACACAAATCATGGTCCCATTCCCATTTCCATAGTCTCGCCTGCAACTGTGATGTGTTGACCTGCCACCAATCATGTTTCTGTGACCATTTCCTACTTAAGACTTGAGTTCTCTGTCAATATTTGGACACCAGGATGACCTCATGGTCTTAGTTTCCCGCATCCACATGTCTTATTTAAGATTTAACAAATGTTCTCCTTAAATTGTATGTGTGTTTGAGGTCTCTAAGCACCCTAAAACACCTCCAACAGTAGGAAGTACTGTTGAAGTATGTGAAGAAAAAAAAAAAGTAGAAAGGACTCTGAGAGAAGAACATAAAAGGAACGATCTTCCTGGGACTTAAATGAAAAGAAGTGTAATTAGGTCACAGTCAAGTTTCAGATTAAGAGCAATCCCCATGCCGGCACTCCCTGTAGCTTGTTCCAGATGTTCTGTGGCCGCGCCAAAAATCGCCTTGATGGTTGGCATGGGCAACTTTCTCAGGCCTTACGTTCTGCCTCCTTTTGCCAGTTACAAGCTAGCTGACAGACTGGTTCATTCACACTCTTCCCTTTCCAGTCTCTTGGCTCCTAAATCCATGCATTGTTAGTAGTTCGTGATTCCTAGTCAGAGCCAAGATCTAATCTGGAATGAAACCAGGAACAGGGCAGCCAAAAGGCAAATTTTGGCTGTGAAAATAGAGCTACTACATCTTCAGGGACTCAGATGTTTAGCAATGTGATATAATCGGGCCGTTATGGAAACACACACATGTACTGTAATTGATTTAACAAACTCATTGTTTTCCATATTCTAGTGCTTTCTCTTTGGCATTAAATTCTCCTAGACTCTGATGTTCTGGGAACTTGCTGTATCAAACATATCCTCTTTGTATTTTCAGAATATGCATCTTATCCCATGATGCTGTACCTTAAGAGTATGGCCTCTAGCCAGTCCAGACACACATGGGTTCCAGTGTTGAACGTAACATGTTCCATTTCTTCAAGACTCAGTCTCCTCGTCTCTGTAATGGGGTTCTTGCTAGTGTTGCATGAGAAAGTGCATCTACATGTATATAGCGAATTAAACAGTCATACTGCCATTTGTTGCTGCTTCTGTGGAGCATTTGTATACGGCAGGCAGTGTCAGAGAAAAATACAAAGATACACAGATGAGCAAAACAAGTACAACTTCCACCCTGTGACTTCTACAGTCCAATAATGTAGACAATGATCAAGTAATCATTTGGTTTTGTTTTCAGTCAAAAGAGCAGCGATGCCAAGTGCTAGGATGGTGCCGAAATGGGACCTACAATTGGGGATTTGACTCAGGTACTGAAGGAATCATGGATTCTCAGAAGAATGGTTGACTCTTTGTCTCTGATTTGGGGCAGGAAGATAAGCCGTAGAAAGTGCAAGATTGAATTCCAGCAGAAAACATGTAATTTGCCTTGAAATCTTTTTCTCTCTCTTTTTCTCTTTTCTCAAGGGAACACATGTGATCTGAATGAATGGGGCTTTGCATTGAAAATGTGGCAGACTGGGACCTGACTGTAACTCTTTCCTGCCCTCTGAACCTAGCCATTGATTATGGTTTTTTCTTTACAATATCTGTGCTCTCATGACCTCTTGCTCGTGACTCCATGATAGACCCTTGTGATATGCTCCTTTGCCCAACTCTCAGTTGCTCCTGACCTTATTAACTCTGCAATCCTGGAAACAGCTTTGTTGCCTGAGCTTAGGGCAACATATATAAAGTTCGCTCTTACACATATATGAGTGTCAATGAATTTGTTTCTCTAGTCTACCCGGACTAACACAAAAGTGAATAGGATATTTCAAGCCACAACAGACAATCCTTGCCTAGGAGGATATAGAGAGGAAGTAAGCTCCTGATTATACCACTCAATATAATTCAGCTTGAAAGGAAATTTACTTAAGACAATATATTTAATATGTTTCATTCAAAATACACTTATTACACTATACTTAAGATAGAAAGATGCAGTTGGGCGAGATCAGGATCAGGGATTACATATATATTCTGTCCTAACTATAGTGTCAAATATATTTTGAATGAAGCATATGAAATACATTATATGTTGTATATAAATAGCATTTGGGGGGTCATATCTGATCTTCTCTGGCCTCCCTCCACACTCCATTCTTCTCCTTCATCTTATTCTAACACCCAACATTTCTTTCACATAGTCTACTTCTATGCTAGGATTAATAATTCACAGATAACACTCAGAACTCTGGGGACTTAGTAAGGGAGTTAACAGGTTACCACAAGCCAGGATTAGAAAATGGTAAGGATATAGTCATGCATCCATGGGAACACCTTTCCTCAGTCAGTAGCTGAGTCTTTCTAATCTTCAGCCTCTCCATCACCTGGGCTCTTCTCTTCTGCCGTGTCTTGGACCATGCACACCTTAGTCCTCAAAGTAACACCTTTACTTTATGCCACATCCCTTTATAATAGGTCTTTTGGAGCATATTTTCCCAATGCAATACACTGATTTATTTTCTTAACTGCTTCTTCCATGGGTATTATTGTGGATTCAAGTAAAATGAAATCTCTAGCAACTTCAATCTATTTTCCATTTATTATGCTGTCCACTTGGGAAGATTTCTGTTTTCTTTAGGTTGAGGTGAAATCCATATGGAAGGCTATAAACTTTGATCTCCATTATTAAATCCTTCAAGTTCTCCTGGCTTTCAGCAAGCAAAGTTGTGTCATCTGTGTCTCACAGGTTATGAATGAATCTTCCACCACTCTTCATGCCTCATTCTTCTTCACATAGTTCAGCTCCTTGGATTATTTGTTCATCATGCACAACAAAGAAATATAGTGAAAGAATATAACTCTGACTCAACTTTTCTGATAGAAAACCATGAAATATTCCCTTAATTTCTTTGATTCACTGCCTCTTGGAACATGTACAGGTTTCACATGAGATTAATTAAGTGTTCTGGAATTCACCATCTTCTCAGTGTTATTCATAATGTGTTATGATCCATATAGTCCAATAGCTTTGCATGGTCAATAAAACACTTTCTAGTATTTTTTTTTTTTTTTGCTTTCAGCAATGATATCCTTTATTCCACATCCTTTCTGGTGCCAGCTTGAATATCTGACAGTTGACTATCAATGTACTTGTGTTATACCACATTATTTAAAGAAAGAGAGAGACAGAAATTGATATCAAGAATTGGCTCACACATTTGTAGAAACAGGTAAGTCCAGTCTGGTTCAAGTCCATGGGTCAGATGTTAAGCTGCAGTTTTCTCCTGATGTAACTGCAGGGTCGGATGAAGCAGGCATCAGGGAGAAGAAGCAAGAGACCATCGGCTGGTGGATGCAGAGCAAATGGTCAGCATGCCAGATGGCAGGTCAAATAGAAGCCACTGATGCTTATATGATGGTTGCCAGGCAAATATGGTAGACTATATTGGCTCAAGTCCAAAGAATCAGAGTGCGATGAGCCAGGTGCAGGATCCAGAACCAGCAAAGAACAAGTTAGTTTCCTCATAGCATCCACTCTTTGGGAATTAGGCCACACTCCCCAGGAGGCTTTCTTTCAATTTGATCAAGGCTCTGACTTGAGTAAGGGGGGCTTCACTTTCCTTAATCTTCTAAGAACTGATTGATTGCTCACAGCAGACGCCATTATGGAGTTGATTGCGTAGTGTTCCATAACAATATAAGTGATTATCGGGCTTTCACTGACAAATCACTGAGAATCCTGGCCCAGTCAAGTTGACAGAAAGTCTAAATATCACAGTGCTGCTTCAACTCTTTTTCAGTTCTTTTCAGCAAAATTTTACTTGCAGATGATATTAATGATATTGCTTGATCATTTCTGCATGCTGTTGGATCACTTCTTTTTAGAATGGGCACAAATAAGGATTTCTTCCAGTTGGAAACAGTGGCCAGGTAGCTGTCTTCTACATTTCCTGGCAGAGATGAGTGAGCACTTCCGGTGTGGCATCCATTTGTTGGAACATCTCTACTGGCATTCCATCAATCCCGGAAGCCTCATTTATCACTAATGTCATAGGTGCAGCTTGGATTTCTTCCTCCCATACCATTGGTTCTTGATCATATGTTGCATCTCAAGTGGTTGAATATCAACCAGTTCATTTTGTTACAAGGATTCTGTGTATTTATTCTCTCTTCCTCTGATGCAGTCTCCTTCATTCAACATTCTCCTCCCAGAATTCTGCAACATTGCAATGAATCCTGTTTTTTTCTTCAGTTCTTTCAGCTCTAGAATAAAAAGTAAAGTATGTCTATGGTTCAATGTCAACTCTGCCGCTATCTGATATTTCTCATTTAATACCATAACAAGTATACTATCTGACTCTGTAGTCCATTACCGATGTATGTTTGGAGACGTACTGAACAGAATGAATGCTGAAGTACAAGGCATGAGTGGCACTGGCTGTGATGGTTAAATTATGTGTCAACTTGAGTGGACCAGGATTCTCAGTGGTTTAGAAGTTAAATAATGATGGAATTTGGTAGGTATGCCGAGATGTAATTTGGTAGTGATGGATGATGGGATTTAAGTTATATCATGATATAAGGGAGTCCGAGTCATAAAGTCAGCAGTCCAAATCCACTGAATCCACCAGCTGCTTCTTGGAAAAAAGATGTGCTTTCTAGTCCTGGAAACAGTTACAGCCTCAGAAATGCACAGGGGCAGTTATACCTTGTCCTGTGGGGTCTCTAAAGGTCATCATCGACTCGATAATAGGAAGTTTCATCATGATATAGCTTGCAGTTTTGTAATGCTGAAATCAACATCTGTTTTCTAGTATGATTTCCAAATAATAACCTGGTCTTTGGAAACTAACCATGCTGGTAGGTAAAGAATGAATCTAGTATGAAATGTACATAGACCTGATGTTCAAAAATCAAGAGAAGTACATGCTTGGCTTTTCTCAAACTGAAAAAAATGACGGTACTAAAAATTTAAAACTCACATTGGATCAAAAAGTCAATAAATTACCTAAAGTAGAAATTTTGAGTCTATACAGTTATAGAGAAAAAAAATCAATAAAAGAGGTGAAGGATGGGGGTGGGGGACAACGCAAAGGAAAACATTAAAATAATCACAAACAATTTTTAAAAGGTATTCTCAATAAGTCAGGTTAAAGAGTCAAGTAAAAACTATATATGAATGTATTGTGGTAGCGATTGTGATTGATGTACAGAATGATCTTTGTGTTAGCTCTGAATAAAATGGTTTTTTGGAGAAAAACATGACATATGGATAAGGGTAGTAAAGAAAACTTTAGAATTCTACTCTTCAGTACTCTGCGATTACTTATGGTGTGATTTTATCATTTATAGAAATTAAGTAATTAATAATTATAGATAAAACACCAAACCCAAAAAACCAACTCTCTGCCACTGGGATGACGCTGACCCACAGCAACCCGACAGGACAGGGTAGAACTGCCTCTGCCAATGCCGGACTGTTTTTATGGGAGTAGAAAGCCCCATCTGAAGACCAACTATATTAAAACTTCATATTCATTTTTAAAACCAAAAGCGATTCAAAATATATTCACTCTGCAGTCTACTTCAGAAGGCTGATAAACTGCAACGTTAACGGAGTAAAGGACTTCATGAAGATAAAAGTTATAAAAATGGAAGGAAAACAGTCCCTTCAAATCGGTTTCTTTACGGAATTAACTCAGATAGAGAAGAGCTGTAACTGGGACCAGTGAATATTCACTGTACATTTATAACAATAAATTTGAAGTTATAGATGGAATGATTAATTTTCTAGGGGAAAAAATGCAATTTGGCTTCAAGAAGAAGTAAAAACAATAAGAGAAGATTTTACAGTTTTTCTCCCACTATTTTTTTCTTCTCCATAGGCACCAGATCCATATTTTTGAGCACTCCATCCATTTAAATCACCGAGGCATAACACTTTTAAAAAATATTTAAGCTATTACAAAACACAGCTCCAGATATATAAATCCCCAATTCATCCTATAAAAGCAGAATGTCATTAGTTCCAAAAGCGTGGAGGGTAGCAGCAAAAGAGAAAGGAAAACATCCGAGCCTTACACGAGACAATTGAAATCCAAACATTAAAAAACAGCTATCTAATAAAAATTCCAGTATAATATTAAAATAACTCACACATGATTTTAGAATGCAAAGCTGGCACAGACTAAGAAAGTTACTGAGGTTACTGCATATGTAGATTAAGGAATGAAAACATATAATAAATAAAACCCACAGCCATCCTGTTGATATTGACTCAGAGCACCCCTCTATAACAAAGTAGAACTGCTTTTCAGGGGGTTGAGATGGTAAATATTTATAGGAGAAGACAGGTCAGCCTTCTCCCTTAGAGCCACTCAATGTCTAACCATCTGTACCACCAAGACCCTTCAACTATTTGATCGATTCTGAAAAGATCATTTGATAAAGTTCAAGAGCCACTTCTGGTTTACAAAAATCGATTGTAACTTGGAATTTAAAGAAAATATGATTTATTTGAAAAGGACACTACACAGAAATAAACACTAGGTTCATATACATTGGAGAAACACTAGAGGAATTCCTAAAAAATTTAGGAAAAAGACAAGAATGTCCACTCTCTCTTGTTGAGGGCAGCAAATGTACAAATGTGCTTTACACATGGATGGATGTATGGATTGTGATAAGAGTGTATGAGCCCCCAATAAAATGATTAAAAAATGAAAAAGAATGCCCATTCTCACTATTAATTAGCACTGTACTAGTGTCCAAAGGATTAAAATAGGCATTAACAAGAGGAGAAATGCAAATGAACAATAAACAAGAAAAAAAACACGCTAATCTGTAATAATAACAAAAGAAGTAATTAAAATAATAACTTGCAATGTTTGCCTACCTAATGGAAAATTAATAAGTTTCAATTTTGATGAAAGTGCTCCTTCTAATCCTCTTCCATAGCTGGAACAGTGGTGGGATTCAAACAATTTAATAACCGGTTCATTTCCCTAATGACTATTTTAAGTATTAAAAAAGAAATACTGAAAGGTAATTTATTTCATACATTAAAACTTAAATAAGAACAATAAAAGAGGTACACAAAACTAGATTGTTAGGAGTTTCTAAATATTAATGAAAAAATATTAAATAATATATGACAAAAAACAATAAAACGGTTATTTAAAATATTGCCTCTTGATTGGCATCTTCACTTCCAATAGTCTTCACTTTCAACCAACCAACCATCATTGGCTGTGATTTATCCTGAATCATCTTTTCACTGTTTGTCACTTCTTCGCTTTCTGTTATATGTTTGCTTACTGAAGTAACAGCACACTTGGAAGGGAATAAAAATGTAGGATTTCATCAAAAGGATAACAAACTTTATAAAATGAATAAATATTATAACCATAGTTCTAATTTTTTTACACCTGTGGATGGAATGAGCATTACTACAGGTGCCGGTGGCACAGATGCATGTGAAAAAAGAGTAAGGAATGTAAATTTGAGATTTCCACATTGGATGGCTGCCCACCTTAGAGAGAACCCTGATTGTGAGTGTCATTTTAACAAATAGTTTAGCAAACTCAACAGAAAGTAGGTACCAGAATGTTCTGCTGAACCCACATGAACCTGCTGAATTCAACCAATGACCTACACCCCTCTCAGCAGGCTTCTTTTTCTTCCCCTTCCTTTCCCTCAGCTTCTTTAAAGGTTAATGAAACCTGCTTTACAAATGATTCTTTACTAATTCATTTTGCTAATGAAGCCATTGCTCAATGCTTTACGCTCTGGAAGGGACCATGCCGGTGGGAAAGGTCTGAGTTATGGGGCAAGAAGTGAGACGGAGTGGGTGAGAGGAAGGATAAGGAATGGTGAATTCTGATCCTGTGGATGCTTGGGTGGGGTGGTGGCTGCCTGCCCTCTAAAGTATCTAAGAATAAACATGAATTGGGTTCTATTTCTTGTAAAATAATACCCCTTGCATTATTTTGCTAAGGTGCACTTCATGCTTACTCTCCTTTTTATATTACAAACTTTTATCACATTAAGTGAACTATGGGTATAGAGTGGCCAAATTTCTGTTTTCTAATTAAAGAGGTCTCCACTGAGCACCTAAAAGGAGGTTGTAATGCTCTCCCACCTTGCGAACAATTGGAGGAACAATTGTATTATGTGCTTGGACTGATCAAGAAAAAGGCATCGGGGGTCACTTAGATGGCTATCCTACCATAATTGAGAATAAAAACCCAATTGAACAAGGAAAAGAGAAGCAAATATCCCCCTGAAAGACAGATGGAGACCCCAGAGATCAGAAGACACACAGGTCTAACGCTTTAGGCCAGTGATTGTGAAACGGACCAGCTGGGGCTGGTAAGCCTTTGCCATCATAGAGTGATGGCAGCCTCACCAACCCAGAGGAGATTTCACAGAACACCACGAGCTAGCCACCAAGTAGCAAGTCCACTGGCATAAACATTGTGTCTTTAGTTTATTTCAAGAGCTTCAAAAGTAGAAGAAAATAATTAAGATCCCCCTCAGCGATGGCAGTCATCGCTCCACCAAAATAGAAATTCCTTGGTTGACTCATTTTTTCTCTCAACATTAGGATGCATTTCCCATCTCATTGAAAAGACCAAATTCATATTGTTTAAGATTGCTATACCTTTATTATAAACCTTTTAGTTAATCCTCACAGTGTTCCTAATACACAAAGATCAGATTCTTTGAGGGCCCCGTTCTTACACAGGTATGAGGTGCCTTTGGGACATGATGGTTCCATATCCTTTGTGTTCCCATAAAGGTTTTCTTTGTTTCTATCTTGTAATGGGTGGAGGTTTACAGAGAAAACGGTCAGTTTTACATGCAATGATTCATACACCATCTGCTTCATCTCTCTCATGGCAATCCTCAATGCAGCTCCACTACACAAAGAACCCAGGGCACTAGGGGGTTCCTGACTCTGGA
>NW_022103905.1:12323000-12326228 GCF_000313985.2 Echinops telfairi
GGGCCAAGAAGTAGCTCAACACTTTCTATGAATGATTTATTGAACCTTCACAAGCACTGTCTAAGGTGAACACTGTCATTTCCATTTTGAACAAGACTGACCGAGGGGATAGAGGTTGAAGAAGTTTGGCCAAGATCACACCCCTCCTAAGCGGAAGACCGGGAGCCTCTGCTCTGTTATCACACCACACCTGCATTCAACGCTGACTCCATCCCTTTCTTCACTCCCTACCTATGATCAACATGAGTCCTGGAAAACCGTTCATGGCAATGATGTTGCAAGCTGTCCTTTCTTTCTCCTACACAAGCCATCCTCATTCCTGACCATTGTTCCCAGCTTCCAATCATGGTTTCTTCTTATGTTCATTCCATCTCCATGTAGCCTCCCAAGTTACCTGCTTCCAAAATAAATTTGATGGTGGTGTGTTGACTTGCTTACCAAATTCTTTTATAAAAGTCTTCATTTATAAAGATCATCATTTATGATATGATTCCTAAATGTCTTTTTATGTCTTTTGTTTTGTTCTGTTGTCATGGCTTCTTCCCCTGGCATGTCTCATCCCTACTTTCCAGGGTCCAGTGATACTACTTGGTCCCCATAAACATACTAGATTCATTTTTGTCTGGTGCTTTGGCACATGACTGGACTATTTCATCACTTCTTGCTTCCTCCTGGCTCACTCCTCCTTCTCCTTAAGGTTCTGCTTATGTCTGGAAGAAATCATCCCCTGACCCTCAGAATCGAGGCTGGGTGTGAATTCCCATAGAATTCTTTGGTCATATATAGTAGACTTACAAGTCTACTTAGAAGTCTTTGATGCCTCATTTTCAAGTAGACTAACATCCTTGAGGGCCGATCTAGTTTGGTTATTGTATTCCATGTGATAGCACAGCGATTGGCACAGGACAGATAAATATATTTTGGGGTAAGGGAATAAATGAATAAAGTGGGAGCAAATAGTAGATGTCCATAAAGCTCCCTACAATTCCAGCTAAGATGGACTAGGAAGACACATGGTGGTCTCCTTCTGAGTAAGAGAGATAGGGACAGGTCTCTATGGGGCTATTGTTGTAGTCTTTTTTCCAGGTTGTCCCTATTTCTGTCTAACACCACCTTGCTCTCAATGCCTTCTGAATGTCTAACCTCTTCTGTTCTTTTCATCCATAAGGAGCCCTGGAGGCTTATTGGGTTAGGAGTTGGGCTGCTAACTGCAGGGTCAGCAGTTAAAAACCACCAACAACTTCGTGGGAGAAAGATGAGGTTTTTTATTCCTGTTAAGATGAAAATCTCAGAAACCCATCTGAGCACTTCTATCCTGCCCGATAGGGTTGCTATAAGGCAGAATTGACTCAATAACAATAAGCTTTGTTTTGTCTTTTTTACCTTTAAGGAGCCCTAGATGTGTAGTACGTGATGAGTTGGGCTGCTAATCACAAGGTCAGCAGTTTGAATCCACTAGCCTATTCTCAGGAGAGAGATGAGGCTGTCCCCATAAAGAGTTATGAGAAACCAAGAAGGGCAATCCTACTCTGGATTACAGAGTCACTATGATTTGGATTTGGGCTGGTAATTTTTATCCATTATTCACTACACTCTATCTTTAGGCTCAATCTACAAAGACAAAGTGAATTTGTCAAGGTCATACATCCGAAATTTCTTTCCTGCCTATGTAATTCGCTTGGCACTCCTTCATCTCCTATCTTGGCACTTCTTTAATTGGCATGCAACTCGCTTTTGAAAAGTCACTGTATGTGAACATGACTTTCTGCTCTCAAATTAATTGTTAGAAACCGAGTGGTCCTTTAAAAAAGAAACAACCCCCCCCCCCAAAAAAAAAAGGTTGTCATGCACTGGCAATTTCAATTCAGCTCATTAAAAATTTATTGAGGGTCTACTAAAGTTAACACATATAGCCAGAGATGAGTCAGAATCGTTCTACTCTCAAGGAACTTGCTAGTCAGAAGAACACCATTTAAGTGCACAAATTATTATTTTAAAAAGAGCAAGTTAGATAAATGTCATAGTGCTATGACGCTTGAAAAGGCAAGTTTGAGAAGTTTGGGAGGCTTAGTATAAGAAATAGATTTCAGATAGGCTTTATTGTGGATTGAGAATATTCATTGCCAAGAGAAAAGAAAGGAAAATAAAAGATGAAAACTACGTGATGTTCAGGCAAGTTATGGCCGCAGTGGTGGTCCAGACCACAGGGTTATTTTGTTTGGCTAGTATTCAACTTAAAAATATTAATAAAAATGTAATTAGGTAATTCTCCATAGCCCCCATACTAATGATATATTTTTTCGCCACAAACTTAAAAAAATTAATTATTTTAAAAAATCATTCTATTGGGGGCTCATACAGTTCTCATCACAATCCACATTATTTGCCTCTCTGGTCTTGGCTGCTATGTTATGGGGTTTTTAAATCACTTTATTGGGGGTTCTTACAGCTCTTATCACAATCCATCCATTAATCCATTGTGTCAAGCACGTTTGTACATATGCTGCCATCATCATTTTCAAAACATTTTCTTTCTACTTGAGCCCTTGATATCAGCTCATTCTGCACCCTACCCTCCACCATCCCTCCTTCAAACCCTTGATAATTTATAAATTGTTATTTTTTTCATGCCTTACACTGACTGTTGTCTCCCATTACCCACTTTTCTGTTGTTCATTCCCCTGGGAGGGGATTATATGTTGAACGTTGTGATTGACTCCCCATTTCTTCCCCCCACCCCTGCCCCCACCTTTCCTTTACACTCCTGGCATCGCTACTTTCATTATGCGTTTATCTGTCCTGGATTCCCTATGTTTCCAGCTCTTATCTGTACCCCTGTACATATTCTGGTGTAGCTGGATTTGTAAGGTAGAATTAGGATCATGATAGTGGGGGTAGGGAGTATTAAAGAACTAGAGGAAGGTTGTATGTTTCATTTGAGCTATACTGAAGAGTGACTGGCTTGGCTTGTCCTTGTGATCCTCCTATGAGAGGATGTCAATTGTCTGTAGATGGACTTTAGGTCCCACTCCACCCTACCCCTCATTCACATCAATACAATATTTTGTTCTGGGTATTTGATGCCTGATACCTGATCCCATTAATACTTCATGGTTACACCAGCTGGTGTGCTTCTTCCATGAGGGCTTGGTTGTTTCTCAGTTAAATGGCCACTTGTTTATCTTCAAGCCTTTAAGACCACAGGCGCTATATCTTTTGATAGCTGGG
>NW_022103905.1:12326469-12328658 GCF_000313985.2 Echinops telfairi
TCTATAAATGTGCTTTGCCTCCTAGTCCTTTCTTCTATTTCTTTTTACTTTTCTCTTGTCCCACTATATTGTTCAACCTTCATTTGGGCTTCAGTAATTCCTCTCAGGTACATTGCACTTGATCAAGCCCCACCAGGCATCCTACTCCCTCCTCACCCTCAATTTTAGATCCCAAGTTGTTCCCTTATCCCTGGGTTTATTGGCACCTCCCTACCTTTCCCCCACCTCCCACTCTCCTGTGTCCCCCTAGAACTGTAGGTCCCGTTGTTTTCTCCACCGGAACTAATGGTATTTTTTATAATGAGGAGCCCTGGTGGCCTAATGGTTGAGCTCTTGGCTGCTGAGAGCTTAGCAGTTTGAAATTATCAGTAGTTCTGTGCCCTGGGGATCTGCTCCCATAAATTTCACTGCCTTAGAAATCCTAGATGGCAGTTCTACTCTGCCCTAAAAGGTCACTGTGAGCTAGGTCGATTAGCAGCCCACCACACATGTTTACCTTTCCTAGTCCAATCCCAGAAGACCTTTGAGTGGTAGGATACTGGAAAGGTGGTTTGGAAGCCAACATTGTGAAAGGGTAAAAGTTTTCAAACAAACAAGTCATTGAGGAGTGACTGAAGTTAGCTAAAGAATGATGATTAGAGCTGCACTTTGGAGAGATGGATCTGGCAGTGGCATGTAAGATTGATTAAACAAAAAGAAGTTACAATCATGTAAGACATGAATGCTGCATTGTCCCCCTCAGCTTATGACCCAGAGAGTTATTCAATAAACACTTCTCCAATTCTTCATGTGGTCTGCAATTTGCCATGTAGCACTGCCTTGTGTCCTCCTCCAGTTTTGCTCTTGTGGCATTGTCCCCTCAAACCCTAGAGTATTGGGATCATACCCTGTCCCTTTTGTGTCTCACAACATGCTGACACCTGGCAAGTAGTCAATAGAGAGGTGTCCGACTGGTGCCAGGGAAGTTGTACTATATGCTTTACAACAGAGGTGTGATAAAGTGACTCTAATTCGTATGCTATGTCCATTTAAACTATTAAAGAAATGCTCTCATTATCTGAGCACAAAGTGTGTGATCTGAAATGCTTTTGTTTGCCCTTAGTCCATGTAATGGCCTTTTATGCTAATACTTTCCTGTTCAGGATTTAATACTTTTCCTTTTGACAATTTGACGTGTGTGATAGGATCAACATTTTAACATCATATACCACTAACCTCTCTCATGGGGATGTTGGAGTCTAATTCAGTTTTTTCATTCAGTGGAAAGGTTTAGCCTATAAGCTCAAGTCCTAAAACTTCCATTGAGTTTCATAGAGACATCATATCACTCATTTAATTGTTAAGCCCTTGTCAAACTCGAACCTTCTTATTTTGATATATTAAAAAATAGAAGGCTTGAAGGATTTGATCTTTGTAGGGATAATGTACACATCTGGCAAGTTGACCATGTTATCTACCATAGAATAAAACTAGGAAGTTATGATCCTCAGAAATCACTGTTGACACAGATCAATGTTTTCTCTACAAAGTCTAAAATCCCATAGTGTGAACTGCCTTTGAAATCAAAGAAGAGCAGAGACTGTTGTCAGTGTAAGTGTTCTTCATTCCACACAGTTTTATAGCTTTACATTTGGACACACTTGTTCAAGTTCATGTTCCTGAAAATATATGAAGAATAAAATGAGTACAGATGATCATAATTACCCATACAATTATAATTACCCAATTTCATCCCCCACCAAATCTTTTAGAAATATACCTTTAATATTTTGTTGTGACTCTCTAAAACAAACATTTTGCTAATTGTAAAAGCAAAATAATAAACAAATACGGAGATGGGTAAGATAGAGAGTACCACCTAAGGTTCCTCTCCCTGCAGATAACCATCGGCAGTTTCATAGGTTGATAGCTAGTGCCATACATTGTGTGTGCGTGTTGGGATTCTTGGTGTTTTTACCAAAAGATTAAACTATGGCACTTTCGGCCATTAAACGGTGGCATATGCTTCAGGAATCATTGGAGCCATTTCTTTCATGTCTGGGTTCCGTCTTAATCAAGTTTCAACAGCATTCCTTGGGACAGTTCTTTATTCCTTGGCTGTGACATTTTAGCCTGTAAACCTCTCTTGTGCAATAATGTAAAAGGAGAGGAAGAGGAGGGGGGCGAAGAAGAAGAAGAAGAAGAAGAAG
>NW_022103905.1:12330523-12356012 GCF_000313985.2 Echinops telfairi
CTGTTTGTTGGCCATTACGAGTGTTTTCCAGTCCAGTCTGATGGGGTGTCACACTGTGTTTCCAAAGTCTATTTTTGGTATTCCCTGGGGATTTAATCACTTTGCTCCCCTTGCTGCTTTGTTGCATGCCCTTAGTGTTTTGCCACAGCATGATGGGGTCAGATTGTGCACAATTCCTGCACTGTGTCTCTAGTGTTGTCCCCTGCAGCACTGTGGTTAAGTGAGGAACATCATGTCTCATGGTGGAGCCGGTCCTATGGTCCTCTCTGTGCGTTGTCTGCTCTGAGCAGGAATATCGTCCTTGGGGCTTGGTGGCCAGGATGTCCTCCCCTACCTCTCCCTCCCTTTTCATTTCTCCAGTGTGCTCTAATCAGGTGCACCCCTCTCCCCAAGCTGTAGCCCCAGGGCTGTCCTCTGAAGTGCTTTGTATTGGTGATGGTGGGTCCACATAGTTGGGATTGGGGCCGGTCCTGAGCTTCATTCATTTTGCTTATGTCATAATACTTTTTTTAAACCTTATTATATTATATTATCTCATGTTGCTTTTACATGAAAGTTGTCTCTTTTTTTCCTTATTCTTTGTGGGCACTGTGATTTCAATCTTTGAAACATGTGTCTACAATGCTGAGGGACCAGATAATTTGGAAGTAAATGATAACTAAAATCTACAGTGATCATAAAAATGTTATCTGTACTCATTCCTGTTTTCACCTTTTAATCTCCAGATCATAAGCCAAATCTAGTGTTCTCTGAACTACCTTTATCTAGTTTATGATAAGACCTCACATGTATGCAGGACTTTGTCCTTGTAATGTATTTTCCTATAGAACACTTTATTTTACCTTAATCAATACTCAGGGTCTCTAGGTATAAGGTTTAAAATGGAAAGCCACGTATGTAGATTTTATATTCTCACTCTGAAAGTTCTCGCTTTGCAATGTGAAGGTTCTCTGAATTTCTTTGAACTTGTATTAAAACTCAGTGTCATGGAGTTGATTCTTACATAAAAGGAGCCCATAGGTGATCTCCAAGACTGCACATCTTCAACACAGAGACAGTCTTATCTTTCTCCTAAGGAGCAGCTGCAGGATTTGAACCATTAGCTCTTTGATAAGCAATCCTAATGTGGTAAGCCAGAGTGATGTTTCAAAGCATAGGTCCCTTATGTACTACTGAACCATTTCTGTTTATGGACTTGGGGGTTCTTGTCTGTCCTGTCCTTTGTCAACTTTTGTCATCTACACATTATTACTTAAAAGCAAGGAATATTTGGACAATTGAAAAAAATCAAATAGAAAATTTGACTGCCTTTTAAATCAAGAGGTTTCCATTCGATTTAGTTATGACATTGCTTAAGAAAAAAAACAACATTGCTATGAATGTTCTATTACATCAACAACGATCACTCCTACTTTGTTCATGGAACCAGTCAATATATGAATCTATGGAGGAATGAATCTGCATGTCTTAGTCCTTTAGGAAATTTATTCTATTATGTTGTGAGCTCCATGGCTTTACTCAAAAACAAAACAAAACATTTTTAATTAAAAACAATTATCCTTGACTTTAATTTATAAAAAAAATGGTTTTGAATAATTAAATGAAGTCTAGATAGGGTCTCCATGGAAAGGAAGATCATACCAAATGTTTGAAAGTCGAGCCAATATTCTTCTACATTTTTCTTTCTTTGTAAAAATAACATTAGAGTCAAGATGATATCCAGGTAGAATCACCTGCCCAGCACTCCTGCTGTTTGTCCTGAAAATTAGGAGATAAGGGGGCCAATATTGGGAGACTGGGTACTAAAAATAGATTCAGTGTACTAGGGTCTGGTTCATACTTCCCCCTGTGATATTCATCCAGGAAGTGATTTGAGAACTTGCTGAAGCACTCAAGTTTACTGAGTCTGCCTGTGGGCTCCACGAACCCTTTCCCAGGTACAGGAGGACGGCATCGACCACCCTTTACTGCACCCAAGACAGGAGACCCACTGAGAGGAGTAACTTTCCCAAGCTGCTGTCTAAAAGTAATCATAACCCCAGGTTTGCAGAGAGCCTCCAAGAAGTAGCCACAAGACCTCACACTGGGGCTCCCCTCTCCGCTATCTGGTATGAGCCTAGAGTCTAGCAGGGGTCCTCAAACTTTTTAAACAGAGGGCCAGTTCACTGTCCCTCAGACCGTTGGAGGGCCGGACTATAGTTTAAAAAACAACAAAACTATGAACAAATTCCTATGCACACTGGGTGAGTTGACTGCTAAGCACGACAGGCAGTGGTGGCAAAAACACCCTGCTGGCCGGAAACATTTCCTTGGAGGGTTGCATGTGGCCTGCTGGCCATAGTTTGAGGACCCCTGGTAGGGCCTTGCAACTCCCCTCCCCAGCCAGGAAAGGAGTGACTACATTAGCCTTCCCTTTCCACCTCTCCACAGCTCCATGCCTGTAACGATAGATAATTAGACAATAATTTGCAGCAATTGAAGAGCCAGAATATTTACTTGTGACAGAAGACTGGTCCCCAGAGAGCAAAGGGTGATGCTGGCAGGATAGAGCCCAGAGTGACAATGGAGTGCAGCAGGGGACAAATTCAGATCCAGTTGGCCCCAAACCCACTATGTTCATCTGGTCCTCCTTCCCTAGGGGACAGCACAGCACAGCCTCAATATTAAGTCACCCCACAAGCCCATTATTAAAAAAAATGTTTTTTAAAGCTTTCAATTCCAAGCTGTGGTTCCTTGTGTAACTTTGCATGTGAGCCACCAGATGTCTTGCATTAGCATAGTATTAACAGAACAAGATAGCCAGAACTCTAATCTCCAGAGCACAGCCTAGGATTTTAACATAACAAAATGGGAAAAGCCAATAGGTTCTGATAGTCACAGCCCAAGTCAAAAAGTGGCTTTTCCATTGTATTAAGTATATATGTACATATGTTGCCATCATTATTTCTAAACATTTACTTTCTACTTGATCCCTTGGTATCAGCACTTATCTGTACCAGTATACATGCTCTAGTATAGGCTGCAGCAACAGGCAGAACTGGTGTCATGATAGATGGGGGTGGGGAAGTCTCAAAGAACCACAGGAATATTGTGTGTTTCTTCTGAGCTATATTGCGCCCTGGTTGACTCATCCCTTCCTATGACCCTTCTGTGAGGGGATGTCCCATTGCCTACAGATGGGTTTGGGTCTCTGCTCTGACCTTCCTCATTCTCAACAATATGTTTTTTTATTTGTTTGTTTGTTTTGAGTCTTCTGATGCTTGTCACCTGATCCCCTCGATACCTCATGATCACACAGGCTGGCATGCTTCTTCCACGTGGACTTATTACTTCTGTGCTAGATGGCCACTTGTTTAACTTCAAGTCTTTAAGACCCCAGACACTATAGCTTTTGATAGCTGGGCACCATCAGCTTTCTTCACCACATTTTCTTATGTATCCATTTTGTCTTCAGAGATTATGTCGGGAAGGTGAGCATCACAGGATGCCAGGTATTTGGAACAAAGAGTTCATGTGTTGAGGCAGGGATTGAGCAAAGGCCCAAAGTCTGTCTACTACCTCAATATATTGCCATATATGTACATATGCCAACCTCTATTTTTATGAAGTAATATATTTACATATGTACACACCTATGTTTATACCTCTGTCCATAGCTTTGCTTCCTAGATTTTTACTGTTTCCTTTTACATTCCTCCTGTCCCACCATCACACTTGCCCTGCTTCTGACTCTTAGTAATTTCTCTCAGCTAGATTACTGTTGCTCCAGCACCCCCAGGATCTCTAAGTCCCCCTTGTTGTTGATTTTAGTTCCCTAGTTGTTCCCTGTCTAAGGCATTGTTTGATCAACTTTCCTTCCCCTCCCTACTCCTCTCTCCAGGTCCCCCCAGAACCGCTGGGCCCATTGCTTTCTCCTTGATCTTACTTCTTGTGCCTGAGTGGACTCATGTTATACTTGTCCTTCTGTGATTGGCTAACTTCGCTTAGCATAATTTTCTCCAACTCTTCCCATGAATTGATGTGCTTCAAGGGATTCATCAGTGCTTTTTAGTGATGCGTATCACTCCATTGTGTGTGTATGTGCCATGGTTTTCTAATCCACATGCCTATCAATGAAAATCTAAGTTGTTTCCAATTCTTTGCAATTATGAATTGTGCTGCAATAAACATTGGAGTGCAGATAACTGGTCGTGGTCCATTTCTTACCTCTTCTAGGTATATACCCTGTAGAGGGATAGCTGGTCATAAGGTAGATAAATTTCCATTTGCTTTAAATATCATCAAATCATTTTCCCCAGAGGCTGTATACATCTACAAGGCCACAAGCAGTGGAGAAGAATTCCTAGCTCACCACAACCCTTCCAACATTTGTTGCTCTATGAATTCCTAATTTGGGCTATCCTCCCAGGCATTAGGTGGTATCTCATGGTTGTTTTAATTTGCATTTCTTTGATGACTAATGATCAGGAGCATTTTCTCATGTTTATTGGCTATTCGGGTCTCCTCCCTAGTGAAGCTTCTTTTCAGATCTTTTCCTGATTTCTTCAGGGGATTAACTATTTTCCTCTTTTTGCAGGATATGAAGGTATTTAGATTTTAGTAATAAGCCCTTTGTCTGTTCGGTCATTGCTTAAAATCCGCTCCAAGTCTGTGAGCTCTTTTGTTACTCTCTTGGTGAAGTGTTTTGATGCACACAGGTGTTTTATTCTTAATATATCCAGCTTGTCAATTTCAGGTTCACCTGTGTGTGTACCGTTCCCCATTTCAGTTTACCTATCTATTATTCCCTGCACCAAGGTTCTTAGGTTTGTCCTGATTACTTTGTTGATGGTCCTGGCAGTTTGGGGTTTTTACTTCTAGGTCTGTGATCCACCTTAAGTTTGTTCTTGTTCAGAACACTTTGTTCTAACAAATCCATCATTCTGTGATGCTCACCTTCCCGAGATGTTTGCTGAAGATATCAGGGGCTGAAGTGGGAAGAAAATGCTTTGAAAACGATGATGGCGGCATATGTGCAAATGTGGTTGACACACTGGATGAATACATGGATTGTGATAAGAGATGTAAGAGCCCCCAATAAAAACATTTGAAGAAAAAAAAAGAGAGAGAGGGGTGTGAGTAAAAGAGTAATGGAGAAGAGAGACTGCAACCTCGACCCAGGTAAAGTACCCCTTAAGATATGAATACTGACAGAATGTATGTATGTATAGATTATGATTAGAGCTGTTTGAGTCCCCAATAAAATGATTTTAAAATATTGTTCTAGTTCATGGGGTGAGGTAAGGATCTTGTTTCATTTTTCTACAGGTGGATATCCATTGTTTAACACCTCTTGTTAAAGAGGGCATCCATCTCCCACTTGATGCTTTTGGGGCCCTTATCAAAGATCCATTGTCTATATGCTGATGGTTTTATTTCTGGGTTTTTCTGTTCTTTTCCATTGGTCTGAGTATCTATCATTATTAAAGTAGCATGCTGTTTTGACTACTGTGGTCATAGTAAGTTTAAAGTCAGGTAAAGCAAGCCCTCCGACTTTGTCCTTCTTCTCGAGGAGTTCTCTGTCAATTCTGGGCTTCTTTCCTCTCCCTCTGAAATTAGTGGTCATTTTTTCCAATTTTTGAAGAAGGTTGTTGGTAATTGAATCGGGATAGCATTAAACTTATATAGTGCCTTGGGTAAGATTGACATCTCTACTACGTTGAGTCTGCTGATCCACAAGCATGGGATATTCTTCCATTTGTGGAGGTTGCTTTTGGTTTCCTGTAGACAGTCCTGTGGTTTTCCTTGTATAAGTCTTTTGGGTTTCTTTTGCTTAAATATATCCCTAGATATTTCCATTTGTTCTTTGCTATTGTGAAGGGTACTGCCTTCTTGATCCCTCTTCCATGGTCTTGTGCAATGTATATAGCAAACCAACAGACTTCTGTTTGTTGATCTTGTATCATGCCCCACTTCCATAGTCTTCTATCACTGTCAGTACTCCTGTTGTGGAGCTTTTGTGATTTTCACTGTATAGAATCATGTTGTGTGCATATAGCAATAGTTTTACCAACCCCCCCCCCTCCCAGCTGGATACATTTAATGTCATTCTTCTGCCTTATATTGTTAGCTAGGACATCCTGTATGATGTTGAATAGAAGTGGGGACAAGGGGCTTCCTTGCCTGTTCCCCTTTTCGGTGGGAGTGTTTTCATCTTTTGCAATTTGGCAATGATGTTGGCTGTTGGCTTTTTGTAGACAACTTGTATTATCTTGAGGAATTTCTTGAGTGTTTTAATTAGGAATTGTTGTTGGATGTCTAAAGCTTTTCCTGCGTCTATTGATATTCTCATGTGATTCTTATCCTTTTTCTTATCAATGAGGCAAATAATGTTGATGGACTTTCAGATGTGGAAACATCCCTGCATCTCTGGAATCAGTCCCATCTGATCATGATGGAGGATATGGTTTATGTACTTTTGTATTCTAATGGCCAATATTTTGTTACAGATTTTTTTTGTATCTATGTTAATTAGAGATATCAACCTGTAGTTCTCTATTCCTGTGGAATCTTTGCTCTGTTTGGGTATCAAAGTTATACTCGCTTTGGAGAATGAGTTTGGAATTTGCCATCTTTTTCTATGCTTTGGAATAATTTGTGAAGGATGGGTGTTAGCTCTTTCCTGAATGCTTAGTAGAATTCTTCTGTGAAGCTGTCTGGTCTGGGAGTGTTTTTTGTTGGTAGTTTCTTGATAACCATATCTATTTATTCTTTTGCTATGGGTCTGTTGAGGTTCTTGACCTCCATCTGGGATAATTTAGGGAGGGATTGTTTTTTTCCAAGTATTTGTCCCTGTCTTCCACGTTGTTGAATTCATTAGCATACAGACTTTCATAGTACTTTGTGATTATCCTTTTAATCTCATTGGGGTCTGTTGTGATTTCCCGTTTCATCCTTTATCCTGGTTATTGATGTTTGCGTCTTCCTTTCTTTGGTTAAGGTTGCCAGCAGTCTGTCGATTCTGTTGATCCTTTCAAAGAACCAGCTTTTTTGCTGCATTGATTTTTTTTTTTTTTGCATTATTTTCTTGTCTTCCCACTCATTTAACCCTGCCCTGATTTTTATTATTTCTTTTCTTTTGCTATTGGAGGGGTTATTCTGTTTACTCTGTCCTAGTTGCTGGAGGTTTTGTGATAGCATATCAGTTATAAATCCCTCTTCCTTTTTCATATATGCATTTATTGCTATCAAACTTCCTCTGATTACTGCCTTTGCTGTATCCTATAAGTTTTGGTACATTGTATTCTCATTCTTGTTAATTTCTAGAAAACTTCCTAATTTCCTCTCTAATCTGGGCCGGTACCCTTTCATTTCACAGAAGATCGTTATTCATCCTCTAATTGTTTGCCCTTGTTTTTCTGGTTGTCTTCTTGTTGATCTCCAGCTTTATGGTATGGTGGTCTGAGAAGAATATCTGGGTAATCTCTCTGTGTTTGAATTTACTGAGGCTTGACTTGCATCCAAGCATGTGGTCTACTTTTGAAAATGAGCTATGTGTACTTGGGAAGAATGTTCTTTTTTTTTTTTTTGGATGGAAAGCTCTATAAATGTCTATCAGCTCCAGGTGCCTAATTGTAGTGTTTAGCTCTGTAGCCTCTTGTGAGCTTCTTTCCCACTGATCTATCTTTCTCTGATAGAGGTGTATTAAAGTCACCAACTATGATTGTTGAATCTGTGATTTCTTTTTTAAATATTTTGAGTAGTTTGTTTGACAAATTCCACCAGTCTCTCATTAGTCCTTAAAAAGTTTTAAATGGGCTCAGCATTTTTTTTAAATTAATTTGTCATATGCCAGTTTATGTTAATAATTATATGGCAATATTCCAACAGAGAGACTTGGACTTTGCATTTGTTGCTTTTACATATATTTTTTGCTTTTTGAAGGTAAATTGCAATTTAAAAAATAAATTTAAAAAATTTTACAGACCATTTGGCCTAATGTAAATTATTTATTTATATTTCTTCTTTGATAGCTTTCAGTCAACACATTTTATCAAAAATGAGTGGCATTTTTTACTGAAACCATAGAGTTATTCTGTAACTCTCCCTGACACAAGTAGGACTAGTTCTGTGTCTTTTTGTATAGGGAGGAATTCCTGAAATATTAACTTGTTATGAAGAGAGGAAGCTAGCTTTAAAGTTTAAGCCCTCTAAGAGATTTTCCCAATGTTCTTTCTTTCACATTTTTTGTTTCTCTAATATATATTTTGCTTGTCTTGCTCAGTGTTGGGTGGAACTGGCCAAATGGACAACCAGAAGCAAAGCCCAGAACAGAGTCTGTAAATGACTTCATGAGCTTCTGACCAACAGTAATCTGAGAACTAGAACTAGACGGCTGAAAACAACTATACTATGAAGACTAACAAAACTAGATAGCAAATCAATATTCACGCAGAATAAATCCTATTAACTAATTACTTCAATTTCAAAAAATGTTCATTTGTGTTGCAGTAGCTATACCCTTGTTTTCTGGAGTTAAAGAAATAGCCCCGTTATGTTCCAACTGCTTATTAGGATTTAAGGATCTTCCTTTGAGGTCAACTGGGGGCTCTCCTGGGACCAGATCTTGATCCATGATCTGTTGGCTCTTCAAATGAAAGGATTTCAAACAGGGATTAACCACCTCCATCTTTTCCTCACTTTAAAAACAAGCTGTTTTATTTGTCATTCATTTATGGAAACCATCACAAAGAAAGAGTTTGAGAGACAGAGTTAATTGTTCTGCTCAAGACATTGCAGCTGATAATAGAATAAATAAAATACAGAGGTAGCTCACTGTCCATTTGCATTGCTTATTACTTCCCTTAGAGACTACAAAAGTGGGTTTTAGGATAATGATGACTTGGTTTTAATGTTCTTGAATAAAAGAAGGAGCCAATGATTAAGAGTTTGTCTGAATTTGGAAGGCAATAAAGAAACATATTTAGAGGAAAAGGGGACTTAGGGCTGAATTGAAACAGGAGTGGAGGGGGGAAGCAAATTTTTCCCCTCTATAGCCCCAAGTAATGTACGGCTTGTGAAATGCATCACAGCTTGAGCCAAGTTTTCAGCAGAGTCTAGCCTCAGAAAGAAAATAAGCCCATTCCTTAAAGGATTGCATTAGCTACTCTAAGTTACTGGAAGAAGTGGAGAGTGTGCACGTCAATTTAAATCTAATTTGCTTTATTTGTTTTGCTGTGAAAGGAGAGAAAAAGAACTTTTAAAATGTCAGGGTTTTCTATTCTGAGTCTCAGCATGGTCATCATTTAGAGAGATTGCTGCTTGTACCCAAGCTCTCATGGACAGGAAATGCTAGAACTGAAAAGTGTGTCGAAGTATCCTATAACTTCACTGCCACTGGGTCAGTATTGACTCACAGTGACCATATGGACAGAATAGAATTTCCCTTGTGTGTGTGTCTGAGGCTGTACATCATAATGAAAGCAGAAAGCCTCACCATTCTCCCGAGGGGTTGCTGTTGAACTCGAACTGTGGGCCTTGTGATTACCTACCCAACTTATAACCCATTATGCCACCAGAGCTCCTTGTACCTTATCATGTGCAGTTAGAAATATCTTAAAGTTAAAATGTTATATCTTGCAAAGTGATCATTACCTATGATTGTGAGACATTTGAAACAAGATTCATATATATTGTAAAAGAACTCTTGCTCAGCAATACCCTACTTTAAGCTAGATGAACTTCTGGGAGACAAGAAAAAAGAGAAAATAGCAAAGAACATTCCTTAGAAAACAAATAGCTGCCAAATTCTTCTGGCTTCTATCCTTTGCTCATAATATAATTATTCAGGGAGAGCCCCCTGAGCTAAGCCATTATTCATAGCTGGGGATTTTTAAACACATGACTATGGAGTTCTTTAATCACTTCTCTCTTGACATGGGAACTGAATTTTATTTTTTAAAGTTGATTTGTCACTTGCTGTCCATGTCTTGATCAATACATTTGTTTGCTTCTGGGGTGCTTAACGGAGCCCTGATGACTTAATGGTTACAAGTTGGGCTGCTAACTGCAAAGTCGGCAGTTTGAAATCACCAGCTGCTCTGAGAGAAATGGAGGTCTTTCTACTCTCAGAACACTGTCATGAGACTCTCACTACAGTCTCAGAAACTCACAGGGTCGCTGTGAGGCAGGCACCGTTGACTCCACAGCAGTGAGTTTGGTTTTTGGTTTTTGAGTGTTTAGCTGGCCCTTAGGCTCCCAATGACAGTCTAAGAAATAGAACAGACCCACATTAGTTAAAACCATAACGGACCTCTTAAGATACAAACTGTATCTAGAACTGTGCATCAAGCCTCTAGCCACCACAACCACTGTAACATTATCTTTCTGTTTTCTATCCAGCCACCAATTTAAGACTTGATAGAAACATCAGCAGAGGTCAGTTTTGAAGGAAAACCAAGGTCATAGGAGGTAGATTTAAGACACCTGTAGGTTGAGGATGTTCAGAGCATACTTGATGGTTGTCAGTTCACTTCTGTACATATGTATCTTGCAAAGGAAATACAGATCACTTAGCTCTGAAGTTTGAATAAAGGTTAGTTTTGAAAATTCAGAACTCAAACTCACTGCCATCCAGTTGATTCTGGCTTATTATGACCCTGTAGGATGGAGTAGAAAGAGTAGAACTGTGTGTTTCTGACTCAACAGACTTGAACCAGATTGGATTTACCTACTTCCACAACTGTATGAGCCCTTTTCTTGATTTAAAGTTTTATATATATATGATTTAAAGTTTAAAATCATGTATATATATGATTTAAAGTTATATATATATGATTTAAATTTATATATATAACTATATATGGCTGTTTATATATATAACTTTATATATATATATATGGCTGTTGTTTTCTTCTCTACTGAACCTAGTCTAACACATGAGCTAACTTTTCCATTTTCCAATGCCATATACTTTTTATTAAAGCATACATTATCTTTGGGATTTTCAACTTTAAAAAGAAGGGTATTTTTCATATTACATATATATCTATGATGGTCTTTAATTTTACCAGAGGTTCTGTTGTACTTAGATGTTTTAGATGAAAAAGAGACCATTACATCTAAGTGTATCTTAAAGAGACCCATTTTTAAAGTCTTAAACAGAGAAAAGACAGAGAGAAGTCCTCCAGAAGAGGGAGACATGAGCCTGCAGCCCTAATGGTGTAAAGGCTTGAAGATTTTACAATCATGTGGCTACAAAGGAAACGGTCTGAGAGACATGATTGGTGGCAGATCATCATATCAGAGTAGCAGGAAAGACTGCCGATGCTGGAAAAGGACCATGATTGGGATCCACTATCACAGGGGAAAAACAGAAAAAGAAAAGCTTATAAGACTGTTTCAGAGCCTACTGACCACCTTGATTGGGGCGACTTTTGACATGGATACCTAGTAACCCAATTTCTATCAAGGGTACATTCAAATAAGTTACTGCGAGCTAGAGTACACCCCATGGGCTGGCCAGCAGAGGTTACTGCACACATACTCTGCAAAGGGGCAAAGCTTTTTTACATCGCCAGCTTATCATCAGAAAGTTTCTTGGTTGCTGAAATCCTTATGGGGACTCAAATGGATTTTGGGCTCCCACTGTAAACCCCAGTTTTCCACGAATCTCTAACTCATTGACATTGAGTCTATCCCAGCTTATAGCAACTGTACAGACAGAGTAGAATGTCTCCTTTGATTTTCAGAGGCAATCACCCTTTACAGGAGTGTAAAGCTGCTTCTTTCTCCCATGGGGCAGCTGGTGGTTTCAGAAGGCTGACCTTGCAGTTAACCCAGTATGCCACCAGGGATCCTTTTCCACAAAACCTAGTGCTTACAAGTTAAGCTCTTCCCTGAAGACAGCCCTAACAACAAGGTTTTACTATGCTAATGTATAGTCTATAATGTACATGTGCCCAGAATTATTATTTGTGTGTGTGCTTGTATTCTTAGACTGATAGTCTGTTAACAGGGAATTAATTATAGGATTATCCACAGTGGAAAGCCTTGAAGACTTGTGTGGCCATTTGAGAAAAGACATTTCAATATTTTTTTCTCCTATCGTTTTATAGGACAATGGGGTTAAATGAGGCATAGCTTGCATTTATTTCAAGATTGGTATGATGGTGATGGTCCGCTCTTTCTAGAAGTTTGTCCAATCAGCATAACTAGGACACAGTTGTGCTAGAAAGAAGAGCATAACATTAAGGATGACCATGAACTCTGTGGAGATTCTTAAACATTGACAAATTGAAAAGATTTGGGGAAAGCATTGTCCTTCACTGAGGGTGACATTGCTATTTTTATTGGTAGTGAACTTCTGATCATCTTCATTTAAAATCCAGAGTCTGAAGAGAGCTATAGAATTACAGCATCTAAGAAAATAATCTTGTAAAAAAAAGTTCCATTGAGAACTAGCAATTGCATTTCTTTTATTTTTTTCCTTCTTTTCCTCTAGCTTAATAAATATAGATTCACTATCTCCCAGGTCTGCAGACCAGAAATCCACCAGGAATCTCAGGATGAAGACCAAAAGAGAGGCAGACATTGCCATTTTTATAGATGTACACATTACTAAGAATGGTCTAAAACAGTGAGTGAGGTAAATGCTGTATTAGTCTGGGCTGACTAGAGAAGCAAATTCTTAGAGACACTCATGTGTGTATAAGAAAGAGCTTTATATACAAGAGCAGCTGAATATTGAGAAAACATCCCAGCCCAGATCAAGTCTGTAAGTCTGATATTAGCCCATGTCCAATACCAATCTATAAAGTCATCTTCAGGCTCACGAAACACATGCAATGATGCCGAATGCAGGAAGATCACAAGCCAGTGGCTGGGAAGTCTTGTGGCTCCAGTGGTGTTGTAAGCGTCTCAGTGCTGGCAGGGGTCTCCACATGGCTGCTCCAGCTCAGGGCACTAGCATACTTCCATGTGTCTTGTCAGTAGAGAGTCTCTCAGGGAGACAGCAGAGATAGGAGTGTGTCTCCTGCCTCCAAGGAGGAAATACAGGAGTTCTCAGAAACCTCAGGAGAAGGCCATGCCCTCACAGGTTCGGGGAGCCTATCAAGAGTGATGAGACTGGAGTGAATGGTGTATTTTAGGTACATATTGAATACTAACATCCAAGGAGAAGAGTGGATCCTGTCAACAAAATTATGTTTTGCTTTCCCAAGCAACAGGTCAAGGGGTATTTTATATGCAAGGCTTGGGGGACAGGATCTTGTGGAGAGATTCAGCTTGAAATAGGCTTTCTAGTTCTCTCTCTTAGTGTAGAGGGAGATGTCCACATTCCAGCTGTAGCCATGGTTACTGAGTTCTGTCCTTCAATTGTAGGTGGTTATTTCTACCTTCTAAATCAAAACAGCAAAGGTATGTCAATTGAACAAGCATTCTAACAGAATCAGCAAGATTGAAATAAAGGAGTGCAAGACACACAAAGCACCAATGGGAACCGGGGCCTGGTGCACCATTAGTATCAGACCTGTAACAACTGGCAAAGAGAGTACATTTCCTAGGTTATATGGTAGCCTCATGAGCAAAATATTACACTGAAAGTTTAGTGATTGGACTCTGGGACAAACATCGGCAGAGCCTCTGGAGCCACCCTCTGCAAGCAAAAAGCTTCAAAAAACAGAGCTGCAAAAGAACCCTGAGTTCTGACTTCCCTGGAAGAACAAAAGTCTGAACGAGACATAGTCTGGTAATTCAGAGGAAGGAAACGCAGTTAAGGAATCACAAAAAGGCTGTGGATTATCAGCAGGCCTGACACGACACTTCTGGTCAACCTCTCCTACCAACATTGGCAGAGAGAATGAGATGAGTTGATCCCTCACCCCCCACTCCCGTTGAACCCTGTGGTTTATTCTAACCCCACAGAGGGCAAAGGCACGCCATATACCTAGAGGGTTAAGCAAACTTCATTGAACCTACACTGGGGGAAGATGAACTTTATGGAATAGCATGGGGGAAATTCATGTTAATCTCTCACCCTCATCCCCCTCCGAGACACACACACACACACACACACACACACACACACCTGGGGTTGAAAAAGACAACCCCTTTATCAGTTCCCTGTCAGTGGGAGGTAGTTTAGATTGACTCAGGGGCCTGCTGACACTCAGCTCCAGCAAAATGGTCCCTGGAGGGCAGGCTACATTCTCAGACGTGGTCCTTTTCCATCCCTCATGACAGCTGTTTTGATCCTTGACCTATCCCCTCTGGCCACCACAAAGGCTGACCTCAAGACTGGGACCTTGAGGAGAAATAGTAACTAGCTTTTGTTTGTCATCAACCCTTGCTCAGAATAGGCAATCGGCTATACTATCCAGCCATCCTTGAAGCTACAACTGCAACAAGTTCAAAGAGAATACTATCCATTGTTATACCACCTGACCAACAAACACAGACGAACATAAAAACAATACCATGCCTCCGAAGGAATAAGAACTCTCAGTGCACATAAGAAAACAATAAAAAGTGGCACATACAAGGAAGGGTCTTATACACAGACACAGACCCTGGAGAATTTCCAGAGTAAGGAAAGTCATTTTTCTTTCCAGGAGGGGGCTTCCAATAAGGGAGTGTTGAAGAATGATGTGCCACTGCTTAAAGGACATAGAGGAAAAATTTCACAGAACTACAGAAAAAGTTAGAAAGAAAAGAGTAAATTCAGGAAAGCACTATAAGAACAATCTGAAAAAAACAAATGAAAATTTAGTAATAATTCAACAAGTCCAATGAGAAATCTACAAGTTAAACACTAAGATTGGATAGTACTGTGAAAGAAAAGAAAAACATGGAATTGAAGCAATGGAAGCCAATTTCAGTGAGCTTCCAGATATGTCTCTAAGAGACCAAACTACAAGAAAAATCATCTGTATAAAACACAGAAAAACAAGAGTCAAAGAAAACCTAGGAATTCTACAAACCAATTGGAAAAGGAACAACTTATGTTTGATAAACTTTCCAAAGCAGAAAAAAAAAATCCAAAAACTGGAGAGAAAATAGTCTGAGAAATATTGGAAGAAAATTTCCCTAACATCATGACAGAACAGAAAATTACCATCTGAGAAGCCAAAAGAATCCCAAATAGAATTGACCCCTAAAGAGTATCACCATAGAACATCAAGGTCAAGCTTTCTGACAGCAAAGGAAAGGAAAGAATCTTTAAAGCAACCCAGAATCCATAAGTAAAACCAAGCAACTACAGACACCTGGCTTTGATAAAGGACTAACCCATATTAAATGGGGAAGGAGAGATAGTCTTTACAATAAATAGTGTTATGAAATTTGATCTCCATGCCCAAAAATCTTAAATAGGACCTACAGCTCCTACTATTTGCAAAAGGGAAAAAAGATACACTAAAGGTCTAAATATAAACCCTAGATTTAGGAGATCATAAATGAAAAAATAGTGGTAGAAATCAGCCCTAATGAAAAACACCAACATTGGAGAAGACAAAACAGGACAGAGAGCTCCTAAAAATAGAACATTTATGTCAGACATGCGTCTAAGCTCGATCCTTCTTCACCTATTCTGACAAGAGCGATTCCTTACATGGCACTCCACTCCTATGCCAGGCTCCATAAGTCATTGCAGTGGCCACGAAGAACTCTCCAACAATCCTCACAATTGTGGGGGATGACTAGGAAAATTGTGGAGCCCGGGTGGCATAGTGATTTTGTGTTGGGTTGCAATCCCCATGATCGCCACTTCACAACCACTCACAGTTCCTCGGGAGAAAGACATCGTTCTACCCCTGTAAACAATTACAGCCTCGGAAATCCACAGGGGTTGTCGCTGTGACTCAGGATTGATTCGATGGCAGTGAGTGAGCTTTTTTATTAGGAAAAGTAATAGGATGCTGCCAGTCAGCATCACTAAACAGTATGGTTACCATCATTGATCCACATAACACTTGTCCTCAACCAGTAAGTAGTCAAGTCTCTCTCCCTTGTCCTCAGCCTCCCAGGATTAGGAAGCCCATGCACTGCTCTGCCACACAGTCTGATCATCTCGGTGCAATCCCTCTTCTTCTGTCTCTTGGTTTCCTCGTGTTGGCCTCTGGGCTCAGCGTGGCTCATTTACTCTGTCCTGTGCTGAAGTCTCTGGGACTTCTGGTCTCGGCTCCCCCCACTTCAGACCGAGTTCTCAACTGTGCTCCTCTTCCAATGGTCCTGGGAGGTCTCTTTCTATTGAAGATAGCCCTGATATGCTGAGGGATGACCTTGAGGAAGGTGTAGTTTTTGTCTTTGGGCAGAAAGAAAACAAAGGGGGTGATGTGGTTCACTGCTTCTACTACTAAGATTAAGACTTAGTGTCGCCTTAATCCTGTCCATGAGTAGAGCAGAGCACGCCATCCAAAAACAGATTATCATCACATGCATAGAGCCCAGAATTATAATACATCGCATAAGGAATTACGGCTGGAAGTGTCCTATTACTGGATCCATATACATCCCACTCTATGAACTCAGTACATTCCAAATAAAATTAATGATTTTTTCCATATGATTGAAAAGTTACATTCACGTTCTTAATGCAAAAGAAGGGATTCCAATGCCAAATTGACTCTATAAGAAGTTCTTTTCCAGAACTTGGGAAAGTAATTAAATACATAAATGACAGAAATGATCGATGCTGGTTCCATCATTGCCATTTTATGCAGGCAGAGTATGTGTGTTTTCCCAAGATTAGATTTTTATGACAAGATTTTTTTTCCAGTCATCATATAATACAGAGCTGTTATTTGTCAAAGAAGCTGTATTTGTTTTTAGCTATTGCAGAAATCTCGAAGGAAAAATTCCCAAGCTCCATTTTACTTTTAAGAGATACATACCTAAACCTGAAAGAGTGAGTTTTTCTTTGACAATAGGCTTTGTTTTGACTTTGAAAACCTCAGACTTTCTCAAAGCATTTTAATGTCTGGAATAAGTATATAAAATATTTCTGTGTAGTGGTATTTATTGTCCCTCATAAACTTTGCCAAAAATCCTCAGAGAAGACTGAGAGGAGTTTTCTTCACATTTCTGTCTACAGCTTTCAGGTTTTCCAAGTTGTCATGATGTTGAGGTCTGTGGAAAGTGTGACGGCGCTGTCCATCCAGGGGATCTTGACGGACTAAAGAGGCTAGTTGAGATAACAGCTGTGGTTCCAACTCTCAAAAACACCAACCAGACTCACTTCCAGCTAGCTGAGTATGGCAAACATGGACACTATAGGACAGGGTAGAATTGCTCCAGGGAGTGTCTGAGGTTAAATCTTTATAGGAGTGTAACGCCTTATCAATTTCCCAAGGAGCAGCTGGTGGCTTCGAACTGCTAAACTTGAAGCTAGCAATCCAACTCATAGCCCACTATCACAACTCAACAACTGAAACTCATGACCATCGAATCAATTCTGACTCATGGCGACCCTGTAGGATAGAGTAGAACCATCCCTGTGAGTTTCCAAGATTGTAACTCTGGAAGGCAGTAGGAAGCCACATCTTTCTCCTACGGAGAAGCTGGTGATTTCAAACTGCTGACCTTCTGGTTAACAGCCCAGTGTGTAACCACTGTGCCTCCTGGGCTTCCTAACCCACTAATCAACTCTACATGACTGTCGGTTTTCAAGTGAGAAGCACGATGAGGTGACTTGGCAAGGCAATGTGGAAAGCCCTTTTTAAAGCTGACTCAGGCAAACTTACTCCCCATCTAGGGTTTTTTCCTCAGTATTTTCCCAGGATCCTTGTTATTTCACTCCTAAATTGCTTTTGATCCAATTCCATTTCTTTCATTCCGTTCTATTCCATTTCAAATGCACCCTAATACCTGCTTTGGGCCTCAGTTCTGTCCTTTGACTATCGTGTCTCAGTGGGGTTTCCCCATCGCTACTCTGCCAAAAGGAGCCCTGGTGGTTTAGTGCTCAGCTACTAATTGACACATCGGTGATTCAAACTCTTCTAGTGGTTTCTGGGGGATGGACCTGAAGATCTGCTCCCTTAAAGATGGTTGTTGTTGTGTTCATAGAGACCCTATCTATGTGCAACACAATGAGACAGTGCCTGGTCTTTGGCCATCTTCAGAGTTGTTATTATGCTTGGCTCTGTCAAACCTTATGGGCAAGTCTCCTTTGTCACAGGTAGTTAGTGTGAGTCAACCGGACTTCACACACCTAATTACAGCCATGGCATTATCGGAGTGGCTTTCACGTGGACTGTTTCCTCTGGAAGTATCTGTTCCTGGTTGCATCGAGAAGTTCTCTTTCTCTAGAGCCAAACTTTTGCCTTTACTAATGCTGCAGTGGCTACAGCCACTACGACTACTACTATCACCACCACCATAGTACGTTATTTAATTACTGCTTGGTAGACTATTAAGTGACTGTGCCTTGCACTTCAAAAAAATACAATATAAGTGACTCCACCTAAGACATTGAGATGGGCATTTTCTTTCCTTCCTCTCCCCTGAGGAAAATAAAGCTCGGAGAAGTGAAGCCTAGTTCCCATCCTCTCACAGTGGAAAACCTACATTCAAACCTAGCGATGTCTAAAGCCTGTTCTCTTTCCACCACGTTTCTCAGTCCCTGTCTGCAACTGCGTGAAATTCAAGATTTTGAGCCACAAATGTATTGCATATTGTACTGATTAGGGGACTCCGCTTCCCTTTATTGTGCTCTGTCTAATTTATTTCTTTTCTTTTTTTTTTTCTAATTTATTTCTTTAATTATGCTATCAACACACGAGGATTTGTCTGGTGTAAGACTCCCCGGCTCTGTGCTCTGAGAGATCTGTGTTCAAGATGTTGAAAGGGGAGCAGTTAAATGTCACTTCTTTCAAACTTTATATATAAACTCGAAACATTGCAATAAAATTCCCTGCAGACATTGACATGATGTGAAGAATATAATCAATATCATGAAACAGTATACATAGAAATTAATGGAAACACATTTTGCTGTGACACTTTCACACATACGATCATACATACATACATATATTTAAAATCCCAGAACGACATTTTATACATATTAACAAGATATTTATTAATTTTTATTATAAAAATATTATTTACTAATAAGAGTCTAAAATTTGTAGGAAAAGAAAAAAGACCCAGAATGCATGCTGCAATAGTGAAAAAGAAAAAGAAAGTTCCAGACTTCGACTTACTACTATGGTACAGTAATAACGATGATACCTTATTGGAAAAATAATAGATACATTGATAGAAAATCAATGAAAATCATAGAAAATCTTGGTGACTTTGAGTTTTGGGGTGAATTCTTAGATACAACATTTGATAAGTTGGACTTAATTAAAATGAAAACCTTCAACTGTGAAAAGCAATGTTAAGAGAATAAAAATGTTTGGAGAAAATATTCACAAGATACAAGCTTGATAATGACCATCTAATGGTTGACTGAAAATTGACAGTAATAAAAATTAAACAATTAAAAAATAAAAAAAAGTTCTATTGTGAAGATACTATACATAAGGCAAGCAACCATTTCAATATTTGACTTTTTTTGTTATTAGCCAATTGCAAGCTAAATGATAACTAATCACTGTTTGTCTATTAGGATGATTTTCAAAAATTAAAAACAAAAATAAAAAATGTGAGAAGAACGTACAAGGAACTCACATTCATTGCTGGAGGGAATGCAAAATGGCATATCAGATTATTGGATGGGAGGCTGTCAGTTCTTACAAAACAAACCATAGTTCTATCTATGTGCAAGTAAGCCGCCCTGTTCCTCCTAGGTATTTAGCCAATTAAGGAGAGAAATTAAGTCTGGACAAAAACCTGTGCCTGAAAACTTATAGAAGCTTCATTCATAATCACTAAAAATTAGATGCTACTAAGACATTTTCAACATGAGAATGGACAAATGGTGGCATGCCCACACTATAAAAATTACATAGCTATTAAGTCATGAAAAGACATGGATGAACCTTAAATACATATGTAAGTAGCCATTATGAAAAAATCTACATAATTAAAAAAAGAAAGAAAGAAAATCTACATAATTGTGATTTCAATTATATGACATTCTGGAATAGGCAATAGTAAAGGCACAGTAAAGAGCTCGGTGGTTGCCAGGAATAAAATGCAAATCTAATGCAAATATTGCCCTCTTGGTTGCAGAGAAGGATAAGTAAGTGAAGGTCAGGGTGTTTTTCCATCAGGAAACACTATGCATCATCCTCTTAATATACATACACTCTTATGTGTATGAGTCTGTAATGACACATTATGCATTTGTAAAACCCATAGAACTTTATGCCAGAGAGTTAACTTTAATATATGAAAACACTTAAAAATTATTTCAAATTAAATAAAAAATCATTTAGAAGGTTTGGGATTTTCAGAAGTTAAGTGGATTTAACCAAGAGAATCAAAACATATTGCAAATATATGAAATAACTTTACTGAAAAGGTGGAGGAGAAAGTTGGTGATTTAAATAGCCTTGAAAATTAGCAGCATTTGTAAAATGTTAAAAATGAGCCTATTGGTGCGGTGGGTAAGAATTAGGCTGCCAATCGGTTAACTGAAAAGTTGGCGGTTTGAAACCACCAACTCTACCGGTGAGAGATGTGGCAGTTTGTTCTCAGAAAGGTTTACAGCCTCAGAAAGCCCAAGGGACAGTTCTCTGTCCTGTGGGGCTGCTGCGAGTTGGAATGGACTGGATGGCTGTAGATGAGTAAGACCAGGGGCAAAAGGAAGTCCACTCTCATTCATAAAGTTGTTTCCCAGATGATAGGCTAACAATGGTAATAGAGATATCCAGATGTGTTAGGCTAGGTTCTCTAGAGAAGCAAAATCAGGAATGCTTATGTATGTATATAAAGAAAGAAATTTATATCCAGAATATGTCTTACACAGTTGTAGAATTGGGTAAATCCAATCTGGTTCAAGTCTGTGGGTCAGATATTAAGCTGGAAGCTTTTGCTGTCTCCTGTAGCTCCTGGGGCTGATGAACCAGGAAGCCCATAGGCTGGTGACATAGACGTGGATAAATTCAAGGTCAGCAGGGCAGGATCCTGGCTGTAAAGTCCAGTGAATCCAAGATTGACTGGCAATAAGTCAGGCTGCTGATAACTCCCAGGGTCTGCAGGCAACATGTCGGTCTTTGGCTTAAGTCTTAAAAACCAGAAGTGTGTGACAGATGCAGGATCCAGGTCAGCAAGAAGAATTAAGCCTTCCCACAGAGTCTGTTTAAATAGGAGTAAGCCACATTCTCAATAAAATGTCCTTCCAATTACATTACCTTTTTAACCTGATTAAGGGGGTAACACCACCCTTATCTTCCCACAATACACAGCCTATCTTATTTTGTTGACATAACACCTTCTCATATTCCCATCCATACTATACAAAGGAGCTTCAAAAAATTCTTGAAATGACCGAACTTCAAATATGGATTTGAAATCCATATTTCATATTTGAAATCAGTTTCCATGAATATTTGAAATCCTTTGTGTATCTTGATCATTAAAATGCTTATGAACTTAAATATTTTGTTTAATAATCTAGGGAACATTTTCATGTATAAAGATTTATCTGTTATTAGAATTTTGTTTTTATGATAGGTCCCTATGTGAAATGACTAAGTCAATAGAAAGCAGTATTTACCTTTTCTTTTTTTTTTTTGTATTTACCTTTTCTAAGATGTGAAAGATTCGGCATGGGCTGATACTGTTTAAATCCTACCTAAGATAATTGGATGTCCATAAATTGACAAAATAAAAGTGTATTTTCTATAAAATGAATTTCAGAATTATTTATAAACCTAATTAAAATATATACCAGTCAAAGTAAACTGTGTATCAAAAAGTAATACATAGAATCCCCTGTAGATGACCTCTGTGCTCTTCAGCTGTCTGTGCGATTAGAATGTGTGCAGATAGATGAAGAATAAATAATACTTTTTGTGTTACTTAAAAGTTCCAGATGGAAAGGATTTATCTACCTCTGAATGCACGATAGCATTAAAGTTTTTACTAGATTTGTAACAGCTATGCCAAATCCATCTAAGAATTGAGAAATCACTGCTCTTTTTGATGCGTATTGAAAGCATGAATTAAAAAAAAAAAGCTCATCCATTTTTTAATCCTAACATCTTCAACAAAGAAGGATTCTCATAAAATGTAAAAAGTTAAAGATTTCTGATGGAGATATTATAGTCATTTAGTTCAGTTTTTGTCATTTTTTTTAAAATTAATGTTAGTATTTCCTTCAAGGATCTTCAGAATTCCACTAACATTATATTTGGTTTTTACTTGAAATGTTCTCGACAACAAAAATTATAATAAATAAGTGCATACAAATATTTTAAGCCAAATATGACATTCATGATAACTGCCAAGTTAATGAGCAGCTGCTAATGTAATGTATTCCTAGAAGGGGTCCTGGTGGTGTAGCGGGTTATGCCTTGAGCTGCCAACCACAAGATCAGCAGTTCAAAAGCACCAGCCGCTCCATGGGAGAACTGTGTGTCTTTCTACTCCTGTAAAGACTTGCAGTTCGGGAAACCAATCAGGGCCGTTCTGCTCTGTCTTAGAGGGTCTCTGTGAATCCAAACTAACTCCACCGCAGTGAGTTTGGAATTTTTTAAGAGTTCCTAGAGCAGCACATCTCTACCCATTTCTGGAAATACATTTGATTATCTTTTAGATATGATTTTTTAAAATCATTTTATGTAGGGCTCATACAACTCTTATCACAATCCATACATATATCAATTGTTTTTTTTAATCATTTTATTAGGGGCTCATACAACACTTATCACAATCCATATATCAATTGTGTAACTATTTCTGTTTTATTTGATGTTCAGTTTTTAACTTGTGACAAAAGTGAGAAACATTCGTGTATGTATGAACCAAACAATTGGGTGATGAGCAAACTAGGTACGATAGTGAACTGTGTCTTACATCATGCTTCAGTACTTATTCTAAATGGATACTTTTGGCTCCGTTTAGTAGATTTTTTACATGGTTTCCCCCTACCCATGATATCACTTAGACATCATTCTGTGTGGATTCATATGCTCCTCATGATATTGGTAAGTAGTATGAATCATAGAGTAAACATATTCAATGTTACTATTATAGTAATACATTGTATACTGATGCAGACATGCTCTTAGCCTTTAAGAATTAGGGCAGACACCACTAGTTACTTACTCAATTTCCTCTCTCGCCTTCTTCCTGAAGTAAACACCAAGTTATGTTCAGGCCAATTTGACTGACTGAGATCTTGTTTCTCAGCCTCCCCAGAGAAGCCAGGAAAATTTACTGGAGATTTTCATAAAAGTTGGACTTTTCTAATCCTTTCCCTTCAGTACTCTTTGTTCATATGCCTGGAACATAGAGGTGACATGGCTATCTTCTAACTAAGTCCATGAACAAACAAACAAACAAACAAACAAAAACTCACACTTTACCAACAGTTAGGGTTCCTGGGTGATGCAAAAAGTGAATGAGCCCAACTGCTAGCTGGTAAGTTGGCAGTGTGAGACTACCTAGGGGTGCCTCGGGAGAAAGGCCTGGTGACTGACTGCCCCCAAATCAGCCATTGAGAACCCTATGGAACACAGATCTAGTCTGAAGAAGAGGTCACCGGGAATTGGAATCAACTTAGCGGTACAATTTCCTTTAAGGGACAGTTAGGAGGAGAATAGAAAGCACTTAGGGGCGCTGCTGACATCCTAAAACAGTATCACCCCTCCATGGCCTACCTCCCAGTATCTTGTTAAATAAGAACAATAGACATCGATTTTAAAAAGGAAAACGCTTAAATTGCCTGTTTACTTATTTATTTTCTTTGCTGTTGTTACATGTCATTATTTAAAGGCGATGAAGAGGTTGGATGGAGCATACTCGCGTCCTTTTGTAGGCCATGGTAACTAAACGCAATGCTGCTGCTTTGCTTGGCAGCACTTTAACACTTGCAGTTTTGTTCCGGTCCCTAATATCAGTTGAAATTATGTATTTCCTTGGTTACTTCAGGTCCGTCTTCCACAGTGGGATATAAATTCTGTGATATAAAAAAACTTGGTCTTCCTTGTGCAACTTGGGCATTAGTCAGTCAGCTTTGCCCATCTGCTGAGTATAGGGTGAGCCCCCTTTAAAGCAGGAAAAGGAATCCCATAAGTACCAAGAAAGAAGAACTACTTGTGTAATATGTGCAAGAGTCTTGCCGGAAGTGACAGTGGAAGCAGAGGGACCAGAAGCCAATGCACTAATCTAAGAGACAAAGCGGAAGAAGAGCACCAGTAAAGCTGGGGTAGACGGCTGGCTGGCAAAGTGGCGTGCCCTTTGGGAATTCATCACACGAGCTCAGCATTCTCAACACTTGCCTGGGCAGCGCAGAGGACAGGGGACTGGGTGCTGAGAAGCTGAGGACCATACCAGCTGGCATTGCTTAAAAGAAATACTATGGGTAAAAGGACGGTAATTTTGATGTTTTCTAATCTTGACTCGCCTGTTAATTTTCCTAAAATACCTCCATAATTATACATATTGCCTGTGAGGTCTTTGTTGCCACTGCAATCGATTATCAAGCCCGGGAGATAAGTTGAATGTACGGGAGGGACCATTGTTGTCCAAATAGGATGAAGAAGGATGAAGGGTGGAGGCATGTCTGACTTCTGTCTTGCAACAATCGGCCTTGGACTGTGTGGAATTGGATTCTCCTTCCCCTTTGTTTAGCCCAAGGAGGTCAGGTGTGGCCAACACACCACTCATATATACACCACCCTATCCATGTGTCCATTTATTGGACTAACTTTCCCAGTTGTGAGACTCATGTTGCTCGGTTCCAATTAAGAAACTATAGATCAATTTTCCCTGCTGATACTTACGCTCCTAAAAAACAAAGCATCTTCTCTTTACACTCAGCCGTGACGATGATGGTGATGATGGTGACGGCCATCATCAGCCTCACCATCAACTTCTATTATTTTTAAACTGATCTGGTTTAGCTTTTCGTCATGATCATTTAATTTATTTTAAATGATCATGGATAAAAAAAATAATGATACAGTTATTCAGTAAGGCTTTTCTTGATATCATGATTCTAAAGTTTTATCTACGCTCACTTACCCACACACCATCATTTATTTTACCCCCAATACCTATATGTAGTCATCAAAAATTCAAACTTTTTCCAATTTTTTTTTCAAGGTAGTCTAAAAGGATAGGCTGGCTTATTTTATTTTTTGATTCTATAGTAAAGGGGAAAGGCTCAAAAACATCAAAAAGGTGACTTGGCCATTTTTTATATTAATTTGCTAATAAGCTAATAGGGCTAAGAAGTCAATGTGTTTGAAGAGAACATGGCAGTGTATAGTGTGCAGGCCAATAGCAATTTGCTAGAGAAGTATAGATTGCAGTTAGTGTGTTCATCTGGGTCCTTGAGAGTAACAAATCCACAGAAACTCATGTATAAGAGAGAGTTTTATATAAAGGGTGAGTG
>NW_022103905.1:12356458-12362835 GCF_000313985.2 Echinops telfairi
CCAAGGGCACTGTTAGAAAACCCAAATTAAATTCACTACCATTGAGTGTATTCTGACTCACAGAGACCCTATAGGATGTGGCACAACTGTTCCTGTGTGTTTCTGAGACTGTAACTCTTGCAGGAGTAGGAAGCCTCATCCTTCTCCCACAGAGTGGCTGGTGTTTTCAAACCACTGACCTTGTGATTAGCAGCCCAACGTGTAAAAAACTATCCCACTAGTGGCAATGAGATGTTATTAGAAGGCCCTTTTTAGACAGAAATGCCTGGATTTGAATCTACCACATTGCCAATCTCAAAATATTGAATTGTTTTCGACATTCTTTACTTCTCTGTAAATACATGTCCACACACATGTTCTGGGTGATTATTCCTAGATCTCTGGCTTTAGCTATCACTGGACCACTCCTAAGTGACCATCTCCAGTCCTGATTTTTGTGCTAAGCTCCAAATTTGTATATCCAAGTGTAAAGGGCATACCAAGTCTAAGATCTTCTAAATAGAAATCTTATTATTGTTATTTTGGTTGCCTGCCAGAATTACTTCTTTTTCAGTTTTCTCCTTACAGGAAATAATCCTAGCTAGTAGGGACCCCAATCTATGCATCATTGTCAATTTCCTCTTTCTTCTTTTACCTTGAATCCAATGTATTAGTAAATCTTGTCAGTACTCTGCTGCTATTGAGTTCAACTTTCATCCCACTCTCATTATCTGAAGCTATTGTAGCCACTTATCATCTGATCCAAACCACTTTGACCTCTCATCTGGACTAGTACCACTACCTTCAATTGGATTTCTCTGGGTTCCCTTTTACTCTGCTCTGATTCAATCTCCGTACAGCCAAAGTGACCTTTCCACAGTGTGAATTGCCTTGTTTCCCTCTCCTGCGGTGTTAGGCCACAGTGTTAGGCCGGGTTGACTAGAGAAACAAATGCAGTGACCCTCATATATGTATAACAAAGAACTTTATATCAAGAAGTAATTATATATCAAGCATCCCAACCCAGTCCAACTCAGGTCCATAAGTCCCATACTAGTCCACAAGTCCCTCCTCAGGCTCACACAGCCACATGGAATGGTGCAGGATAAAGGAGGCTGGTGGGTGAGAATCATGGAGATCCAAGGTTAGTGGAAACATGCCAGTGCTTTAACAGCTCTCAGGGTGACCAGCAAACAGGAAGGTGGGGGGTGGAGGGAACGAGGGGTTTCACAGGGTCCTCCTGATGATAAGGGTATACCCCCAAGGAGATAATACCAGGCTGTGACCTGATGGACAAGTCTGGCTCCACCCTAGCCAGCAGTGTCTAGTTAACATAAAATCCTCTAAATACCGCACCTGCCTAAAATATTTTCATAAATTTATGGTTAAGGTAGTAAAAAAATGCAACGTCTTAGCATGATCTGCAATTCCCTACATGATCTAGTCTCTGCTTAATTTCTGATCACATTTGCCACTCTCTGTATTACTCACTGTATTTCTGCTCAATTTTGGGGGTTATTTTTGTTTATTGTTTTAACTTTTGTCTCCTGACCCTGGACACACTGTGCTCATTTCTTCCTGGAAGCCTTTGGCTTTCATCTGCTTGGGATTATGATATATTTTGACATAGCAACTTCAGATCAGTGGCTCTTTTCAAAGAGGTATGATCACTTTAGGTCCAGCAGGCTCCTGTGCCCCACACGGCAGTCTATCTGGAATATGCCAAACACTTTGTTGTATATTCTCCCTAATTTCTTCCTTTCCAAATCAGTTCACTTCCAAATTAAACTTCTGAAACATCAATTTATTGAGTTGGCATTCTAAAAGAATCAAGACTCAAATTCCTCTTCTTGAATTTCAAGATATTGGGTTGTTTTTTTTTACTTCCCCCATACTCCCTGCCATGGGTAATACTGTAAATTTTATATACCAATATATAATTTATTTGAAAAGTGACCTCTGAATATGGCTTCAATTCCAAGTTCAAAGAGTATTTTAGGACAATAATCAGAGAGTAGTTCCTCTAGCCTCTAATGGTCCAGTAAATCTGATTCTTTCTTAGTAACTTGAATTTTACCACATATTCTTCTTATTGGAAACTTTTAGCTTACATGCACACTCACACTTATTGCCATCAAGTCAATTCTGATTTATAACAATCCTATAGGATAGATTAAAGCTGCTCCTGTGGGTTTCCAAGACTGCGACTCTTTATAGGAATAGAAAACCTCATCTTTCTCCCACAAATGGCTGGTGGTTTTGAACTGTTCACCTTGTAGTTATAAGCCTAACATGTAACCCACTATGCTATCAAGGCTTCTACTGTTCCCCCAAGTGAAACTTCTACTTGAAAACTCCTTCCCTTTCTCTGAGAGTGACCCTTTCCTGCTTGAAGTACGATAAGGTGAGATAGGATATTATCCATCTGCTTACAAGGAAATCCAGTCAAAGTATTACCTAAATTTATACATCAACTACTAAAGCTAGTGATGCAGAAGTTAAAGAACTCTACCAATGTCTTCAGCCTGAAATTGATCAAGCATGAAATCAAGATGCATCAATAATTATTTTTGATCTGAATGCAAAAGTTGGTGTGATAGTTACACAATTTCATGTCAACTCGATAAAAGAATGAAGGGGTGGAGTTGAGCCTGTCATTCAGGTCACAGCCTGAAGATGTCTCCTTGTGTGTGCGACCCAATAAATGAGGATTCTGGGAAGTCCCTTTCTTCCTCCCTGGAGGTGGACTCACTATCGCTCTGTGCTTCACCTTCCTGTTGACAAGCCACATGGAACCACACTGATGGCAGCCAGAGCCCCGGAAATGCGTCCACCACCATTGGATCCACAGGACTTTCCATCCACCAGCCTGTAATCTTCCTGTATTCAGCATCATTGCATGTGCTGCATGAGTCTAAAGAGGAATTCATGGACTAATATCGGACTTATGGGTGAATATTGAATTTATGGGTTAATATCTGGACTGGGCTAGGATGTTTTATAGATGCATAATTACTTCTTGATATAAAGTTCTCTCTTACACATATATGAGTGTCTCAGGATTTGTTTCTCTACTCAACCCAGTCTAACACCATTGGAAACAAAGAGGAAGGAACAGTAGTTTCAAAATATGGTATTGGTGATAGAAATGAAGCTGGAGATTGCATGACAGATTTTTACAACACAGGTGAGTTACTCATAGGAATTACCTTTTTCATACAACACAAAAGGTGACTATACACATAGACTATTCCAGATGGAAAACACCTAACTCAAATTGACTACATCTGTGGGAAGAGACAATTGAGAAGCTCAATATCAGCAGCTAAAACCAGCCCAAGGGCTGAGTATAGAACAGACTATCCACAGTTCTTGTTGAAGCTGGAGAACATTAAAACAAGTCTACAAGGCAAAAAAAAATGACATTGAATCTAGTCTACCTGCATTCTGAAAACATCCTAAGATGAGATTTGACACTTTCAATATTAATGACAGAAGACATGATGAGCTATGGGATGACATCAACAATACCACACATGAAAAATGTAAAAGGTCACTAAAAAAAAAAAAAAGAAGAGATCAGTGAGGATGTCAGAAGAGACTCAGAAACTTGCACTTAATCAAAGAGTGGATACGGCAATAAAAGAAAAGGTGAAGTCAAAGAATTGAACAGAAAATTTCAAATGACAACTCGAGAAGGCAAAGTAAAATATTTTAATGAAATATGCAAATACTTAGAGTTAGAAAACAAAAAGAAAGAATAGACTCAATATAGCTTAAACTGAAGAACTCAAGAAAAAAATCAAACCTCAAGTTGCAATATTGAAATATTTTATTGGCAAATATTGAATGATGATCAAAAGAAGATGGAAAGAATACACAGAGTCACGGTACCTAAAAAAAACAAAAAAAACAAAACACCTCCAAACAACCAAACTAATCAACATTCAACCAATAAAAAAAAATCATTTTATTGGGGGCTCGTACAATGCTTCTTACAATCCATCCATCCATCCATTGTGTCCAGCAAATTTGTACATGTGTTGCCATCGTCATTCTCAAAACATTTGCTTTCTACTTGAGCCCTTGGTAACAGTTCCTCATTTTTTGCCCTCCCTCCCAGCACCCCCTCCCTCATGAACCCTTGATAATTTATAAATTATTATTATTTTGTCATATCTTACACTGCCCGACATTGCCCTTTCAAGAGGTATCATATGTGAAATGTTTCAACACGCTGATGAGGCACTGGAAGCATCCACTTGTCCACGCTAAGATATTTGGAAGAAAGCTACTGGGCCAACTGACTGGAGGAGATCCATATTTATACCTATTCCAAAGAAAAGTTAGGCAACAGAATGTTCAAAATATAGAAGAACATCATTAATATCACATGCAAAGGCAATTTTGCTAAAGATCATCCAGCAAAGGTTGCAACAGTACATTGACAGGGAATTGCTAGAGATTCAGGCTAGATTCAGAAGAGGACGTGGAACAAGGGATATCACTGCTGATGTTAGAATGATCTTGGATGAAAGCGGAGAAGACCAGAAAGGCATTTGACTGTGTAGATCATAAACTTGAATAACTATGGATTATTAACTATGGATAATCTTGAGTTGAATGGGAATTCCAGAACTCTTCACTGTTCATGTGGAACTTTTAAATGCATCAATTGGCAGTTGTGCAAACAGACCAAGGGAGATGCCGCATGGTTTCAGATCAGAAAAGTTGTGTGTCAGGGTTGTATCCTGTCACCACACTTATTCAACATATATGCTGAGCCAAAAGTTAGAGTCGCTGGATTAATTGAAGAAGAATGTGGCATCAGGCTGGGAGGAAGGTTTATTAACAACCTGCAATATGCAGGTGATACAACCTTGCTTGCTGAAAGGGAGGAGATCCTGAAACCCTTGCTGATGAAGACCAAAGATCGCAGCCGTCAGTATGGATGTAAAAAAACCCAAATCCTCACAACTGGACCCATAGGTCATATCCTGATTAATGGAAGAAGATTGAAGTTGCTGAGCCTTGTGTCTGGCTTGGGTCCACCAGCAATGCTTGTGGGAGCAGCAGTGAGGAGATCAAATGATGCTTCCCATGGAGTGAATACACTTTAAAGTGTTGAAAAGTAAAAAAGTTCCGTTGGGTTTAGATTGTGCCTGACCCAAGCCATGATATTTTGAATCCTCATCTTCACTGGAAAATTGGAAATGGACTAAGGAAGACCAGTGCAAAAGAGATGCTTTTGAATTAAGGCGAGGACGAAGAATATAGAAAGTAGTATGGACTGCCCCAAACAAACACATTTCTTTTGGGAGACATACAGGCAGAAAGCTCCTCAGAGGCAAGGATTGTAAGAATTCCTTTCATACGTTTTGGACATGTTGTCAGGATCGACCAGTTCTTAGAGAAAACATCACGCTAACTAAAGTAGGAGGGGAGTGAAAGGGAAGGCCCCCAGCAAGATGGACTCACAGGGGCTACAACAATGGGCTCAAGCATTAGAGCAATTTTGAAGGTGGCGGAGGATCAGGCAGCATTTCATCCTATTGTACAAATGGCTACTGTGAGTTAGAACCGACTAATAACAATAAAAACAACACAGGCCAGCCCAGGGGTGTACAAGTGCTTTCAAGAATGGCTAATGAATGGTCAAGGTCAGCAGAAGGAGAAGCATTTTGGTGACAGATGCCAATGCAGAAGCACTCTAGTGAGATGTCCTCAGGAGTTTAGGGGGACCATGACGCAAGGTGGTCAAATGTAGCATGCAAAATGGTAGCACTAGCAACAGCTAGGGCAATTGAAACTCATTTTCTAATAATAAAGTGCATGAAGGAAGGAGGCAAGAACAGATAGGAGAGAGGAGGGAAAAACAGGGTACCGTATATACTCGTGTATAAGCCGAGTTTTTCAGCACCTTTTTAATGCAGTTTTTGTGGTAAAATTAGGTGCCTCAGCTGATATTCGGGTCGGCTTATATGCGTGTATATGCGGTAAGTAAAATGTGTGTAGATTACAGTGCTAAAGCTGGAGTGTTAGGATATGAGTCATAATAAAAATATCTGTAGAAAATGTCAATTTACATAGAGCACATTTTCAATATCTATAATCTGAATTTGGATTCTGATAGAAATAAAGACCAGGAAATTCCAATATCATCACTTGTTTGCTCAAAAAATATTATTTAACTCTGGGAAAAGTTTTCATTAGAAAAAATACAAATAAGTTATTTTGATGTAGCTATTATTATCTACTTGGAACTCTAAAGATATTGTGAATTCTGTGATATTAGGTCAGCGCAAATTTCTAGATGGTTTTGACTCCAACCGATGGAACACATTAATATGTCTCAGGGCAAATTAAATGGCTCAGGCATATGGTTCACATCAAGAGAG
>NW_022103905.1:12364584-12368621 GCF_000313985.2 Echinops telfairi
AAAAAAAAGAATTGAGAGAATTGAAAGGATCTTTCTTTTCCTCATTTTAAAATAATGAAGCATTTACTATGTCTAAAATAATTTATGTAAATAAATGACATTAAAAAGCATATGCTTTGCAAAATTACTACTATAACAGAAAATACAATTTTAATGGTTTTCTGTATGCATTGTGCTCTTGTACTGTGCAAATACAAGTAGATGCTATCATGTACCTATATTTCCCAAAGGATGAAAACCTTTTAGTGTTTGCTATATTAACTCTAAATGATTTGTCTTCAGGCCACCAAAGACATCATTAAATTGCCTTCACAACATAACATTTATTTTTAGGAGAATTCAAAATGATAACAGTGGTTGGTTACACTAAACTTCATAAGGGAGATTTAAACTATTGAAATCTCAGCTCTTTATTCTTAAATCTAATTTTGTTTTTACTTTCCTTAAGAAAAGACCATATTTTTTACGCATGGCCATAACTTTTGCTATCTTTCCAAGTTACCCTTTATCATGCTGTACTTTGTTCACCTGAAATGAGAGTAGAGCAGTTGTTTTGAATTATAGGTATCAGAGTAGTTTCTACTTCGAAGTGTTAAGATGATTAATGAAACAAAATTAATAACAGCAGCAACTGGTACACAGCAAATGTTAGATATTGAACAAGGTCTCTCTAAAGCAGTGGTTTTCAACCTTCCTCATGCCACGACCCTTTAATACATACAGTTTCTCATGGTGTAGTGCCTCCCCCACCCCCCGCCATAAAATTATTTTCGTTACTGCTTCATCACTGTAACTTTGCTACTGTTATGAATTGGGCGACCCCTGTGAAAGGGTCATTTGACACCCCCCCCCAAAGGAGTCACAACCCCCAGTTTGAGAACCACTGCTCTAGAGTAAATAGCTATTCCAATGATCTTGGTACTGCGGTATTTCTTGGGGACTGAGAGCATGACACATGAAACTCTGTTTTCGGCATCAGTAATTATGAAGAGCATGTTGTTGTCCTTGACACATTATGCAGATAGAAGGTACAGCTTGTACCCAACGTAAGTGATCTTAAGTTTGTTCTGATAATGCTGAGTACCTTATTATTTTCCATTATTATTTCCTTTTATTATCTTTGAAATTTAGAACAATAGATATAAACTTACAGATATATTGAAGTTCACAAAAGGAGGCATAAATCAGAAAAATTCACTTACACATTGAAGAAGGGTTGAATGGTGCTAGCATTTTTCCACTTGCAGTCATAAATCCTCTTGTGGAAGGTTCTGGGTCATTTGGATTATTATCTGCATAGTCTTTTCTGTTTTCCTTCAATTATTTCTTGGTAACATCTCTCCTTTCCAAATCTACATATCAAGTTTAGCAAAGCAAGCAGCAATTGGGTCCATGTTTTCAAACAATTAACAGCTCGATTTAGTTTGGAAAAAACAAACTAGCTAATTTTTTCACTGTAAACCTTTTTTTAGACAACTTCTGCCTTTTTCTATCTTGTCCAACTCATCCTTGAAATTTTCAGCAGCTGCAATATTGGAGTGCCCGGCTTCTCCAGTAAGGTAAATCTGTGTTTGAAGTGATGAAAACAGCCCTATCTCTTCTGGCTTTATAAACAAATGTGGTGAAGAAAGCGGATGGTGCCCGGCTATCAAAAGATATAGCGCCTGGGGTCTTAAAGGCCTGAAGTTAAACAAGTGCCCATGTAGCAGAGAAAGAACAAGCCCACATGGGAAAAGCACATCAACCTGTGAAATCACAAGGTATTGACAGGATCGGGTAACAGGCATCAGAAGACCCAAAACAAACAAACAAACAAAACACCATATTGTTGAGAATGAGGGGGTCGGAGCAGAGACCCAAACCCATCTGTAGACAATGGGTCACAAGGAAAGGATGAGTCAACCAGAGTGCAGTGTTGCACCGATGAAACACACAATATTCCTCTGGTTCCTTGAGACTTCCTACTCCCCACTGTCATGACCCCAGTCCTGCCTTTCACTGTGGGCTACGATGGAGTATATACACAGGTACAGGTAAGAGACAAGAGCTCATGACACACAGAATCTAGGAACAAGAATGGGAGTAGCACTACCAGGAAGATAGGGGGAAAGTGGGGAGAGGAAGGGAGGAAGGTGGAACCAATCAGATCACAATGATGGACACATAACCACCACCGCTGCCACCAGGGGGACAAACAGTAGAGACCATGGGTGAAGGGAGACAGCAGTTGGGGTAAGACATGAGGATAATAACAATTTATAATTTATCAAGGGGGCACAAGAGGGTGGGGAGGAGCTGATACCAATAGCTCAATAGAAAGTAAATGTTTTGAAAATAATGATGGCAACATACGTACAAATATGCTTTATACAATTAATGTACAGATTGTTATGAGCTGTAAAAGCCCCCAATGAAATGAACTTTTAATAGAACTTTTAACAAAACAAAATAACCTTTAGGTTTTAAAAATGGCTCCTTGCTTTTGTTTGAATCATCAGGAAATCCGTAGGGATATTCCTCTGGGCTTGATCTTCTAGCCAAATCATCGTCAGCTCTTCCTTCTCATGGATTGGCTCTTGTCTCTTTCTTAAAGCTGTTGATTTTATTTCCGTCAATTCTTTAACTGTCTCCCAAATCCCAGTTTTATCCTCAACTGTTTTTTAAAAGGTCAAAGCAGGCAGTTCTTTATCCAGTGCTATTATGCAGACTTTCTTTCCATTATCATGGATTTCCGTGAGCTTAATCTTTACCTCCATGTCCAGCGCCATCTTCACCTTTTTGGAATTACCTTTGTCAGAGGCATGACTTTATTTTTGCTGGACATATTGTTGAAGCATAAACAGTGAGAGGGTTACAGTTAAAGAAACGTGGACAACACAGCTTCCAGCTAACAGACTACGAGTCCTCTATCGGCCCGGTCTACATTTGCATCAGCATCAGTGTCATGGCAATGAGGTGGAGGGTTTTTGGCTGTCAGGTGTATGTGCAGCTCCATTGCAAGCCATCAGAGTTACTCAATTTTGTATCGGTTACCACTCCCAACACCAGCTTTCCTGTGGGCCAGGCCGACGATACAACAGGGTTTTCAGCAGTCAATCGCAACATGGGACATCTTCCATGAAGAAGTGAGACTAATGACATCACCAACTTGTGTACTACAAGGTTATCTGTAGTATTTATTACTAGTGATAAGATGTTCCAAATGGACATTGTAAATTTGTTGTGTTTTAACTTGAATACATGTCATAGTAGGAATCACTTGTACAGATATTGTGATATTACAACAAAAATTATAGAAATTATATTTTATAAGTCTCACTGAATAGCTATTGTCTCACTAAAGCAAGGTATTTAGAGGCTAAAAAACACTTCAAGGGTCCAGCTTAGACAGATTTTTAATTGCTCTGGGTTTTCATAGTTTTCTGTTTTCTTTTAAAGGTTTACTTTGGTATTGTTGTTGGATTCTTGTTTGTTGGTTGATTTAGTATGTTTTCCTGAATATGAAATCCAGTTTTACCTTTATAGGTAAAACTATAAAGACAGTGACTACATTGTTTGGGGTATTTCAGGGAAGGTTTGGGGAAATGAGACACTGGTAACGATGAGTATATGAACAATGAAAATGTTCCAAAATGGACTGTGGAAATGATTGTACAACTCTTTTTAATATGATTTAAATATTGGCTTGTATGCTATGTGAATAATAAAACTTAAAAATAGCAATTGTGAGGATGGAAAAATATATCTGTAAGAGAATGATATGAGTAATCTCCCTACTGTTTTAGGCCTCTAATACAAGATCGGTTGTCCAGATCGTGGTCTCTGAATTTGCCCCCAAACTCTGATGTTCCATGCCTCTTCCAGCAACATTTGCAAGTGGTGGTGGTTAGTTGCCATCAAGTCGGTTTCGACCCAGGCACAGCAGAATGAAACCCTGCCCGGTCCTGCACCATCCGAGCAGTTTTCCCCATATCTGAGCCCATTGTTGCAACCATTGTGTCATTCTCTCATGTGGAGGTCTCCTCTTTTTCATTGCC
>NW_022103905.1:12369186-12378210 GCF_000313985.2 Echinops telfairi
AATAAGCATGTTTAGAGGATACAATCCTGACACACGCACTTTTCCTGATTTTAAACCATGCAGTATTCCTTCTCTCTGTTGCATAACTCCCATGTACAAGTTCCACATGAGCACAATGAAGTGTTCTGGAAGCCCCATTCTTCTCAAGGCTATTCATAGTTTGTTATGATCCAGAAAATCTTATGCCTTTACTGCATCAATAAACCACAAGTAAACATTTTTCTGGTATACTCTACGATGAGTGAAGTTCCTCTGACATCAGCAATGACAGCTCTTTTTCCGAGGCCTCTTCTGAATCTGGCCTGAATCCCTTGGCAGCTCCCTGTCAGTGTACTGCTGCAAGGATCATTGGATTATCTTCAGCAAAATGTTACACTTGATGTTAACAATATTGTTCTATAATTCGAACATTCTGTTGAGTCATCTTTCTTTAGAATGGATACAAATATATAGCTTTTAGTCAAGAAGCTGCCTTCCAAATTTCCTGACATACCATAGATAAGAAGGGCTTCCAGTGCTTCAGCAGCTTGGTTAAACAATTTAATTGGTAGTCCACCAATTCTTCAGCATTGTTTTTGGCTAATGCTTTCTTTGCAACTTGAACGTCCACTGAGGGGGCATTGATGATCCAGTCTGTCTGGCAAATGTCTTCTAGAGATAGCTTCTCTTTTTCTTTGTGTGGAGTCTCAGGGTGCTGCAAACATGCTTGGCTGCTATTCAAAAAGTCCAGTCCAGTGGAGGTTCCTTAGAATCAAAGCCTGGCCATCTACTTCTGAAAAATCAGCCATGGACAAACCTTTGGAGCCCAAGTCTATTCTGACAACCATGTGGTCCCTATGAGTCAGAATCGATTAGACAGCGGCTGCTGGTTCTGCTTCGGCCTGGCAATCAATCACGGTGTCCTACTCTTCCATGTGATCCAGGGGGGAAGTCAGCAGTATTGACTGTAGTTAGGTGGTAGGAGATTGGATATCGAGTGGATTGCCTTATGGACTCAAGCTATTACTGCTGATAGCTCTAAACAGAAGTACCCAGAATCCAGCTGAGATTGTTTGCATCATCATTTTTTCCCTTCATCATTATTTTAAGCTTAATGTACTTTTCTGCTTTCAGCTTAGTTTCAGTATGATGACATAAATGATAGATATTTTAGAAAAATAAAAATATCTCAACAAAATAGTGACAGTGGTATCTATATATGTATCATTAACAGAAACTTAATACATGGTCCAATACATCTATAAATGTATTTGTTCACATCATTTGTAAATATTTTTAAGATTATTTTTCTTGAAAACTCCAAACATAAACATTACTAAGATTCAATAGTAAAAGCGTATTTAAGGTACAGTTTGATTCTCCTAACATATTCTGTAATTTCTACTTCCCGAGTTCCCAAGTGCCATGCCTTAGAGGAGCAGCTTTTACTATCTTTCTCCTGATATTGTAGAAATAAACTATGTAAGCACATGAGTGTATGTATATAAATATATATTTGTAAAATTCAGTCACAGAGCATTTTTCTACATGGCACTTTTAAACACCTTTTATCTAGAAGACATTATGCCATATGAATGTGTTAACATATATTTGTATCCCTAAAACTGAACTATTCATGAAATGTAATAAAGCCCCTGTAGCCCTAGAATAAAATCCTAGTGCCAAATTACTCCAACTTGCCTGTCTTGTAGGTAAAGCAACTGAGACTTGAGGATTTAATAGGAAAGTGGGACAGTAACAGGGCAGAGACTAGACCACGGCGTTCTGGCTTCACAATCCATGACACTATCTTTTTTTTTTTTAACATTTTATTAGGGGCTCATACAACTGTTATCCCAATCCATACACACATCAATTGTGTAAAGCGCATTTGTACATCGTTTCTCAAAACATTTTCTCTCCATTTAACCCCCCGACATTGGGTTTTAATTTTTCCCCTCCCTCCCTGCTCCCCCCTCCCGCATGAACCCTTGATAGTTTATAAATGGGTATTTTGTCATATCTTGCCCTGTCTGACGTCTCCCTTCATCCACTTTTCGGTTGTCTGTCCCCCAGGGAGGAGGTCACACACAGTTCCATGTAATCGGTTCTCTCTTTCCTACCCATTCTCCCTTTACCCTCCCTGTTTTGCCACTCACACCACTGGTCCTATAGGGCTCATCCGTCCTGGATTCCCTGTATTTTCAGTTCCTATCTGTACCAGTGTACATCCTCTGGTCTAGCCAGTCTTGCAAGATCAAATTTGAGTCATGGTAGTGGGAACGGGGAGGAAACCTTTAGGAACTAGAGGAAGGTTGTATTTCTCATCATTGTTACATCTCACCCTGACTGGCTCATCTCCTCCCCGAGACCCCTCTGCAAGGGGATCTCCAGTGGCCTACTAATGGGCTTTGGATCTCCACTCCGCACTCCCCCCATCATTCACTATGGTACGATTTTTTGTTCTGATGATGCCTTAACACCTGATCCCTTCGACACCTCGTTGTTGCATAGGCTGGTGAGCTTCTTCCATGTGGGCTTTGTTGCTTCTGAGCTTGATGGCCGCTTGATTACCTTCAAGCCTTTAAGACCCCAGACGCTATACTTTTTGATAGCCGGGCACCATCAGCTTTCTTCACCACATTTGCTTATGCACCCATTTGTCTTCAGTGATCCGTTCGACACCCCGTGATCACACAGGTTGATATGTTGTTCCATGTGGGCTTTGTTGCTTCTGAGCTAGATGGCCGCTTGTTTACCTTCAAGCTTTTAAGACCCCAGACGCTATATCTTTTGATAGCTGGGCACCATCAGCTTTCTTCACCACATTTGCTTATTCACCCGCTTTGTCTTCAGCGGTCCATGACACTATCTTATATCCTAGGTTTGCAGATGGGAATTCCTGGCAACAGAGGAACTGAAGTGGTATTAAAAAATCGCAGGGTTGGTAAACATAACTGTGACCCTATAGGACAAAGTTGAACTGCTCCTCAGGGTTTCCAAGATTATATATCTATATGGGAGCAGACTGGCACATGGTTTTTCTCCTGTGGAGTGGATGGTAGATTTGAACCGTCAACCTTGCCATTTACAGCCCAATGCTTAACACTGCAACAATAGTGGATGATGAATACTACAAACTGAAAGAGGCCCTTTGCTACATGTTTGCCTAAAGTGGCTGTGTTTCTGATTCGGTGACGGAGAAAACTGTGAGCCCTGTGTACATTTGCTATGGTGTGGAGCCGAGTAAAAGAAGATGAGTGTTCAATTATTAACTTGCTCTCAATTGGCCAGGGGAAAAGGGAGGGAGTCCCCCTCCCTCCTCTCCAGCTCCGCAGCCTTGCCTATACCCTCAAGTATGAGTGCCCTGGACAGAGATGGGTCCAAGGGACTCGAATAGAGGCACCTGAGAGCCAAGGCTAATTCCTCTCGGGGTTCTTCAGTTCTGAGCTTGAGCCTTGGGGCCTAGTTCAGCCCAGGTCACTAGTCAGAGCCCCAGGGGCTGTTGTCACAGACATACTCTACTTCATTAAGGAACATGTTTCATAAACTAAAAATCTATGGGGACACTGCTTTATCAAACGCATTGGACACTTCGTTTCTTAGTACTTATTAGTATTTTACTCTACCCCCATCATTTGTGTTGTAAATTATATTTGGAAGCCCCTGCTGTTTCCTGCAAAGCAAGACATTGCTTCCCCATGGAGAACAATACCAGGCTGTTTGACTATTTGACTCGCTAAGTAACTGTGTGGGAGAAAGAGGAGGCCGTCTACTCCTGTAAAGATGTATAGCCTTGGAAACCCAGATGGGTGGTTCTACTCTGCGCTTTAGAGTGGCTCTTAGAATCGACTCATGGCAGTGAATGATGTAACTGTGAAGTTAGAGGTGGAACCCCTTTTCCATAAAGTGCTGTAGTTTACTAGAAGTAGAAATTTAACCACATAACCGAGCGGATGGATCTCGATTTTCCATTGAATTCAGTAAATGTATTTTGAGTACCTATTATTGTAGAATTCTCTGTGCGGGAAGGTGGGTCAAGTGAGTAATTGGGAAGAGTCCAGGATGAGGATAATATAATTGCAACTCCAAGGAGTTTGTACGGGAACAAGGACTCCTGCCCACAGGGGGTTAGCTGTTCCATATCCAAAGCTAAACGCACAGCCATCAAATCGATTCCAACTCAGAGCTGTCCGACAGGACAGAGTAGAACTGCGCTGTGGGTTTCCAAGACTGTGAATCTTTATGGGATTGGAAGGCCTGGTCTTTCTCCCAGAAGCAACTAGTGGTTTCAAATCGCTGACTTTGCAGGTAGCAGCCCAACACATAACCATGGTGCCACCAGGCCTCCTTAGCTGCGCACCAGGGCAAGCTATAACCAGGTTCAGAAGTACAAAGGAGACCTGATGGCACATTGACAAAGTGTTTAACTGCGAGTCTCTGGTTTCAAATCCCCCAGCATTTCCCATGTATGTGCATTTGTTTAAGGCAGCCCCATCCTGTTTTCCCATAGTTGGGCAGTTCTACAATACCACCGGCAATGTATGAGTGCTCTCATCTCTTCACATCCGCTCTGACATGTATTATGTTGAGATTGTTTGGATTTTGCTGGTTGTTTTACTCTCCCTGGTGTTGTCATTTGTACTTCTCCTATTATGAATGAACACAAACATTTCTTCAGGTGATTGTTGGCCATGCAGATGTTGTCTTTATGCCTATTCATGTCTTGTGCTCATTTTTTTATTGGTTTATTTGGATTGTTCTTACTAAGGTACTGCAGGTTTCCATAAAATTTTGAAATTAGACCTTTATCTGATAGATAAGTGCTAAATTTTTTTTCAAATTTGTGGGGTTCTCTGGTCATATCACATTTTGCTTATTAGATAATTTATTTTGCTTAGGGCAATGAAGGTACAAATGCGCTTTACACAATTGATGTGTGTATGGATTGTGATAAGAGTTGTATGAGCCCCTAATAAAATGATTTTTTTTAAAATTTAATTTGCTTAAAAATTAAAGAATATATACCTTAATATACTAAATATTTGCTAGCTAACTGAAGAAATGGATTGGTGAGTTTTAGGGAAAACACAATATGCAAATTGAAATCTATAGATATGAATAAAACTATATGTATGAACATAATGATGTAATGATATCAATATCTTAAAATTTTCTTTTTAATACTGTGATGAAAAATGTATTTCCTTGAAGTTCCCTTGCTTGTCTTTATTTTCCCCTCAAAATCTGCAATCGTGTTTTTTTTCTACTTTTCGAATAAAATTCTATAAAGCAACGGCTTAAAAATAATAGACCTGTTAGATTTAAAATGACATTTTGTGGAAGGTGGGTATGGTAGTATGGTGTGAGATCAGAACTAATTACAGTCAAGGAATGATAGATACATACATCAACAGGTAGATGAATAAATAGATAGATAACAGGAAGGGCATTTCAAAATGTTTCCGGAAAACGTACTAAAATATAAAGGGATTTTCAATTAACATATATATATTAAGAAAAATAAAACAGAATAGCTGAGATCCCAAGGCAGAAATTTTTGTTGTTGTTGGTCCTATAAAGTCCATTTTTACTGATAGGGACCCATGTGACAGTATGTGAATGCTGTGTTGTATTTTCATGGCTGTAATCCTTGGAGAAACAGCTTGACAGTTCTATCTCCCACTTAGTCATTGGGTGGGTTTGAACCAACAAGCATTTGGTTATCATGTGAGCACTTAACTGTTTGTACCCTCAAAGATTGCTGTATAACTCAAACTATTAATTCTACCTGGGATTGAAAACTAGACTAACTAAAAATAGAATTCAAGTTTCAGAGGCTAGTGACCAAATCCACAGTGGGTGGTACAGTCTAAGCAGTCTACAAAGGAGGCTCTGACCAATGAAAATGCTCCCTGAGATTTATCGGTACTATTGTTACATATTAGACATTGAATAAGGAAGGTCGAAAAGAATTGATCCGTTAGAATGATGGTGCTGCCAAAGAATAGTAAAAGTACCATGGACTGCCAAAAGGACAAACAAATCTGTCTTGGAAAAAGTACAGAGTGGTCCCTAGAGGCAAGGATGGCACAATTTCATCTCAGGTACTTTGGACATATTGTCAAGAGACACCAGTCCCTAGAGGGCGACATCATGCTTTGTGAAGTCATGGTGCAGCGACACAAGAGGAAGACCTTATACAAGACACACTGACACGGTGGCTGCCTCAATGGCTCAAACAGAAGAACAATTGTGAGCATGGCACCGGACTGGGCAGTGTTTCATTCTATTGCACATCAGTCGCTATGAACTGACTTGAGGGCACTTAACAACAACAACATCGTTGTATATGCCCTGGAATATCCTTACCCTTTAATGACATTTTTCCCCTTCTCGTGAGTAGACTGGCCTGGGATGGAAAGGAGAGAGGAAAAATAGCAGTGGGGACGCAACCAGAGAGCAATAGGAAAGGCCAGGACTTATGAGTCAAAGAAATAGACCTCTTTGCAGACTAAGAGCTGCAGAGCTGGCTGCTGGCATCATCATTCACTCCAGCCTTGTTCTTACACATGCGCTACTATTTCAGAATTATTTGAATTGCTTTTCTTGAAATGCAGATTCTTGACCTAACTTAGGGTGACTAAACGCCAGTCCTTGAAAAATGTACATTTTCCACATCTTCTTCAAGTGTTACTTATGCATTTTAATGTTTGAGGATCAGCATTTTTAAGACTCATCGGGGATGCTTATTAAAATGCATATTCTTGGATCTCAGTGCTAGGTTTTATGCACCGCAGCAGGAGTGATAGCATGGGGGTCTTCATTTTTAGAAAGCGCCTGAGGCTGTGAGACAGGTAATTCACAGCCTGGATATTAGGAAATGGTGAAAGAACTTCTAGGAAGGAAGTTTGAAAATGGAATGAAACAAAGATGCAGATGACCTTACTCAATCCATAAAGGCCAACAAACAAACCCACAGCCATTGCGTTCATTCTCAAGGCTCTGGAAATCTTCATCAGAGCAGGCAGCCACCTGTTTCTCTCAAGGAGAGCGGGTAGAGAAAGAAGAGCAGGAAGAAGAGGCAGGCCGGGAAGAGGGAGAGTTAAAAGAGAAGAAGAAAAAGAAAATGAAAAGTTGATCTTTCTTATTGTCCCCAAAGAACTTGTACAAGTACACTGGTTCTCAGGGAGCAAACAAACATCAATTAGCAACATGTGCCTGAACACAAGCTTGGCATTGGTGAAGATCTAAGTAAATGAACACCCCCAAATTCTCCTGGGGAAAATTTTGGGTTGAGGGAAGTATAAATCAGGAGTGAGTCCGAGCATGGTCAGGAATACGACACATTTTAAAAAGGGCCTGTTCTTCATTCCCGCTTCCCACAATGCTCACTATATGTATACATATGCAAATATACGCACGTAAACTCACCCATACACATTTCAGTTGCTTCATCCTTCTTTATCTAAAAGGTTGGTAGCAGATGGGTAAAGTATCCAAAGAGCGGAACGAGGTTTTTAGTTGTAGAACACAAGAATATGGGGGTGACGTAAAGTTCTCAACTCCGTTCATTGGTTTGGTTTGAGACCTTTGATGTCAGTTGTCTAGTCAATTTCTACTCCTCTATCCACCTCTTTGTAAAGAAGCCCTGGTAGTGTAGTGTTTACCCATTGGGCTGTGATCCCCATGGTTGGCAGTTCGAAACTCCACCTTCTACTCTGCAGGATGAAGACTGGGCATTCTACTCCCGTCAACAGTTACAGTCTCAGAAAACCACAAGGGCTCATTGTGACTCAGCCTTGACTCGAGGGCAATGAGTTTGAAGTTTTTGGGTTTTTCCCATGTTATCCATCTCTTTCTATAAACATCCATCTATCTCTAAATAGATCTATAAATGCACATGTATTTATGTATTTATCACTGTGGTGCCGTGCATTGCTTGATGTGGCCTGTCTGTGTAACTCCCATCAAACGGCTAATGGGACCATGTAGATAGGGTATTTGAAATTCTTTTTTTTTTTTAATCAATTTAGGGTATTTGAAATTCTAACGTAGGGATTAGTCAGCTTTGCCTTCCTGCTGTGTGTAAAATGAGCTGTCCCAAATTTGGAATGAGGGGTTCTCACGACGATCAAGAAAGAAGAACCAAGAGTGAAGTGAATCCTCTGGACCCCAAGAAGCCTGGATGTGAAACCCCCTTGACGCAGGTCACAGAACTGCAACCTTGTAAGAGCACCAGAGGAATGGGAGTAGCAGAAGCAAAAGCCGGAGCATTCGCCACAGTGGCAGGCTTCCGGGCCCAGGGAGCATATAAAGCTGGGTGCCTTCTGCCAGGAGGCTTGTTTGTGGAATAAGGCTCCTTCATGCACTTAATCAAGGAAGTAGGTTTGCTGAGCCACAGGGGCAGAGCAGGGTGCCTTCAGGCTGAGGCTTATGGCACAGTGGTGTGCCCTTTGGGTGGCATTTATGGGATGTGATCACAGAGCTTTGGAGCATTGACCAAGGTGGGCAGAGGCCAAGGAATCCTGTGAATGAGAGTCCGAGAGCAGAGAGAGGGCTACCTGTAGGTGTGGCTAAAAAGAGGTGCTTCTGACCCGAAGAGCTGTATCCTGAGCAGTTCTATTGATAACTTGCTCAATAAGGCCCATAATTATTTTTTTTAATCATTTTATGAGGGGCTCATACAACTCTGATCACAACCCATACATACATCAATTGTGTCAAGCACATTTGAACATTCATTGCCCTCATCATTCTCAAAACATTTGCTCTCCACTTAAGCCCCTGGCATCAGTTCCTCATTTTCCCCATCCCTGCCCTCTTCCCCCTCCCTCATGAACCCTTGATAATTTATAAATTATTATTTTGTCATATTTTACACTGTCCAACGTCTCCCTTCACCCACTTTTCGGTTGTCCGTCCCCCAGGGAGGAGGTTATATGTAGACCCCTGTAATCAGTTCCTCCTTTCCACCCCACTGTCCAGTATCATCACTCACACCTCTGGTCCTGAAGGGATCACCCGCCCTGGATTCCCTGTGTT
>NW_022103905.1:12378310-12380951 GCF_000313985.2 Echinops telfairi
TAGATCCTTGTAATCGGTTCCCCCTTTGCAACCCACCCTCCCTCCATGCTCCCGGTATTGCCACTCACACCACTGGTCCTGAAAGGAGCATCCGACCTGGATTCCCTGTGTTTCCAGTTCCTATCTGTACGAGTGTTCATCCTCTGGTCTAGCCAGATTTTCAAGGTAGAATTAGGATCATGATAGTGGGGGGTGGGAGTGGTAGGAAGCATTTAAGAATTGGAGGAAAGTTGTATGTTTCATCGTTGCTACATTGCACCCTGACTGGCTCATCTCCTCCCTGCGACCATTCTGTTAGGGGATATCCAGTGACTTGCAAATGGGCTTTGGGTCTCCACTCCGCACTCCCCCCCTCATTCACAATGATAATGATTTTTTGTTCTGATGATGCCTGATACCTGATCCCTTCGACACCCCGTGATCGCACAGGCTGGTTTGCTTCTTCCATGTGAAGCCCCATAATTATGAGTATTGCCTGTGAGTTCTGTGTGGCTGTTGCAATGAATCCTTGAACCAGCAGAGACACAGACAGTGTCTTGGACAGGGAGGTTGGTTTCAGAATTGGTAAAGAAGGTTGGAGAGGGAAAGCATGTCAGAGCTTACCTCCACAGCCATCGGACTTGGGTTGGATGCTCATTCCCCCTTGTGAAGTCAGGTCAGATGTTGCCCCCTCACCATTCATAAAGTTATTATAGAAATCTTTGCCCTCCTTACATCTGTAGTAACTTAGAAATGCAATCACCTGTCTTAACTGGGATAAAAGGAAGAAGGGAAGGATTTTTGTCTGAGATCTGTGGGAAATAAGGTATTCCTAAGGCTGGTCTTGGTGGTAGCTGTTAGAGCTACAGGTGAGAATTCATAATGGAGAGTAAGACGCTGAGGGAGAATTGGGAAAGGTGTTCTTCCCATCTGAAGAGTATCCTGCAAAAATTGTATTTGCTTTAGACTTGGCTGTTTTTTAAATTAATGAGGACAATTGATTGCTGCTCATTTTTAACCCTGAGCTTTTTATTTTTTGCCACTTGGGCTGTTTTTATTTGTTTTTTGTTTTCTGCTTTTGAAAGCCACGGAATTACAGGAGCAAAGACTCAAATCAGTGGTGTATTGAGACACTGTTGTGTGACTCTCACCTCTCATGTCTAAGCTGGAACTCTAGGGATAAGAGCAGGTATTTGGCAGCAGGCCCAGTTACTTCCCTCCCGTGATCAACAACTGTTTATTTCCCTACTCAGATTCTGCACGCCTCCACTACCCATGGTACACACACCCTCTTGTAACAAGTCACATTTATCAATACCTTGTTCACAGTCTTTTTGGTCAAAGCAGAAACGAAAATGATAACTTAGCCTTCAACCATTCCATAGACCTTGCTTGTAAGTTTCCCTCTCCATAGCAGCATCAGTTGGTGACATTGATATTTTTGTCCCTGGCTAACAAGTCTTGTTTATGTCTGTTCTCTGCTCTGACAGCCAAGTCGCTGCTGAGCACAGGGAGCAGATTTTACACACCGTCTGGCTCAGGGGAAATGAGACTGGTACTACTGGAGACGGAGTTCCCATTGCCTGGTGACTGATGGGTCCCACAGGGTTTTTCAGACGAATGGTAAAATACGGATTGCGAAGCCAGACGAGTCTTCCTGCAAGTGTGTCATCAAAGAGCCTCTGTCTAACCTGATGGCAACTATCTGGTAAAGTCATGGGCTGGTGAATTTGGTTGGGGCATTGCATAGTGTGTTTGAGTATTTTTTTTAAGAAGGTGCGGCATGGATGATGTTACTGTGTCAGGCACCCGCACCTCCTTGGTTCTGCTGGGAGAGATGTGTGCACTAGGATTTCTTTTTGCCTTCAATCTTAGATTGTTCTTAGGCGATATAGATAGGAATCACTAGAATTCATGTGAGCTTACCACGATAGAACAGAAGCAAGTGTTCTCTACCTTGCCAAATTCTGTCTGATGTTTTGCAAACCGCATAGTATCGTGATGGTACACTGTCAATACGAGGCAATGTGTAGGTTTTGTGGTCAGTGCTTGGCTCTGATGCTTGCCAGCTCTGTGACCTTGGGCACATTGTGTAAATATGATGGTGTCTGGATGACTTTCATTTAAACGTGGGGATTGATGACAGTCCGTGCCTGCTTGTTGAGGATACAGTGAATTAGCATGTGCGATGTAGCTAGTTAGGTGTCCAGCATTTGAAATATATGAGCCCTGGACATGGTTATCAGAAGTGCCTACTTGTTTCCCTGGCAAACTTCAGGTACTTCAGTGACTCAGGGCCTTTAAGAAAGAGCTCTATTAGTGAAGTAATGAAGGAACTCCTTCAGAAGTTGGGTCGGAGTACACCTTTTTCTTTAGAACAGTCTTATTGCACTTCATCCACATGGCATACAATTCAATAGTTCGATCATATCAAGAAGGGTTGTACCAACTTTACCACCATCAATTTCAGAACATTTTCTTTTTCCTCTACTCATTGTTATTCATAAAGTCTTCTTCAATTTTGACAAAAATATACACCACAAAACATCCAATTAATTTTGCATGTATAATTCAGTGCCACTGATTATTCTTTCCATGTTGCTTAACCATTATTGCTATCCCTCGCCAAATTGTTCCACCACCATTCACATGCACTCAATGC
>NW_022103905.1:12381350-12386118 GCF_000313985.2 Echinops telfairi
TACTCAGTACTTGTTAATCACAGAGTTTCCAAAATGAGACCAGGATCCTATGGCTAGTCAATGTCTTCACTTAAGGAGTTTTTTGCTTAATGCACTCAGCTGCTGACTGGAAATTTGGTGGTTTGAGCCCCCCCAGAGACACCTCCGAAGAAAGGTATGGTGACGTACTTCTGAAACTCCAGACACGGAAAGCTCTAAGAAGCACAATTCAACTCTGATGCACATGGGGTCACCAGGCGTGGGAATTGACTTGACCGGTGCCTTCACTCAATGGCATAACAATTGTACTACAGATATCACAATCTTGTATTGTGGACATTTTGATTTGTAGGGTCTCTTTGCATGCTACTTCTTTCTGTAAACTTTAAAATAATGATCTTGAAGCAAATAATATTATAACAAAAGTACAATCAAAATGTTCATTATAATCATACCATATATCAGTAGGTAATATATCAGGTTGCTTTTCTTTTTCAAATTATTTTCCAATTTCATATTTTCTTCCTAATTTCTTCGCCCCATTTGCTATCAATCTATTTATGATATAATCTCCACTAATGATCTATTTTCATATTTAGATAACATTCCACTTTGTCTCACCACTTCCCTATTACTGCTAGGATAATACTACAGTTTATACACTTGAACATAACCTTTTCCTCTTTCTCTTGAACTATTTGTCTATGCATCAATTAAAAATAATATTATAGTCATAATTGTCAACAGGATTGCCTGTAAAGACCGTGGTGGTTTTACTGAGTAAATATAGATCTAAAAGAGATTTTTGTTGGGTCACTCAGGTTTGAGCAAAAGATTATTATTATCATCTTCATTCAAGGGAAGATTCCAGCTATATGTGGATGCTTTAAAATCTTCTGATAAAATGTTGACTTCTGTTTGTATAACGTTGTCTAGGAATAAAAGCCCCAGACAGTGAATTACCACTATGCCACCAGGGCTCCTCCTGAAAACCCCAGACTCCGATTATTACCCACAAGGGCTCGCTCACTCACTTACTCACTCGCTGCCATTGAGTGGTATTCTTAGAACTTTCCAATATAAGATTGTAACTTCTTAAGTGCAAATGTCAGGATAAATTATGATTATCTGTGACATAATCTTCCCTGAGCTATAAAGGACTCGTTACCTAGCATGTAGATAATGGTGAGTAGGATTTGTAGCTTATTTGATTCCCTGCAGGTGGATATAGATTATTAAGAGGAATGTTATTGCCACCTCACACTTTGGTGGCACTTTTAATTTTCTGAAGCATTCTATATTTCTTATTTTATTTAAAATTGAGTTTAGATCCAGAGAAGACTAAGAATTATTTGATCTAAAAGTATTTTACCAGAAAAAGTGGTGGGCCCAGCAAATTCTTCAAATTGCATTTCCATAACCTACTGTTGCTGACTAGTTTGGGGAAGCCATGTAACCTTGGAACACAGTTTCCTGAGTTCTAAATGGACGAGCTTGGCTTGAGTGATAGACAGAGCCCATGAAAAAGGTTTCCAGAACAGTTTAATCTACATAAATATTTTCTATAAACGCAGCACACATTCAGACACAAATTGATAGACAAGAAAGCCGACTAGTAAATGGTCCCTGGTGAGGTAATATTGATACAATGTTATAGTTGATGAAATAGAAGTCAGTGGGGGCAAGCTGTTTGTTCAGGACTACTTAACAAGAATGAGTCCAGTCAAATTCAGGTGTCTTAATGCTTGATCTTTAATCTTTACCCCCATCCCTAGCCCCTAGCCTTTGGATTTTCTTTGTTGATCCAGGATTTCTATTCAGGGATTATTCCTTTTCATTTAAAACAGAAAATAGGTAATATCTCTGGAGTCTAGTAATATGCCTGTCTTGCCTCAAACCATCTCCTCTTACAAAAGACAATAAACTATTGACTTAAAGCAATAGAACATACAATATTTAAGAAAGAATATTGACTTGGATATCAGGAAATGTAATATGTAGACTTTTTATTTTACTTATTAACTCTTTGATTTTAAATAAGACACTTGACCTTTTATGCTTCATCCAAATAAAAATAACTATAGTAAATTAATATTTTTCTGCCATAACTATTTTGAGAATATATGTATAGATATACTATGTTTATTACTTACCAGGAAAAAAGATCAACAGTGAAATGCATATGTCAATACTTGTTATATTCTAAGCTATTCTATACATTGTTCAGGGGGCTTTTTCTTGACATAATTTTTTACTTTTTTTTAATGATTTTCTTCTGGTCATAGAGTCTTGGAGGCTGAGGTTGATTAGTCGTTAGGGCCATTAGTCCTTAGGATTGATTGTTTGCAGGCATCTTTGATTTTTTTCACTCTTCTTTGCTCCAGATGGGGGGAGACCAATATTTGCATCTTAGATGGCTGCTCACAGCCTCTAAAACCCTAATCATTACTCATCAAAGCAGTCCTACAAAAAGCTTTTCCTGTGATCTTTGCAGATCTTGATGTTCCTTTAGCTTATGGTCCTGAGACCCCAGACCCAGAAATGATTGTCCGTGGCAAAGAAGTTTTCGTAATTTTTCTTCCTGTATGCTCTACTATGTTCCTAGATCTATTTGCAACAAAGGTAAGACAGACAGATAGAAATGTCCTCTGTCAAACCTGTAGATATATTTGTGAGCACAGTCCCATTCATCCGCTCACACCTTGCTTGTTTCTCTATGTAACCACTTATAGATGATTCTTATCACTGTTAGTGCAGGTTGGGTTTATTGTAGTACTTATCTCCATTACCCTTAACCCTTGTGCTCCCCCAGTGTTTTTTATTACCTTGATCATTTTGTGCTGAACTCTGCTTGCCTGTATATTGTCTTCTGTTTCACCCACTCGTTAGTAATTTACCCGCCCTCTTGTTCCTACCTCAGTAATTATCAGAGTGTTGTTTTGGTTTTTTATGAAGACCTTTTCTTGACTTTTTCTAAGCGTTCACGTACAATAGTTCTCTCTTTGTAGGATCTCACTCAGCATAAAGCCATCCAGGTTCATCCCTCTTATGAGGAGGCTTCAAAAAGTTTATCGAAAAATGGCATTAAAAGATACTAGAATTTTCCCACACACCCTCATATGAGGTGTTTTGCAGATTTACCATTATTCTTTAGCACTGTGTGCTGTTCCACTGTGTGTATGTAGTATCATTTGTGTATCCATTCAGCCATCGTTTTTGCTTTATGGCTCACACTGTATTGAACAAGAGGGCACATATCTCTATCCAGGTCACAGCTCTTTCTTCTCTAGGATAGATACTACTGGGATTGTTGGAGCAAATGATATGCTGGTTTCCAACTTTTCCCCATCCAAGTAGTAACCAGTCCTGGCCCTTTTCTTCTGAGATCAGACCTGATGAAGCGCGTCCAGGGTGACATGGCCATAGAGCATTTCCAACTCTCTTAAAGAAGTGTTTCCTACAGTGGTTGTACCATTTCACAGTCTCACCTGCAGTGCACGAAGGCTGCAGTATCCCAGGAGGCCTTTTCTTTCCAAGAACCAATGTCAACATCAGGTTGATGGAGACTTTGCATGAGAGTGGATAGATTGATTTGGAAATGTATGCTTGTGAACTGCGTCTGGATTTTACTCTTCCTTGCTTAGAAGAACCAGATCAAATGATGTAATTTCTGTGAAACCTTGTGAACTTAATTATACTCTCTTCCAGGGAGTAGTGTGATTATTTGTTTCTGTGTCTTTCCCCTGTGCAAGACAGATAGATCCTCAGACTCAAATCCATTCTCTTGCACATAATAATCACTGCCACTGAGTCAATTCTGACTAATAGTGACCCTGGGGGACACAGTTGAACTGCCGGCACAGTACTTCCAAGATTGTAAATCCTTAAGCAAACAGATTGCTCTATCATTTCCCTGAAGTGTAGCAGGTAGATTCAAATTGTCAAACTATCGGTTAATGAGGACTTCACACACTGCAGCATCGGGGCTTCTATGGGGCATCACTTGGTGTCACTAGAAACATCACACCAGATTCTTTAGGGTGGTCTTCAGTTCCTGTTGGATATTATGTGATGCTTATGATAGAACCATTCGTGGAAAGACGGTGATAACCTGAGTAGCCACAGCCTCAATAACTTGAAAGAAAATTTCCAAGTAGTTTGATTCATCCTCAAAAAACAGCTCTGCAACCCCATGGATTGCATCTTCCTTCCGAATTAGCTGTCACAACAGAGCTGCTGTTGTTGATCTGTTGGTTGGTTGACACCTTGAATTGTAGAGTTGCAGAAAATAGGATTCACCTGGAATGATGCATGGACAGAGAGAGCCCAGGACATATGGGGTGAGTGTGTGCTTCTATTGTGGGCTGGCACCACCCCAGGTTGTATCGTCTCTACACCTGCTCAGAAACCCTTCCGTTTGTGCTTACCGAATTGGTACAGGAATTGCTAAAGAGTTAATAGCCAATAGGCACCGGTAGCCGTTTAAGTGCCAAGGGGTTCTTCTGTATAAAGGGAATTTTATTTTAAGAGGTGGCACAATGTGCCAATAGACTAGATGTGTTCCTATGCCTGCCATTCACCAGCCAGTGAGCTTGCAGAATCCTGAAATATTTCTGAGACACAGCTCTTCATTTGTTCAAAAAGCGAGTAATGATCCTTGCCCCTTTCTTTGTTTGTTTGTTTTGGGCTTTATTTTTTTAATCAATTTATTGGGGCTCATACAATTCATCACAACACATAGATCAATTGTGTAAAGCACATCTATACATTTGTTGCCCTCATCATTCCC
>NW_022103905.1:12386632-12389339 GCF_000313985.2 Echinops telfairi
GAGATGGGCATTGGGTCCCCATCACGCGAGCGTGGCCCCTTTCTTTTGTAGGATTGTTGTGAGGCTTAATTTAGAAAATGAATGGACACATGCCTATAGTTATTATAACCTCTGCCATTTATGTCTAACTCTTACAAATTAGGAAAATAATGAAAGACTGTCCTATATTTTTAGCTGGTGAATAAGGGTATATTTTAGTTTGGGATAACTTGGGCAATAACATTGACTTTAGGATCTTGTGCTGAGTTTAACCCAAACAATTATTTAATTTTCTCTACTAATGTAATAGACATAATATATCAGACATACTGAATTTTCATCAGAAAATACAGAATGAAAGCTCTTCTTTTAGTATCTCAAACAAAGCCTATATTTCATTTGGCTAAATTATAGAACCGTGAACAGTTTATCATAGTAAACATCTGGCCTCTTTCAGCACAAGTGATTGCATTTTGTAGATTTAAAAATGTTAAGGTTTGCCTTTTAAGATGAGATATTGTTTATCAATTATATACTGTGGATATGTGGTTGATGTGTGTGTGTATGTGCACACACATCTCAAAGAATCTCAAGGTGAGATGGGAATTAAACTATCAACAGAAAATTGTGCTTTCACAGCTGTTCTGGGCCAATTATTGAATCAGAGTATTGTTTTAGTCTATTTCTTTTTAATAAATTGAGATCAGCACTGAGCTTCACACAGCATCTCAAGACAAAAGAGATTTTAAAGTATTATTGTGCTACTTCAGTAGAGGGAACACATGTCACCAGGTGAGCTGATTGGGTACCATGGACTCTGACAGCAATTACAGTAGATTCTTAGAGCATAGTCTCTCGGAGGACTCAGCTAATCATATTACATCTGTGCATGTTACAAAAAGGTAAACAATGCCATCTACAATGAAGAAGCAAAAACAAGACACTCATGTTTGGGTCCAGTCAAGATTTCCAATCCCAAAGGATCAGTGTTTGGCAGCACAGCCTCTTCTTCCCCAGGGAGAGACTTGTTTTCTCTGTGGCAATTAGCACTCACCGTACCATACACTTCAATTTGGAAGGAGTTTTGAGGTGAAGAAAAACTCATTTTAGAGCTTTGGTATAAAGCCACTTTATCAATCAGGATAAGGGTGTTTTTGCATTTCTTAAAAACCTGGCATTTATTAAGCTCGCTGGAAAGGGAACAGGGTCTATAGTCCTTTTGTTTGGATCTTAAACCCACAGCTCTCCTAGTAAAATCTCAGATTCTGAGAATATGGCTGCCTCATTTAATTTGTGGTGTCAGGAGAAACACTCCCTGGTGAAAATGTAAACACCAGACTATTATTTACCACTGACATTGGCTCTGAGCCTAATCTTCAGGTGTCTGAAAAAACTATTTTTAAAGAAAGATCATCTTCATTTGGATCTTTTGAAAGATCACCATGTCTGACCAGGTACATGTTGTTTTTTTAAGACCATTTCTGGCTCAGTCTGGAAAGTACAAAGTGACATTGCTGATGAGGCTTCTCTATCTGGCTCCAAGGACTCTCTGCCCTTGGATAGGACCTGTAGGCTTGGGATCGTGCCATGTTTTAGAGTGACTCTCATCTGAGAGTTTACAAGAGATATTTGTAAGGAATGAGTAATTTTCACTCAGAACAATCATTTTCTGTTGATTAAATAAAGCAAAACACTTTGGTTGTCTTTTTTTATTAGGCACTGTGATTCTTACAGACATAAGCAGTGGTGTACTTTTTGAAAGAGATGGAGGGATCAATATCATTATTTTCCCTGCATTTAGCATAGACCTGAGTTTAATATAGAATAGTTCATTGAAGGGATGGTCCATGATTATGTTAAAAGCATCAGATTTGGAATTGCATAACTTGGATTAGAACACTGACTGCACAATCCCAAGGAGACCACTTACACATGCCAGCCTTATTTTTCTCACAAGTAAAATGGGGATAAGTATTCCCCGGACTTTTATTCTAATACTCCCTCAACATTAAATGATATACAGAGTTTGAGAGTGATTTGTCAATATTAAAGCAGTAAGATATTTTATTACCACTACTAAAGATTTACAGTGTTGGAAACCCTATGGGTCAGGTCTACAGAACAGACATGGTGGTGATGGTTTGGGGACAATCTCTACAAGAGCAGATGGCTAGCTGCTATGTAAGTTCAAACCATGCACTTTTTTGTTAACAGCTGAGCAATAAGCTGTTTGTGACATCAGAGAGCTCCATTATAACTTAATCATTAAGTTACAATAAAATAGCGTGGGGGAGCTAATCCTAAGGATTATAATCCATGTCTCAGAGCCTGGTGGCACAATGGGTAAGCACTTAATTACTAACATATAGGTCATTGGTTTTACCCCAGAAGCTGCTCCACAGGAGAAAAATATGATTCTCTGCTCCCATAAAGATTACAGCTTTGGAAACTAAAGCTAGGATCACTATAAATCAGAAATAACTGGAGGGCAATTGGTGTGGTTTGAGGTTTGGAGTATAGACTGGCTGTGGAGTGTAAGGATGAAGAAAGAGTTAAGGATCCTAGGTTTCCGGGTAGATAGTGATTCTATTAACAAGACTGGAAGTTATTGGAGAAAGAATGAAGGGAAAGCTAACGGAGCATGTGAATTTTGTAACAGCAGTGGAATATGAAAGTAGGCTTATTTGAAACACAGAGAGTTGTGTGGATCTGGTATGCAAAGAAAAAA
>NW_022103905.1:12390297-12406855 GCF_000313985.2 Echinops telfairi
AACTCATAGTAAGCATTAGAATGAAATGCTTCCTGACCTTACGCCCCCCTGACAGCTGTTGTCATGTTGGAGCCCCTTGCTGCAGTCCCTGTGCTAATCCATCTGATGGAAGCTCTCCTCCTTCCACAGACCCTCTATGTGACAGAGCTTGGTGTCCTGTCCGTGTTCTGGCAGCACGGCCGACGTGTGTGAGAGGATGTTCTGTAGTCATTCCTTCCAAGGAGCCTTCTGGCTGTACTTCTTCCAAGGCATCTCTGTCCATTCCTTTGGGTGTCCATGGCATGCAGTTTTAATATTCATTACCAGCACTGTGATTGAAACACATGAATTCTTCTTTGGTCTTCCTTACTCATTGTCTAGCTTCTGTGTGCGTATGAACTGATTGAAAAATATTGTGGACTCGGACAGGCCCATCTTGACCCTCAAAGTGATATCTTTCCTTTCTCACACTTTTACGAAGCAAATTTTCCCAATTCAATATATCATTTGATTTCTTGCCCAAGGTTTCCATGAGCATTAATTTTGGATCCTAGTAAAATGAATTTTTTAACAATTTCAGTCTTTTCTCGATTTATCAGTGTTGCTTATCAGTTCAATTTTTAGGATTTTTTTCCCACTTTCTTCCTTTTGAGGCCAGAGGGCCTGGCATCAGACTCTAGGAAGTGCCAGTCAACATGGAGAGTTAGTCTGGATAGACTAGAGAAACAAATCCATAGAGACCCATATGTGTATAAGAAAGAACTTTATATACAAGAGCAGTTGAGCATTGAGAAAACATCCCAGTCCAGATCAAGTCCATAAATCTGATATTAGCCCATATGCCCAATACCAACCTATAAATTCCTCACCAGACTCACACAACACATGCAATGACACCAAATGTAGGAAGATCACAGGCCAGTGGGTGGAAAGTCTTGTGGATCCAGTGGCAGTGGAAGCATCTCAGTACTGGTGTGGGTCTCCACATGGCTCCTTCAGCTCCAGGGCTCTAGTGTAGCTCCATGTGTCATGTCATCAGGAAGAGGAAGCAGAGTGTGTGCCTCACCTGCAGGGATGAAGCTAGGAGTTCCCAGAATCCTCAGGAGAAGGCCATGCCCACAAAGAGGCCTCAGGTCATAACCTGATTGACAGGCTAGACTCTACCCCTTCGCAAGTTGACAGGAGATTACATAACTGCCACACATGGTGTCTTCCAAGTGTTGACTGAGCAGAAGCAAAAGGAATAATAGAATGAGGAAAATTTTATCATTGTATTCCATCAGAAATTATTTGCAATAGACATATGTAACTGCTTTAATAGTTTTGCAAGTAGAGAAATAATTGTTTATAAAGAAGAAAGAGCAAAGACTATCCACTGTTGAGTAGAAAATATAACTACTCAACACAGAAGTTCTCTCTGTGTAGACTGCCCTTGGAAGAAACATGACTATATCTGCTTTCGTTTTGCTATGAGAAGTGCTGTAGCTTCTTTGGGTTGAGGTTTATAATAAAGCATGATTTACAGCAACTGCTTTTTAGGGGCAGGCTAAGAAACGTTCATTCCTGGAGGCCTGGCTGCTTTTCCTGAGTCCTGGGCAACAGAACTTGCTATTTCACCCTTTGTTGAAATAAGAAATATTAGCCTGCAAAACATTATTTATGGCCGTAGAAGAGCAATTGCAGGAGTGGGTTATGTCCTTGATGTTCCGTTGGGAGGGAGCTGCATTGAAATTCAGCCCTGAAGAAAGGAATGAAGATTAGATCATGATGGGAGTCATTGACGACAAGGATCATAAGCAATGTTTTCTGAGAGGTTTTATAGGGAATGTACTTCATTTACTACGTTACTTTGAAGTGCCACTAAGTAAAAGTGATATTTCCAAAGTCTTCTTTGTTTTCCTTATGAGTATATCTACTCCAGGTGATTTTAAATCACCTAACACTGAAATTTAGCATGATAGGGGAAGGAGCTACTTGTTAGAAGAACAGATATATTATGTAGTGGCTCAGTCTGAACATAAATGGTTTTATTTGGATCCGTACGACGGAGATGGCTACATTCAACTTGAACTGTGCTCTTCTTGTACTGACTACTTAAACATCAGCAGACTTTCAGGAGCAAAACTTCTAAGTATTTGAATATTGCAAGTGCAGTGAACTTGATTGTAGACACTTGAGAGGTACACTGTCTCCACTGGAGAGGCAGACTGACATGGTCCCTGGCACCGGACCCCCTGGAAAGTTTCAGAAAGCAGCATTTTCCAAGCATGACTCTTCATCCTAGAAACTACTGTCAGCGCAGCCGTTAAAGGAAGCTGGGCCCAATTTCTGTAAGAAAAATGCGGAAATAATTAAATAATGGGCTAATGGTGATAGAGAAGGGAAGAACTATAATGCCATTTGTTTTTGCTATCTATTGACGTGTAATAAACTACCCCAAACATAAGGGCTTACTACAACAATTTATTACTTCTTGTTTTTCCAGCAACTTGAAAGAATGGTTCTTCTGCGCTGGGTAGCATAATTCGCTTGCCTGCATTTATCTGACAAATGGACAGAACTGAACATCCAAGATGTCCTCTCTCCATTGTCTAGAGCCTGGGTGCTAACTGTCTATTACTTAACAACAAAAACAACCAGAATGCACCGCTATTAAGTCTATTCTCATTCATGGTAATCCTATATAACAGAGTAGAACTGCCCCCTGTGGGTCTCCATCGCTGTAAATCTTTACTGGAGAAGAAAATCTCATCTTTCTCTCAAAGAGCAGCTGGTGGTTTCAAACTGCTGACCTTGAAGTTAGCAGCCCAACTTCGTCACCAGGGCTCCATGAATATCATTAGGATCTTGTCAATTCTCCTGCAAGTTCTCTCTCTCTACCAGGTGCCTTATCTTCTAACATTTCTTTACATAGTCATTCACTGCAGCAGGGAAGCCTGAACATCCTTATATTAATTCTAAGAGAGCAGCAGTGAAAGTTGGTAGACTTCTTGTAGCCCTGGCTGGTGCAAACAGTTCGCATGCTAGGCTGGTAAGGTTGGAGGTTGGAGTTTATTCAAAGACAGCTGGGCAGAAAGGCCTGGTGATCTGTCTCTGAAATGTAAGCATAGAAAACCCCATGGGAGACAACGCTATTTTGATACAACTGTAGGGCAGCTTTGTTTCTTTCCTGTTTTTGTTGTTGTTCGGTTTTAGCCTCAGTACAAAGTTTAAGCACTTGACTACTAGCTATAGATTGGTGGTTAGAACCCATCCAGAGCACCTCAGAAGTCACAGCGCTTGCGAAGGTCATCTCATGGCTATCGTAGGACAGAGCAGGACCGCGCCTGTGGGTTTTTCCAAGACTCTACATCTTCACAGGAGCAGTCAGCCTCATATTTTCTCATGGAATGGTTGCAGTGGGTTTGAACTTCCAACCTTTTGGTCAGCAGCCCAGTACATGTAACCCACTTCCCCATCTTATCTCAGAAGACCGGTCTGGTGATGTGTGTCCAAACGATCACAGGCTAAAAAATCCCAAGACCAGTTCTACTCTGCACATACGGGTTTGCCAGGAGGCAGAATCACCTTGCTGCCGACGAAAACAGAAACTAAATGGTTAAACCCCGAACGCAAACACACTGTCCATTACAGGGAGCTGGTCCAGGCAAATCACAAGGGCGGCCAAGATTCAGAAGGAGAAATTATCTCTACCTCTTGATCAGGAAGGAGTTTTGGCATCACTGTTGGGTACACACTATTGCTAAGCACAAGGCTGGCAGTTCAAACCCATCAGAGACCCAGCAAAAGACAGACGAAGGAGTTTGTTCCCATAAAGATTTACAGCCTCCCTAACCCTATGCAGTGTTTCTGGGAGTCAGAATCAACTCAATGGCAGCAGATTTTTGATGGGAGGCAGAGCCTATGTTTCAAGGGATGTGAAGAATTGTTAGTGGACATCTTTGGAGACGACCAACCACATCATTAAAAGTATGTTTGCTGGGAAGAGAGCTGCCTTGTCTCCTTTCAGGGCAGTAGTGAACTAAAAATCTAAAACACTAGGATTCTGAGTTAGTTTATTGTGCCATCCTGGCCGTTAGACACATGTGGGTTAATTGAAGGGCAGAGGGATAAATGGCTCAGTGAGCCTCACCTTTCACGTTCTCGGGTCTCTTACTTTTTGATGGTCGGACCAGGGTGCAGCTGCCTTGGCCAGTTCCCTGCTTCAACTTGCAAGGCTCACTTCCTGTGAGACAATCCCTGAGGAGAAGACACATGGACCTACCCCGATGCAGCCCTGGGTGCTGGAGCAGCCGTGTGGAGACCCCTGCCAGTGCTGAGTTGCTTACACATTCACTGACTGGGATTTCCTCCTGCAGGTGGCATCACTGCGTGTGTTTTGTCAGATGGAGGAGGATTTTGTGGATTGGTGTCGGATATATGGGTTCATGCTGGACTTGTGGGCTTGGGCAGCACTGGGTTGGGATGTTTTCTTGATGCGCACTTAACCTTTATATAAAACTCTCTCTTACACATGCGTTTCTGTAGATTTGTTTCTCTAAAGTACCCAGCCTAGCACAGATTGTAAAAGAATGCTATGGGCCTGTCTGTGGTGGGGAAAAATGCTTCCCAGTAGTCTTTGCTGAATTTTATTCTTACCTTCATTGCTCTATACTCACAGGTTATACTCCTCACCAGACTGAATCAATATATTAGTAAAGTACATGTTACTACAGTCTAGTTTCTTCATTCAGCAAATTATGGAGGGCCTACTAGTTATTAGACCCAATAGTATGTAAATGACCACCAAAATGCAGCCGTAACTAATGCCTCATGTATTTTAGTTTGAGATCCTTAACTGCTTTTCAGTGTTGAGATTTCTAAAGCTAGGAATGAAAGTAAGATTGAAACCCACAGTGATTGTCAACCTCTGCAAAGAACACACTGTGTGTTCAATGAAAACCACTTAGTAGCCATTGTCTAGTGGGTTTTCTCTAAATTGAACGTGCTTAATTGGAAAGAGCACTTAATCAGGAGGGTTCCAAGGGACAGAACCAAGAGACGACAATTGTCTAATGCCATTTAATGACTGACTTCTGCTAATGTGAGATAAGCTAATCTCATTTATGAAGTTTTTTTTTTGCTTATTAATTATAATCTTTTCATTACAAAGTATGTATGTGAATTCTTTGGATTCTTTTCCTACTCAATATCCTAATTATAATTTGTCATTCATATTTAAATATTTAACCCAGCTGTTATTTATTTCGATATATTAAAGATCATACTTCATTTTATTTTTTCCTATTTGGATAGCCAATGATCCTGGCACAATGTATAAAGTTGTTTAGCCTTTAACCACTAATTGACAATATCCCTTTTTCCTATAGCAAGCTTCAGTGGGTCTAATTTTGAACTTGCACATTAGTGAATTTATCCATGTTTAGGTCAATATCACACTATCCTTTCATAACTATAAAATCAATTTTGCTATTTAGTAGGTTAAGTTCCACAACTTAATTGTTCTCCTTTAAAACATGTCTTTACTGTCCTTAGTTCTTTCTAATTACTGATAAACATAAGAATCAGCTCTTTGCTTCTTTAAGTTTTGTAATCTACTATGATGACTTTCATGAAATGCCCCCACAGTTCACGTGGCCTTTCCTGGACTTCGTAATCTAGGGCCGGTTTGAATTTCAAGCATGCACTTGACTGGATATAATGCAATGTAAGGAAGAAAAGAATTGGAAAGATAATAGTTTGTGCTAAGCTCTGGGCAGGGACTGTATGTATCTCTTCCATTCACCGCTAAATTCTTAGAGCCTGGCCTAGTGTGAGACCTAGACGATGTTTGCCTAATATGTGTCAAATACGTGAATTAGCAGGCTAATTTAGTAGCCTTTAGCTCAAGGACAATCTTGAATTCAATCAGAACGCTCTTTCATCCAACAAACCTAGGCCCTATCCTTCCAGGCACAGTTCACAATCCAACTCCTTCACGACGCTTCCAGAAGATTCTCCCAACTGGAAAGAGTCTCTTCTTTACCTGAAGTCATCTCTGTAGTCCTTTGTCATGCCACTGATTATTTATACCTCACGCAGAAATAGTTATTCTTATACTTTATTATGCTCCTTAACCTTTAGTTAATGCTCCGATAGAGGCACCTCTATCCCTTTCATTTTGTGTCACCCTAGCCCCTGATCGGTTGCTACGTACACATGGACACTCCCGACGGGCATCGACTGACTGTGCAAAGTCATGACTGAATGAGAGGACTGGAGTTCTTGTCTGAGAGTTGTTATCCAGGATGGTGAAAGGTTTCCAGGTTAAAAGATGGTCCTATGAGTTTCCAGACCAAGGAATACATGGGCAGAGAAATACCTATCCACAAAACTAATTTTTTTATGTCACAAAACTTTTTATTCAGAACGGTCTCATAGCATAAATTTTGGAAAGTACCAGTCAGTATCTGTTAGAGGAAAAAATCAGAAGCTTTAGTTTTAACTAAAGAATTGATTCCCTATCCAATTCAGTGTTGAAACTGGGTGGATGTATTCTAAAGGTAAATGAGCAAAATTTAAAATAACCAAAAGAGAAGTCTTGGGGTTTCAGCTAAAACCAAAATATTCATTTAAAAACACCCTCCATCTTAAAAGCTATCAGTGAAAGTACTTCTAGATTTGCTAACACAACCAAATCTTTTTGCAGTCCTTTAGTTCTTTAAAATGTTCGTTTACTGAATGGTATTCTTGAAGATGTTTCTCATGGAGATTTTTTATTCCTTTTTATTGTGAATTGCATGAAACTTTGTAGAGCAAAGCAGTTTTCCACTCAACAATCTGTACACATTTTGCTTCATCTCATTGATTGTAATCCCCACAATGTAACCTCATCTCTCACACTTCCTTTCTGTCCTTCCTGTTTCCATTCCTCTTTTTCCCTCCCCTTCTGAAACTTTATCCTGGAGCACATGTTGGCCTCTTGATCTCACATGGTTCAGTATTCTAAAGAGTGCATACCTTCCTGGTACCACTTTTAGGCTTATCTATTGACTGATGGACAATAGTATCTTTAGGCTTGTCTATTGTCTGATGGAAATTGAACCATAGAATGAGTTTGATTCTAGATCTAAAAGGTGACTAAGGGGGATCATTTTAGTGGTCCCACCAGTCCCTATTCAACCACTAAACCTGGTATTTTTTCCTCACAGAGATTTTAAATACAGGGGCAGGGGTGGGGTGGGGCGGGGAGACACAGCTTGCAGAAGAAAGTGCACAGTTGTAAAAGCTCTATAAGACGAAAGTGCACAGTTGTAAAAGCTCTATAAGACATAGCTAACATTAGACATTAAAGACCAATACAAATGTATTTATCATACTTGATGAAATTACTGTTATATTCTACCAACCAAGAGCTCGAATATGTTTATTTTCTGTACTCTTAAATTTTAAAAAAGTAAAAAGAGAGGGAGCAAGGTCATTGAAATTACTCTGGAAAGATGTGTAGATAGTCAGCAGGAGAGGAAATAGACTTTCAGGTAGAAATGGAGAAAACACAGGCACTGCAGCTGGTATGGAGTATGATGTGTGAAGAGACCACAGGTTAAAGTGAAAATCAGGGGACTGATAATACAAAAGCCTATGGAGGTGGATTCAGAGCCTTACATGTTGTGCTTAAAGAACTTGGAATTTATTCCTTTTACAGGATAAATCACTGAAGATACTTCCCATCAATTTTATTTTATAACCACTTATTGTGCTAAACACTGTCCTAGGAGGTAGAACTATAGTAGTGGACAGGGCCTGCCCTCAAGAAACATACTCTAGGAAGGAAGAGGGGCAGTCAAATGGATAGGCAATGAAATACAATAAATGCTTTGGATCTGCAATGGCTCCACATGGTACCTCTCTAAGGCATTAACAATGATTTGGGGTTGCTCGCTCTTGCTGTGGTTTGGAAGATAGCTACAAACTGATAAAACAGCCAACACTTACCATATTTAGGTACAGTGCCTATTACATGGGAGATATTTACTTAGTGAATGTCCAAAATTCTGGTCTACTTCCTACTTACTAGATGTTTGAACAATAGACTATATGACCGGGAATTTTTCACGAGAGCATCAAAAGGATCTAAAGAGGTTTCTTTTGTTTTGGTTTTACATTTTGCTTTGTTTTCAGGGAGGATTAAGAAAGAAAGCTGCACATCATCGACAGTAACTTGCATAGAGTTATTTCTACATGATTTGTTTAATTATGACCTGGTGTACCTAACACTTTTCCTTCTATTTACCTATGCTATCCTAATGTTAACCAAGGGGTTTACTATTTGCTGCAGTATTGTAACCATCTGATTACATAACCCAGGACTGTAAGCACTCTACGGCTGTGAGCAGAATCCTAAGCAGAGAACCTGGCACATCAAAGTGATATTTCTCTCAACAGCATCTTCTCAGAACTACCTAAGGGGCTTGCAGAAATGCAGATTCCTGGAGCTCTGCTTTGACCAGAATGGAATCAAGTTTTATCAGGAGGACATGGACATTTTCATTTAAATACATTTAAATGCATTTCTCAGGTAGTCTGAGCAGCATTTAAGACTGGATAACACTCAAAAGGTTTCTTTTAGAGTGGAGAAGAATACCTTATAATAGATCCAGGTTTAATGAAAATGTTATCTAACAGAAAACATCTCCCCTATCTTTTTTAGCTCTCTTTATATTTTTAGAACCTCTCTCCCCTGTCAGAAACACGGGCAGGAAGAAAACATGTCACTACACAGAAACATTATCTAGAAAAATATCTGCGACACTTTCACCTTAGTCCCCACTTGGAAGTAGGGAGAGTGGACAATGACTAACATGAGCCCCAGCAAGGCCTGAAAGTTATTTCTATCAATAGTTCAAATACAAAGAAGAACCTGAGTAGCGACAGTCAGTGTTAAGAGTTTACCATTTGGCACATATCTTACATGTATGACCTTGTTTAATCTTCACAATCTCCAGGTGAAGCAGGGGTTTTATTCCCATTTTCTAGATGGGAAACCGAGCTATGACGAAGTCAAGCAGCATGCCCAGGGAAATTCTGACTGTGTTTTCATTATGTCAGCTGTCATCACCCACGTTGTGTTTTCCTCCCTCCCTTTGCCTGTTTAAGAACTCTAGCAGCAACAACCCAAGGGGAAGCCAATCAAGATCTGTGCCTCTGTGGAATCTGATGTTTAATAGCTGATTTGATGTTAGCCTTTTCCAGTTTAATCTGAGAAGATTCCATTTCTGTAATTTCTCAATTTTAACATCAGAAGACAATGGTTGGGGAATCAAAAGCATCACATGATATGCTAGGCTTTTTGTATTTTGTTTTGAATTACATTCCGTTGCTTTCTCCTAGCATCTATCCAGAGAGTAGTGCTCTGCGAGATAGGGAAAGAAATCACCAGTCAATAAGGGTTCAGGGCTGAAGACGGAAACAGGACAGACCAGTCAATGATGATGCAGTTTCTCTCAATGGAGAGGGTAAGCTCAGGGTTAGCACTAACCTACAAGGCTTTGGTATGCTTAGTTAAGACATGTGCTCAAAAGGCTTTACAAAACAAACTAACTAAGGATACTTTCTTCATAACCATAATCTCAAAAGTGTTTGAGCCTTTAGGTAATAGCATTTAAAAATACATCGTGAAGAGAAACTTGATATAAATATCTGGCGAAAAGAACTTTGGAATTCTACTTCCTTCTCTGCTATTCATTGTGAGAGGAGCATAAGACAATGATGCATATTTTCTAAAACCGTTTCCTAAACAGATTATAGGATTTTAATAATTAATGTCCTCAACAGAAAAACCATAAACAGTGGACTGCTTTTCTAAGGGCTCTTTTGATGAACTTTATTTAATATGCTATGTCTGTAACAAAGATTAAAATCTCTTTTATTCCAAATTTAACTCAATAAACCTACATTGATGAGTGAGTTGTTATGAGGTATATCCTATTAATGAGTCAACAGGCTATAACTCATATCAAGCTGAATTAGGATACTGAATTCCACATGGGTTCATTTCAGTATTGGACTATGATTTGGCATCTGTGATAATAACTAAATCATTTTGGTGGGTTTCCCCTGCTTCTGGGTTTTTCCTGGACAGATCTGGTTCAAAATGATATGTAACCAATTAATATAGGTCTTCTAACAATAATTCCATATTTCGTGTATTGTAATACTGGATTTCATGTTGTGCCTATGAACCAACTCAGGAGGCTGTGCTCTGTTATAGGATTAAGGAGGGATGGCTCTGTAAACTCTACTGAACTCACTGCCATCGAGTTGATATGATTCCTAGGGAGCCTACAAAAGAGGACTGTCTGTCCTTCTGTCCTTGGAAACCCTTCTACTGGGTTTCCAATCATGTAACTCTGGTGGTTTCTAACTGCAGAACTGTGGTTAGCAGCTCAACGAGTAGGTGAATAGGTGTGACTTAAGTCATCATCCTTTGTTTCCTTGGGCATATGGTCTGCTAAAAGGAAAAACAAACACTATACCTTCATCAAAACCATTCCTCAGTAAGGGCCCTCTTGGACAGCGAGACAGTCCTGAACCATCGGAAGAGTACAGTCCAGGTCTCTGACTAAAGCGGAGGCCAAGACCAGAAGTGCCAGAGACTATGGCAGGGAGACTGTGGACCAGAAAAAGAGGAGCAACACTGAGACTGTGAGACTGTGGAGCAGAGCAATGAGCAGGATCCTTTGAGACAGAAGCCAAGGGACTATGTGTCTGAGGTTCAAGACCAGAGAGAGAGACTCGGCTGTTGGCTGAGAAGTATTGCTGTCCAATGGCTATATCTTTGCTGTTCACGGATTCTGACATGTGGTAACATATGAACTTTCCTAATTAAAAAGCCAATGAACAAACTCATCGTCTCCAAGTGGATTCTGAATCATAGGAACTCTATAGGACAGGGTAGCCTCTGTGGGTTTCCAGGACTGTAAATCTTTACGGACGTAGAAAGTCTCATCTTTCTCCCACAGAATGGTTGGTAGTTTCAAACTGCTGACCTTGAGGTTAGCAGCCCACTACACCACAAAGGCTCCTATAAACTTTCCTAATGTTGTTAGGCATCAGTTCCTACATGCAGTGATCCTGTGTACAACAGAATTAAACATTTGAGAGCCTCACAATTGTTCCTGTGCTTGAATCCATGGTTGTAGGCAGGGTATCAATCCATCTAATTGCGAGCCTGACTCTCTCTTGCTGCCTCTCCACTTTCCCAAGCATGATGCCCTTCTCCTGGAGCACGACTTCTTCCAAGACAGACTTATTTTGTCCTTTTGGCAGGCCATGTCCTTCCAATATTCTTCGCCAGCACCACAATTCAAACACATTGATTCTTCTTCACTCTTTCCTATTCGATGTCCAACTTTCAAGTGTTTATGAAGAGATTACAAATAATCATGATTTAGGCCAGACATACCTTAGTCCTCAAAGTAATATGCTTGCTTTTCAATTCTCTGAAAAGGTCTTATGCAGCAGAGTTACCCAATGCAATGCATTGTTTGATCTCTCTTCCCTGTTGCTTCCAGTAGCTTTGATTGTGGATCCAAGCAAGACAAAGTTGTTGGCAACTTCAAACGTTGCTCTATGTATTATAATGTTGATCCAGTTGTGAGGATGTGGGTCTTCTTTACATTGAGTTGCCATCCGTATTGAATGAAGGCTGCGTCCCTGATCTTCATCAGCAAGTGCTTCGAGTCCCCCTCACTTCAGCAAGCACGGTTGCTTTACCTGCACATCGCAGGTTGTTAATAAGCCTCCCTCCGATACTGATGTCACATTCTTCTTCATGGAACCCAGTTTCTCTGAATTATAAATCCTAATGAGGACCATCATTGTGAGTATTTTCTTTTTTTTTTCTTTTTCATTGTGAGTATTTTCTGGGAGTTTTTTGTGCCCACTGCAAAGCATGATTAAATCTAGCAAAGAAATAGAATGTTGTGAGAGGAATCATTGGTGTCCAAATATATTATGAAGGATGGCGTGTGGAGGGCTAGCTGGCCCACGGTTCATGACAACAGGGAAGGCAGAGACTCTCAGATATGGTTTCCCATGCCATTTACAGCACAGTTGATGAAATATTAATTTAAAATATTGGCTACTCAATGAGAAGTCAAGCCCTCATAACAACATTATAGAACATAGTTCTTGGAAGGCCCTAGGGTTTCCAAGGCTGTAAATATTTATGCAAACAGACTGCCCTATCTGTCTCCTCAGGCAGTCAACAATGCATTCAAACCACTGACCATTTGGTTACTGCTGAGTCTTAACCACGGCACCCCAGGGCTCCGAAAAGAGAACACAAAACCTCTTAATGATTGCATGAATCCTTTTCATTCTCAAAATAGCCTGCTCTGGGTGATCAACTACATAGCCATTGTAATCCTCATATCACCTTTGTCCTTTATGCACTGTTCTCATCCTAAAGATAAAGACATGACTGTCATTGGGGATGTCAGGGGCCCTCACATGATTTCAACTCGCCATGAGTCTATGTACCGCAGAATGAAACACTGCCTAGTCATCTGTCATCCTCACAATTGTTTGAGCCCCTTGTTGTAGCCACTGCAGCAATTCATTTCATTTTCTCTGACCCTGTCTTTTTTTTTTTAACCAATCATGGTGGGGGGTTTTCCCCAGAGACCAGTTCTCCTTGATAACATGTCCAAGGCATGTGTGATAGTCTTACCTACCTAATTTCTCAGGAGCACTCTGGCTGTGCTTGCTCCAGCCCAGGTGCGTTCATTTTGCCAGTCGCTGATGGTGTGTTCAGTATTCTTTTCCCTCACCACGACGCAAAACACTCTATTCAAAGGCGATTCCTCAGTCACTGTGCAGTTTTTACATGCTTATCAGGTGATTGAAAATGCTATGGGTTGGGTCAAGCACACCCTAGTCTTCAAAGTGACAGCTTTGCTCCTTTTTTTTATATTTTTTAACATTTTTAAGAAATCTTTTGCTGTAGATTTTTCCAATGCAAAACACCATTTGATTTCTTGACGAAGCCTTCCATGGGAATTGATTGTGCGGATAAGTAACAGGAAATCATTGACAATTTTAAGATGTTCTCCACTTATCACGCTGCTGTCTATTGACTGTTTTTGCTGTCTTTCCTTTGAGCTGTGACTTTGATCTTTGATCTTCATCAGTAAGTGCTTCTTCCCTTTCAGCAAGCAACTTGGCCCCATCTGCATAGTGCACGCTCTCTTCCTCTAATCCTGATTCGGTGTTCTTCTTCAGATAGCTCAGGTGCTTGATTTGTGCAGCATGTAGAGGAAGTGTAGAGACAACATACAATCCTGGCTCGTACCTTTCCTGATTTAAAACCACACCTTTTCTGTTTGAATGGCTGCCTGTTGGTCTAGGCACGGGTTTTACATGAACCCAATTAAGTATCCTGGAAATCCTCCCTCACCCCCTTTTTTGTTTTGTAATTTTATCAACAATTTTTCTGGTAATGTCTATGTTCAGGCAGGATCTTTTGACATTTTTAATATTATCCCTTCTTTTAGGTTCTCTTCTGAATCTACTTGAGTTTCTGGCAGTTGTTTTTGATTTATTGCTGCGAGTTTGGGGGATGGGGGTGGGAGATTATATCCACCAAAACACTACCTGTGTGACAGTAATGATAACATTCTATAATTTCTACATTGCCTTGGATCATTTTTTTTTAATGGTAGTTCGTTTTGGGCTACTTATGTAAGCTAGAAGTGGCAGAGCAAGAATGAAAATTCAATTCTATCTGACATCAAAACCCATGTTTCTCAGCCATTAACTTTTAGGACCTGCTTTTTCTACAAAATTCTAAAAAAAAAAAAAAGGCAATGATGTAACATGGAAAAGAGCATTATATCCTTTCTTTATTTTTATTTATATGGGGGCAAATAACCTCTACTTGCAGAACGTTTTTTTGCTCTGATATAATGAAAGTCTATGTTGTTAGAAATTTAAATGATTCTTTGGGCGATGGCTCAAAAGAGCCAGAGGCCAGCTGGTCATAGGGTTTCAGTCTTTGCTCAGGGTGCTTTTATTCCACTAGCCTATGTAAATGCACACCTTGGACCACAAAGAACCATAGGATAGAGGTTGCACAGGATGATCTACCTCCTTGGCTTCATCGTCTGCTACACACCCACTGAGGGATGTAGAAAATGTGAGGCTTGCATGGTGGACATCCTGAAGGCAAGGACTCCTTAAGACATTGGTTGACCAGTCTTCTCATTGTCCTGAGATGACAAGAGAGAGGCTCCTGAAAGGCCCCATGCCTGGTCTGGAGAAGCAATACAGGATCTCAATGCATGGTTAAGGTAAAGGAGGTGATGATAACACTTCAGACAATAAATATTATTATTCACATTTTACAGAAGGGGAAACAGATTCAGATCTCTGGTAACATGGTTGCTCAATGAAGAAACTGGGTCGTGAACTCAGAACGTCTAACATGAACTCACTCTCCCATTCATTCTCCCTCTTCTTGTCAATCCATCCCCTTTTGTATCAATTAATGTATATTATCAAGTTATTATCAAATACTTATTGAGGACCAAGTATGTGCTAAGCCAAACATTGTTTCCAAACATGGATGCCTATTTTAAACATCTTGGTATATATCAAAAGTACTGATTCATGCGTGGCTGATGCAGTAGATATTCTGATGCCATTGGGAGGGAGTGCATCAGGGTAGTCAAAAGCGTTCCGTGATTCTAATGTGCAGCCAAGTTCAGAAACCACTCTTCTGTAAGGTTTCCTTTTATTAGGAATAAAAGGTAAATCAGGCAAAATTCCAGCCTTAAAAATTAAAATGAAATAGAAGGTCAAACCCCATTCTTTTAATAGCAAATTTATAGAAAAACCACTAAGGCACAGTGACTCATGGTATTCATAAAATTCATGCTGTATATAATAATCTGATAAATTTTACAGTCTCATAATAATTGTTTTCCTCCTGAGAGTCTTGGGGGGAAACGGAAAAATTAAAACCAGGTTGCTGTTGTGCTTTGTATCTATGAGAAGTGCACAATGTGAAATACATGTCACATCCAGGTTTAGAACATTCAGTCAAACAGCAGCTATGAATAGAGAAAAGTCTCCCTGAATTAGCCCTCACCACAACTGCCCTCGGGAGGTAATTCAAGCTTCTTTAAAATTGTGCCCCATACTTTGATGTGATGAGAGGATCTTGAAATGTAATTTGAGAATCTTTTCCTTAGATTCCCATGGTTCAGTGATTACAGATCACATTTTGTTGATATGTGGGAAACCGCCATTAATTTGATGCCAAGCAGGCACTTTGAATCCTGAGGAGAATGAGAAAGTGGCGGCTTTCTTTCGAAGAGCAGGAGCGGCAGGAGGGGAGCTAGGCTTTGCCCACAGGCTGCTGCTGTGTGATGCTCCCGGTGTTTCCCCTCAGGTGGGCGCCAAGAGCCAAGACACATTAGCAAGGAGGCTTCAGCGCCTGTCCAACTACATCCTAAGAAACCTCTTGGACCCAGGGGTATTTCTGGAAGACAAATTCACTCCAAAGTTTTTATGAAATAGGGAACGATGTACCTTTTTATTTTTTGAACAAGTTTGCACTAAAAATGGGGACAGCTGCTCTGTGGCAAGGCCTGGAGGCAGTGGCTCAGAGGTAGAAAGGATATTGAGATATAATCTTCATGCTAGTTTGCATGCTTAGTCATTTGATATTATGAAGTCGTAGTATTGAAATGAGGCAATGTAGAAATGAGGTAAAAGAGCCAAAGAGAAATTTTCCAAGGTAGGTTGATAAGACACAGTAAAATGTTTTAAAGAAGCACGCAAAAACCTGGAGTTAGAAAATCAAAATGGAAGAGCATCATAGAAATTCTTAAGCTGAAAGAACTGAAAGCAAAGCAAAACAGAAAGAAAACTTGAGTTTCAAGTTGAAATACTGAAGGATTCTAGTGACCGATGCTGGAAGCCTGCAAGAGCTGCAAAGAGTTGCTATTCCAAAAATAATTTGTGAACTTTCAACTATTTTTAGAGATGGTATATAATCAGGTGGAAGGCTGTGGGAGGGAGGAGGGGAAAAGAGAAGCTGATACTAAGGACTTAAATGGAAAGAAAATATTTTGAAATTGATGATGGCTTGATGCAATTGTATAAATGTGCTTGGTACAACTGATAAATGTGCTTGATACAATTGATGTGTGGATTGTTATAAGAGCTGAAAGAACCCCCAGTAAAATTATTAAAAAAAAAAAAAGATGGTATTTGTGACATAAGGTTTTGTGTCAATTTTCCTGGCCCAGGATTCTCAGTGATTTGGTAGTCAAAAATTAGTTAATCCTATGATGAGATCTAACGCAATGTAATCCTCAGGGATGTGGCCTGCCTCCATTAAAAGTGGACACTGTGGAAAAGGAAATGTGCTCTTTTCCTGATCTGTATTCTGCATCTGGTTCATCATCAGACTTCTCTGGACAAATGATCACTCTTTGGACTTGAGCTAGTGTTCTGCTGAATCGCCTACAGATCCTGGGAGTCATCGGTAGCCTGCCATTTTACCTGCCACCTTTGGATTCCTTTGCCCCTG
>NW_022103905.1:12410161-12418923 GCF_000313985.2 Echinops telfairi
TTTTTTTTTTGTCTTATAATTAAGGGATAAACTTTATATGAACTATAAGTTTTATGATTACGATTTTGGGGTCCCTGATAAGTGCAAATGGTGAGGCACCTAATTACAAGCCAAAAGACAAGCCTGCTGATCTGCTTCCAAAAATTGAAAGTGTTGACACCTTATGGAGCAGTTCAACTCTGCTCACAGGAGTCAGAATGCACTTGTTAGCAACACGACTGCGCACATTTCGCATAATTATAATAAATGATAGACTTCAGGGGACTGTTATTGATCTTTTAAGGCTTTCAAAATGTACAGTAATACTGAAGTCAAGATTAAAGGTCAAAACCGAAGGTCAAAAGCCACCATCTTTTCACAGTTCAATTATAAATTAGCACAGAAGTTGAAATAGTGAGGCCATCTGAAATGTAACTTCTTGGTACCACTTTCTGATGCTTTGACAAGTATAAGAAGAGACTTGGAACATATATTTTCAGCCTCAGAAGCACCAAAATAGCAGTGCCAGGAAGCGCAAACCTATTTCAGGCATTCTTCTGAGCCCGAATTATCTAGATAATATCTTAGATTAGCTATGGAATTTCCTCTGCATTAACAGAGATGTTGGGCTACTCTGTGAAGATTTCTGTCTTTTTTGTTCCATGAAATCAAAGCTGTGTATTTTTTTTTTCTCAGACTTATATATATATATATCAAGCCTAACTAAGAAAAAAATTCATCCTGGGAAAATGAGAAAGATTAGAATAATTTTTAATATTGAATGTGAAGAATTAAAGTATATAAAATTATAAGAGATAGGGTTAGTGAGAGAAACGATTTTTGGCTGTTGTATCTTGCTATTTCAATAGAATGAAGAGAAGTAGGAAATGAGAAAAATTGAAACTGCTCCAGCTAAAATGATGTGCGTAATTAGAGCAATTTACATTTGGCCGAAACACAATCAAAGTGACAGAACTGTTGAAATTCCATCTCTGAAACATTTAAATACAGTCAGAGTATTCTCTGTAGCAATTTGGGGCAGTCAAGATGTGTGGGAAGTGAGAGGATGATGGCAAATGCTCAAGAATGCCTGGGGAGTGCGTGTGTGGAGAGGGAGAAAGACAGTCAGTTCTGGAAGGCCAGAGACTTGACCCATGCTCAGTTCGCTGGGTGATTTAGCAAGGATCATCACTTACCTTTCCCACAGTACCTCCTCAGGCTGACCAGGTTAATCAGATTGCACTCCTTGAAGACTATTGAAAGATGGGTCATGCACACAGATGCCTCCAAGTTATTGTTGATGTTAGGAGCCTTCAAGTTGGTTCTGACTCGTAGCAAGCCCATGTCCAACAGAATGCAAACTGACCTGCCCCCTCTGCACACTTGTTATGTTGAAGCCCATCCTTGCAGGCATTGTGCCAATCCATCTCATTGAAGGTCTTCCCAGCAATTTTTGTCTCTAGATAACATGTCCCAAATATGTGCGACAACGTCTCTCCACACTCTCTTCTGTGAAACATTCTGGCTGTACTTCTTTCAAGATATACATATATACACTCAGTGTCTATGTCCTAAGATCCCTGGATAAACCAGTTGCCATTGATTTGCTTCAATTCCTGGAAACTCTTTGTGTGTCAGAGTAGAGCTGTGCTCCATATGGCTTTGAATAACTTGATTTTTGGAAGTATATCACCATGTCATTTTTCTTTTTTTGAAATCAGATAAACTTTCTAGTATGTAAATAATGCTGCAATAAAAGTTGTTCTTTTTTTAAAAAGTTGTTTTTGTCAACAACTTTTATATGTATAATTCTGTGCCATTGATTATACTCTTCATGCTGTACAACCATTATTGATACACTTTTTTCAAAACATTCTGCCACCATGAACATGAACTCAATGGCCACTAAGCAAATACTCTTCCTCCCTTACCTATGGTCACCAGAGGTTTAGTTTTGGGTTGTTGTTGTTTTGGGTTTTTTTTAGTAGTAGTTTCCTTGATATAATATCCACATATTATACACTTCCATTGTTAAATAATTTTTAAAGAGTGGTATATACATCATCATCAACAGCTCTAAAGCTCTCTCCCCACCATATCTTTTTTCCAAGGTGCTTTTGAGTGGACTTGAACCACCGAGCTTTCTGTTAGCAGCTGAAAGTGTTAACCTTTTGTGCTACCCAAGAACAGGTATGATGTTGGACACACAACATTCCCAGTGATCAAAGACCATCCATCATATGCCATCTGCTTCAGAGACTAGTTCATAACGATTTGGTGACACTGTTGTGGACTGCGATTTGTCTACTGAAACACAAAACAAAACATAGCTGACGGCAAGGAAGTTTAGGACAATGGCAATAGTGTTATCGAAATAATGGGTCTTTGGGTTTAAGTTGGGTAAAAAGACAAGTGAGGAAAGGGAGAAGTTTGCAGATTGGAATAAAATAGGAGGCTAAGAAGATCAACAGCTCAGTATGATGGGAGGATTTGAACAAGAAAACCAAAGGGATAATTGAGCAGAGAATAAAAGTGTAGTTGGAGGAATTTTAGCTAATGGCACGTCAGTATATAGAGGTCAAGATGGATGGGCCTTGTAGAATGGAGGAAAACATCATCCAAATTGAAGAAGTGGTCATAGAACAAAAAGAGAATTGTTGACTGAGATGTTTATGAGACTGGCAAAGACACATTGTAGGGTATGTTTTGTGTGCTCACGTGTGTGTAAAACCTACATACACCTGCCAGTTCATAAAATAGGAGCTCTGAGTACCACCCATAAGGTTCGAAACACTTTGATATTACCTTCATGGGAATATTTGATCAGAGACATAAACGCCAAACATACAAACTGTTGAGATTGTTCACTGTTGTTGAGTCAGCTCTGATTCATGAGAACTCCAAATATAGTCCTAGGCTGAAAAGTGTCCATTTTGGCAATGTCTAACTGCACATACACTTGTAGTTCTAATTCCCAGAAAGCCCATTGTATTGAGATTTTAAGGTCAGTGTCACTCGTTGGGGTTCTCTAGAGAAGCAAATGCAGTGGTTCTTGCATATGTGAGTACTTATAGACATGTGCACATACATATCTATACACATGCGTACATATCTATACACACACACACACACACACACAGACATCTTCATCACGAAAAGGCTCACTTTGTTGTAGAAGTTGGCAAGTCCAAGTCCAAGCAGTGGATCAGATGTTAAATTGGCAGTTTCTCCTGACTCACATCACGGTGGGAGCTGACAAATTCAAGATTAGTGAGACCACCAGCTTGTGGCTGCAGAGACAGATGAAGCCAAGGTCAGAACATCAGGCTGATGGCCACAAAGTTGAAGGAACCCAAGGTTGATAGGGCAGATGCCAGACAACTCACTAGGTCAGCAGGCACTAGGGCAGGCCTTTGGTCCAAGTCCACAGAACCAGAGGGAGATGAATCAACTGCAGGATCAGGATTCAATAAAAAGCAAAGCCAGCTTTTCCATAGCATTCTCATATTGGAAGGATGCCGCATCCTGAGGAAACTTCCCTTTCATTGTTTCAGAGTAAAGGTGTGACCAGAGGAAAGGTATTACATTCCACCCTAAGTTTATCCCATTAGAAGGCGCACAACTGGTTGACTGATTACATTGTGTAAATTCAATTCATGGGGGCATCACTATGTGTTCAATGCCAAACCATGGAGAATGCAGGCCCAATCGAGCTGACATAAACCTTAACTCTCACAAGTTGCAATAACAAATCAGTGCTACCTTTTGAACTGCGTCAAAGCATTGTTATTGTTGTTATTATAAATGTATTATGTTAAAGATATTTTAATGTATCTGGAAGTGTTTCTTTAATGTTTGGATATGTATGTAAAGTTCATCTTTTACTAACTGACAGAAGATATGAACTATCCGAACTTACGATAAACAGCATGGAGGGTGGAAGAGGGACATTTCTGATCTCCACTGGTTTCCCTATTGCCACAAGGCAGAAGTCAGATTTATCTCTATGCTCCGTCCATCTCTGCCAACTCTGACACCAACGGTCCTACCCCCCACTTCCCAAGCACTGCTTCTATCTTGGGTTTGATCATCATTCCAATGGCCACACAGAATTCACAGAAAAAACTCACAGTCAAGGGGATTTACTAGGGAAGTTAATAAGTGACCTCAGCCAGGATCAGTAAACAGTAAGGATATAGTCATTGGTTGACAAGAATACCTCTCCTCAGCCAGCAGCCCAGTCTCTTTCTCTGGTCCTCAGCCACTCAGTCATGTACATGGTACCTTGGCCTCTACCTCTGTAGGTCAGATGCCTGCTGACCATTCTGCCACGCAGTCTCAAACCCTCGGTGCTGCTCCTCTGTTCTCTCTCGTGGTTTCTACGCCTCAGTTTCTGGTGCTGGCCTGGCTCCCTGGTCCTTTCCTGTGGTCTCTGTGTCTAAGACTCTGTAGCCTGTGGTCTTGACCTCCATCACTTCCGACAGAGAAAACGGATGTGCTCGTCTTCAGATGGTTCTGAAATTTCTCTTTCTGCTTCCTGAGGAATGGCTTCGATGGAAGCGTGGCTTTTGTTTTTCAGTACACAGAGTTCCCACTCATATTGACCTGATAGGGCAGTAAAACTGCCCCTTGGGGTTTCTGAGACTTTAAATCTTTGTGAGTAAGTCTTATCTTTCTCCCAAGGAGCACTTGGTGAACTCAAACCTCGGGTCTCATCTTTGGCAGCTCAGTGCGTGGCCCACAACGTCATCAGGGCTCCCTAAATTCTAACATCAGAAGTGAGAATTTACAGAACTAGAACATGGCTCACGGTTGTTTCTTTAAGAGTGGTTGTTCTTTCCTTTGCAAACATTTTAATAGACTTTAAATAAACAATTAAAAATCCTTCGCCATCTGAACAAACCACTCTGTGTTTACAGACCCAAGATTCTGAGCAGCTTGCTATAAAAGCCATATTCTTTCTGTGATAATTGTTCACCATTTAACCCCAATGGCTCCTTAAAGAAAGAAAGAAAAGAGAGGATGTGTATCTTAATTTGAATTCATTCCAAGTCCGCAGAATTTTATTGAACTGTTCAGTAGCTGGCAGGCGTGGTCTGAGGCCTGTGTGGGTGGCGGCCGCAGCAGACACTGAGCGGTTCCTACCTGCTGTCAATTCCTGGTCTAGTTGGATGAAAGAGGAATCAATAAACAGAACTCTTATGAAGCAAACTATGGTTAAGGGTTACAATAGGCAGATGGGGAATAGCTAGCTTCTCGTTTCCAGAGAGCTTTTTAAGAGATGTTGAAGCAGTGCCTGGTTACATTCCCTACATACATTAGCATGGATGTGAACATCATTCGTGCTGGTGCTTAAAGAGAGCTGGATGGGCTTCAGGGAATTTGTTACCTATCTTCACACTTAACATAATGTGTCCAAAGTATTGCAGTTACCTTCCCAGAATCAGAACAGTTTGGACAGCTCTGGAGACATTGCAACATTTCTCCTCCTGCAACTTCATTCTTTGAATGGGCTCAGCCTCAGAGTTCTACAGGACTGTCTCATTTAAATAATTCTTTGTCTACTTACTTCCTGCTGTTGTTAGGTTCTAGCTCACAGCAATTCTATGCACAACAGGAAGAAACTTCAGCTGGTCCTGCACCGTCCTCATAATTGTTCCAAAGTTTCAGCCCATTGTTACGACCCTTGTGCCAATCAATCCATCTTGTTGAGGGCTTTCCTCTTGGTCACTGTTCCTCCATTTACCAAGCATGATGTCCTCCTTCAGGGACTGAGCTCAACTGACAACACGTTCAATGTCCATGAGACACAGTCTCATCATCTTTCCTCTAAGGAGCATTCTGGTTGTACTTCTTCCAAGACTAATTTCTTCGCAGTCCACAGTACTTTAAATATGCTTCATCAGCACCATAATTAAAGTGCATTGATTCTTTTCCGGTCTTCTTTATTCAATGTCCAACTTTCACATGCAGATTTACCCAATACAATGTGCCCATTGATCTATTGACTGCTGTTTCCATGAGCATTGATTGTGGGTCCAAGCAAGATACATTCTGGACAACTTCTATCTCTTCTCCATTTAGCATGATGATCCTGATTGGTTCAGCTGGGTGTGCGCTTTGTTTAACTGTCATCCATTCTGACGGCTGCAGTTCTTGACCTTCACCAGCAAACAAGTTTGTGTCATCTGCATTTCGTAGGTTGTTAGCAAGCCTTCCTTATGCTGCATTGTTTTTCATGCGATCCAGCTTCTCAGATGACTTGCTCGTCTTATTTCCTGCACTCCCAAGTCAGGGTGAAATAAGTGCCTGCACTTCCTGGTGCTGCTTTTTCATCCAGTTGCAAGGTCTCTGTGTTCATCCCCTTCAATGAGACAGAGCTCGCGCTGAGAGAGAAATCAGAATGCGTCTAACTCAGATAACCCTCCTTCCTCAGGAGGAAACCGTTTTGCCTTGTCCAAAATGATCTCTTGTTTTTTGTAGCAGAGTTAAGACCAGTTGCAGGCTCCCTGGCCCCCACAAGGGGCTCCTCCTGCTGACCCTGCCTCTCACCATAGATCTTTCCATTGCTAATGCTGACCCTGGTGGCCATCTTGGTTTAACGATCAATGTTTATGTTCTACTCACACCTGGGAGCTTCCCACAGTGTTGAGTGTGTTGATGCTCCTTTCTCTGTTGTTTCCAAAGTCTTCATCACCCAGCTTGATAAGTGAACGGTTACCGTGTTGCTTGGTAGAGATTTCATGACAATGGTTTGTGTGTTTAGATGAACTGGGAGCAACAGACTGCTGGAACACCCAAGACTGTGATCCCTCATACATTTTCATGCGTAGGACTCGCCTCTGTGGCTCAATTTTCAGGCAACAGTAAACAGGTCTATATAAGGTGACCACAAAATTTAGGGAGGCAGCACTCCTGAGGAGAGTCAACCATCCAAGTAAGAAAGGCAGCATTTTCCCCAGGATGAAATTCAGAACAGACATATGGGTTAGGAGGCAGGAGGAAGGAAAATGGGAAACAGTAGATGTAGGGAGAATGATGTTATATTATGGAGATTGAACTCAATGACGAAATAAAATGTGTATGACTGGTTGAAAAGAAAAGTAATTTATACAGAAAACATTTACCCAATGCACACAAAAAGGTAAACAAACTACAAAATCAAATCAAATGAGAAGCTTAAGCTATACATATATAGATAGATGATTCCCTTTCTCAGAATCAATCTAAAATTCTTTATAATGTGAGTTTGCATTTCCATGTTCCCATGGACATCATGGCACAATCTGAGCTGGATGTCACTGCAGTAATAAACTGAAGACTAAAACACTCTAAAAATCACATTTTAGAAGAGAAAAAAAAATTGTGACATTTAAGTGCATCTAGTGAAATGGCGATTAAAAGGCAGATTTTGGACTCTCTGGATAAGTCCTCTTTATCTCACAATGTTGGACTCTTTTTACTTGAAGAGAACATTGAAGCCGGGCAGCCTCTTGCCCTGGATCACTGGGCAAGGGCAGGCACTGTCTCCAAGTTGTCCAGCCCTAGTCTCCTGATTCAGTGGCTCCCCAAAGAACCATTTGCATCTGCATAGAACCGGATCTGGGTCTAGAGCCCCAAAATGCTAAGCCCTTTGCTGGTTTAAGGAATAGTACTTCTGATACTAACCACCTCACTGCATATGGATGTCAAATAAATAGGCATCTTTATATTGGAAATAGAGCAGGCAGCGTAGATTTAAAAGTACTAATGTGCTTGTTATTTTTAGACATTAGTTTTCTAGAATACTGAAAGTATTTGTATGCCATTCGTATTTTTCATGTGCTTACTTGGCATGATTCCTTTCAAGCATGTAGGTTGAATTTGCTTTATTTCTATGTGTTAGAGTATGTCTTCATGGTATTAAAATTTGAGTCTATTTTTTTTTCATAGCCAATGTCATAATTATGCCATTAGGGAAATCTGAGTACCCGAGTCCCAAATGGATGCTGTAACAAACCTAGTGATAGCCGCCTGTCTCGAAGTAGACCCACCTGCAAGATGCTGCCTGGTCCATTCCCATGTTGCAGCATTCATCAGGTAACTGGCTGCAAAAAGAATGCTGCATTATTAAAGAGAAGAGAGGAAAAGATCGGAGCCAACGCCAAGGGTTTTAATGTCGTTTTTCCCTTCAGATATAAAATAGAATCACAAAGGTAAATCTATGTTCTAATTAATTCTCCCCCTGCTTAGAATGTCAGCCTTCTTGGCTGCCCTCATCAGAACCAGGATGGAAGATTATATATATATATATATATATATTCAGAAGGCTGATTTTGCTATCCTAATTGTAGACGGACAGAAAATAGGCTATGTTCTTTCTAATGAGCCTGCACCGCGATTCTGATCTTGCAGTGTTTGTTGAGCACCAGCAGGGGGCGAGCATCAGCCACCAGAAAGGCTCAGAGCTAAATTTCCATTTGTGGTGGCTTACACATACTCCTAACACACTCACACATAGTTTTGTCCTTCTGTGAGCTTTATTTAAAAGGTTTTTTTTAAATTAAAATTATTGCATTATTCTGTTATATGAAGCTCCTCGACTAGTCTTCACTGTTTATCAAAATTACTCAAATCCTGGAGCAGAAGCTGTATATATGGTCGTTTTGAGGCAAATCGACTTGATGCGGGGGAAGAGGAACAGAATGGAGCACATTAAGCTTTGAATTAAAGCGAATTTGTCTGGTTGGGTTTGAACCCCGAAAGCTGTGAAACCTGAGGCAAATTTGTAACAACTCTGAGTT
>NW_022103905.1:12419284-12424190 GCF_000313985.2 Echinops telfairi
GCTGCACATGGAAATGGAAATACAGTAAAATAGGCTGGACGGCTTTAAATCCTGAAAAGTAATTTATGGTGAAGCAATTGCGTCAAGACAGAGGGGCTTTCTGCATCTATTTTAGTCACCGAGTTCTTTCTGGCAGGGTCCAAAGAAGAAGAAATCTTTGGAAGTTTGGCAAATCACGAACAGGCCCATCTATTTTGGGAAAAAATCATGTATATCTGTTGCTCTTTGACAGCTAGAGGCTTGACTGATGAAAGACGTGAGTTTGGGGGAGCAAAAATGAGTACCAATAGCAGGGTATAAAATCTGAAAGGAGGAACATGCTTATGAAATAAAATGAATGCTGAGAAACCTTGTGGGAAAGACTTTATCTACTCCTTCATCCTAAACGGTGTATTCAGGGGACCACTGAATCAAACAACTTGATGAAAACGATTTGGGAAGCAAATGAACAAATTTGCATGGATGTTCATCTCCTTGCTGAGAAGAGTCGAAATGGTTGGTCTAGCTCCCTACATCCTGAATACTCTGTGGAAGGAGGATTTAAACCTGAGACTTACCTTTAATGCAACAGTATTTATTTATTTACTTAGGCAGCTATTTACAGAGTTATCCCTACGGGTATCTATGAACGGGTAAAGATGGTCTCTCTCCACGTTATTACTGTGTATCCCATATTTCTTTGCAACTGATGAACATGTAAGGCATCTCAATAAGGCAAAATAAATTCTAAAGGGAGGCTCAGGAGTTCTTCTGAGCCACTTAAAGTAGACATCTGAATAAAACAGGCCTGAGTCCCTGACTTGAGCCTGAAATTTGTCACAGGATGCAAAGACTTAGCTTTTGTTGCTAAAGATGATCTATGAAATACCATACTTTCAATCACCAAATGCAAAGCATTATATTAGAAACAGAATCTCCTCTGGAGTCAGCACTCGATAAAAGATTTGACAAGTAACAAGAACACGTATAACCCTTCAGCCTCTCAGTGCCTCTGGCAGCAGAAACTGTCGCTGGAGAAAAATAGTAGTGCAGCTTAAAGTCATGTTGTCAACCACAATCAAACAAGTGTACTACATGCTAAGATAATTTCTGATTTCCATACTTCCTATGTCAGCAGAACCTTGGATACTTTTTTTACTCTTATCATTTATATCACATTTGTCTTAATATAATTATTGTCATCAAGATTTTTTGTAATGCTTGCCAAATATTATTGCACCAGGCCCCTCCAAAGCAGGGCACATGGATGTTTCGAAGTGGTTTCTGGTCTTAATTAAGGCTGAAAATGTTTTGTTTGATTTTCTCTCCAGATGCAATTGTGCAGGAAATATGTTGATAGCCTCCTATGTTTTCTTTTCCGATTATGTTAATAAACCTAGCATACTTTTAAAAATTTATAATGGCATGAAAATATGTGTTGTTAACTTTATTTGATATGAATTTTAAGTATATTTTTATCTCTAGTCTTCTGGGCTATGGCTCACACAACTTTTTATTTATTCTCTTTTGAAACTTATTTGAACCAACTGTTGAATTGTTGCTTGCTTTATAGCGTTTCCATATTCTGAATTTTTCTGCAAAGGTCTCTGTGGCATAGATAACATATTTCTTCTTCTATGATTTGCATTTCTATAAACTAGTGTTTGTGTCAACTAGCTTGATTAGATTTAGGCTCAATATTTTTAGTAGGATTGTTTTGCAGATGGCTTTATATTTTTCCACAAGAAAGAATGTAGCATTTAATTGAATATCTTTTTGTAATGCCAACATCTGGAGATGGTGGATGCCATCAATTTTTGTCTCAACAGGTCTTCTGCATTTTGGCTATCTGAAAATATTTTTAAATAATTGAGTCCTCAAATAGGAATCACAGGAATAATATTCCTTCCGCTTTCATATGTGCATAGTATTTCATACCCAATAGTAGTGAAACCCAGTTTAACTGAATATAAAATCTACAATTCATGTCTTTTTACCTTAAGTCTCTTTTTCATGTTATTCCTAGTGTATTCTGTCAGAAAAAAAAATTTTTTTCTGAAGATAATCAGATTTTCTTTCATTTGAAGTGATATTGTCTTTTTGCTGAATGTCCAAATAATGTATTATAGTATGCATCGGCATTGCTTTTTCTTGATTGACCTCTCTAAAGACATTTTAATCCCCCCTCCCCTCCAGGAGACTGTCCTTTAAGTTTTAGTAACTCGCCCTTTGCTCCACATTTTCTTCGTCAGGGCCCCATATTATACATATGTTAAGTTTTCTTTTGCTTGGTTTCCATTGCTGTCATTTTGTATTCTTTTTCTATCTTATGTAATTTTTTTATTTTAAACATTTTTCTTCTTTGGTTTGTATTTAACTTAAGGTAATATCTGTGAATTCTTGTGTCCTTAAGTTTCTGGAAACGTTGTTTTTATTTTAGTTAAAATTAAGTTTAAACTGTGTTTTTATAATTCTGTTCTGAGTTTTGAACTTTATTTCTCGTTATAATTCTAATTTATCCTTTCTTATATCATTTTCTTAAATGTATTTAAGCCTACATCGGACATTTAAGCTACTTTTCTAGCTTATTTTCAGGTCAGATTTTCACTTTCAGGAGAGATTTTACTCTGCTTTGTATATTCGTATTTTTTCTCCTGACAACTTATTATGGGGTTTAAACATGTTTTTTTTTTCTGTTCCTCATTTTATAGTAAACTTTGTCTTCACAAATACCAATTCCGTGCCCGCAGTCTGGGTGGAAGTGAGCCGCTGCCGTTCTCGGGGGTCCCCTGTTCTTTCAAGTGGGGACCGGCCTGGGCATCCTAGAGGCACCCTAACAAGGGCCACCAGGTGAGGCGCTGTCAGGACAGAAATGTGCTTTCTCGGCATTCTGGATGCTAGACATTTGACTTCAGGGCTTCCGCAGAGCCATGCACTCTGTCAATTCTAGATCCTTCCTTGTCTCTTTCATTTTCTGGTATCCCCGGGTACTTCTTGCATTCCTTGGTTTGTATACAGATCTTTACCTGGTGGTTTCAACCTGTCTTTGAATCTCAGTCTCTCTCCCCCTGCCCCCCATCCTCTCCTTTGCTCTCTCCTTTCATAGGACATCACTCAGAATGGGTTATGACCTACCTTACTCTGATATGAACTTTAAAACTGATAACAACCAAAGACTACCATTTCCAAACCAATTCACAATCACAGATGTAGGGGTTAGGGGATCCAGCATCTCTTTTGGGGGGAGGAACAGTTAGTTCATCCCAAGCCTTGTTCCTTGTGGACTGGCCTCATTTTCTCACTTATTTTACACTCCAGTGTATTTCCTTCTGCTCCCTTGCACACTGCAGTAGACGCTAATGAAATCGTATCGCTATCTAGACGTCTCTACCCATTTATATGTTGGGATTCATAGGAACTATGTGTCGTTAACTACTTTTGTTTTCTGTGGATTTGGTTTTATTACCTAGTTCAATTTTAAGAAGTATTCTCTTGAAGTAGTCTTAAAGTATATTTCATCAGGTAGATTAAAGGGGGGAGGGCCCCCACAGGGCAAGCATAAACAACATTGAATTGTTTTATTTTAATAAATTGCTTGAATATTAATAACTATTTGGCACAAACCAACTTTTTAAAAAAAGTTAATTTGGTGGTTATATGTACAGAGTGAAAAATAGGAGTAATAACAATTGTGATAGGCTATTGCAAAATAATCTATGAAGCTTGTAATATGTTTTTTTCTGTCAAGTGTAGCTTCACTTTTTTTCTTGTGACTACTGTATTTTAAAATATTTTGCATACTTAATTTGACAAACTATTGGGTGCAACCATACCTGGACCTGAATTTGTACATATTGCCCAATGTACTATAGGAAATGCCTTTGATGGTTAAAAAAAAAAAAGGATTATTCTTCTTTTGTCCTGGGATACTTGAATTTGGAAACTACAAGGAATATATGAGCCAACTCTTCAGAGAAATAAAAGATTTCATTATGCAGTATTGTGGAGAGAGTATATAATCCCTGTTTACACCAATTACTTCTGGCTCCTCTATGAATTTTCCAAAGCACTTCAAGGTTTCCCTTAGTGAATTAGGCAGGGACCCCTGCAATTAGAAAGCTACCTAACAATAATGTACCCAAACAATCTAAGCAGCAGACAACAATAAGAACATTGGAAGCATTTAAAGAACCAAATGCTTAACTGGATGAACAGGAACCTGGGGCCTCAATGAGAGAAGTAGATGACTCCGGATATTTGGTTAAAAAAAGGAGAGTATTTCAAATATCATCATGAAAGTTTTATGGCACTCCTCCCATAGAAAATTCAATGGGACCCCTTAATTTTACTCCAGACTTACCAACTAACTGTATGCGCCAGAAGCCATTGATGCCAGAGAAGCGCCGTCCACAGGGGTGTTAGGCTCTCTTCCTGTGCCGCACAGAATTAGACTTCCTTTTGTCTGTATTCTGGGATTAGGAAGGAATCTACACCTTTGTCTTTTTGAATTTAATGTTAGGGTCCAAAAACTGGTGGCCACAGATGCTGGGAAGAGCCACCGTGGTTTTGCTTGTTTTGTTTTGTTGTTGTTGTTTTGTTTTTAATTTGTGCCATTGCCTTAAAAATTGGGAGGATGCACACAACACTCTAAATGTGTGGCCTATTTTGAAAAACAAGAAGATTGCACTGTCCGGCGGCCCTGCTCCACAGACAGATATCCCTTCTGGGTAGAGCACACACCCCGTTGGTCCTCATTCGGTGAGTCCCATCACCCTGGCCTGACAAAACCATTTATTCCTAAGACAGTCCTGATCTTTCAAAGGGATGCGTGCTTGTCTTCTCAGCCCGGCAGGGTGAAGAGGAAAAAGAAATGTCAAATGAACTGGAGTTCCTGAAGCCTCAGGTTCATCGATAATAGTAGAAAACG
>NW_022103905.1:12425579-12433377 GCF_000313985.2 Echinops telfairi
GTTTCTAGTTATTTCTCGAGCAGGGGAAGAATAAAAACTTCCATGGTTTCACTTTAGTCGTATCATCAGGAACCCATGGAAGGGCAGAAGATGGTACTTTTAAATGTTCTTGCTAACTTCTTTACATTATTGCATGAATCATCACTACGTAACGGCAATGGAGAGATTAAGATTTGAAGGAGACTTTGTTGCTTGCTTGAAGCCTGTGCCCGTTTCTTCCTGAAAGAAGTATGAGTGCAATGTGCTTTAGTTTATGTTTGTGCGTGTGTGTGTGTGTGTGTGTGTGTGTGTGTGTGTTCATGCGCGCGTGCACATGCCTGTGGTGTGTGTGGGGAGGGGTGAGATTAGAGCCAAATAATTCGTTTTGTGATACCATTTACATCACGTTGGGTATCCAATATTCATACTCAGTCTCTGAAATTTCTACTGCCCATTGTGGCCATCCCAGGCAGTTTTTAGAATCATTTTTTCCCCCATTTAAGTACTTTTTATGGTGAAATAAACGGGGTTTACATTTCAGATAGTCTATTTGGCATTGAACAACTTAAGCTATTTATCAAACCTTCCAGTAGCTTGTCCTGCCACCTGCACTGTTTTCTCTTACCCCTCTCGTAGGACCCTATCTTCCCCTTCACCAACGTTAACACCCGTCTACCCTAGTCTCGCCTAGTGCTTAACCTTCCCTCCTCTCCCCTCTTACCTCTGGTAGCCATCAACATTTGTCTCTTTCAGTATGAAAACGTTTGTTGTGGGTTTTCCTGCATAACAAAGGTCGTATGCAGCATCTTTCTTTTTGTGACAATTGACTCCACTCGGCAGCATGTTCTCCAAGCCAATCCATCATGCCGGGAGACTCTTCACAGACGCTTCATTGTTTATCTACCAGCCTTCCACTAACGGGCATCTAGGTTGTTTCCATCTTTTTGCTGCGATGGGAGGAGCGTTGTGATGAACATGGGTACGCATCTGTCTGCTCATATTAGTTCTCTCATTTCTTTAGGATGTATGCCCAGCAGAGAGATTGCTGCTTCATCTGGTACTTCGACTCGCAGTTGCTTGAGGTAGCACCACATTAATTTCCACAGGGGCAGCACATTTTTCCAGACCCACCAGCAGTGGGTGAGGGTTCTCATGTCTTAGACCCTTTCCAGCATTTGCTATTTTCTGTTTAAATATTTTGAACTTTTTTTATCAATGCCGTTGTAAGGCGGTGTCTCATCACCTCTTCTATATTTGCATCACCGGTGTGTAAGATACTTTCTTTATGTAGATCCTATAATCGAACACGCTGCTATGGATTGAATTGTGTCACCCAAAAGATAGGTTGCACATCCTAACCTTTGTGTTTTTTGTAAATCCAGTTGGAAATAGGCTTTCTTTGTTAGGTACTTGAGCCGGGATTAATGCATGGTGGATCTCAAGTAAATCTATTTTGAGATATAAAAGAGATATATAAACCGTGCTGAGTCAGGAGAGGGAAGCAAACAGAGATGGTGGAAGAAAAATACCAAGTCACAGGAGTATGTTTGCAGAAGCTCAAAGGGACAAGAACCTTTCTTCAAGGCCGATAGAGAAAGAATGCTTTCTCCTAGAATTGCTGGCCTGAAGTCCGACTGCTAGCCTCCTAAATCATGAACCCCCCAACTAGCCTCCTCGTTTTCTGTGTGCTGAAGCCATCCATCCGTGGTCCTTCTGCTGCCGCACCGCTAAGGAACGAAGACACCTGCCTATGACACGATGGTAATAGCTGAGTGCACGGTTGGTGTTGAAGACGAAGCTGTCCTAGAATCACCAGCCAGAGGAACATTCCTGAAATGGGATGACTTCAGTGTTAGCAGGGATGTCCCCTAGATCAAAATTACCAACGGTACCTAAGCATTATAATGTCAGCATTATCCTCTTCCCTCTATCTGAGGTGTTTTATTAATTTACACTAGAGCGGTGGTCACTGATACAGCCTTTTTAAAACAGAGATAAGCACGGTAACTTTAAGGGAGAAATGAAACAGTGGAAGGACCTGGGAGTGAAGGGCTTCCCGTCAGCTTTCATTGCGTCCACACAGTGTGCAGACTCCACCCTTCTGAGCATCGGAAGAGGGCTTCCCCCCTGGCCTTCAAACCCATGTTGTTTTCCCTGCTACCTCCTGCAGAGTCTGTGGAGGCAGAAGCCAGGAAGCTGAGCCGAATGTGCAATGCCATAGAAAGAAAGGCAATGGGGACCTTTCATATTAAATAAAATATTCCAGGTAGATCTATTTTTCGATACAAGCATTTTCGATCCTTTCAAAGAAATAGATCCTTAACGTGCTACATGTCTTGTACCCGTCTGACCTGGACTCCCAAACCAAAGGATGCCAAACCCGCTGCTATGGAGGGGGTAGTTTAAGCCAGTGGTTCTCAACCTGTGGGTCACGACCCCTTTGGGGGTCGAATGAACCTTTCACAGGGTTCATAACAGTAGCAAACTTGCTGTTATTAAGTAGCAAGGAAAATAATTTTACCTTGAGGGATCACCACAACACGAGGAACTATATGAAAGGGTAGTAGCATCAGGAAGGTTGAGACCACTGGCTTAGGCCTTCACTATTGAAGTTACGTGGACAGGACTTTCGGAATGAGGCAAAAACCATGGCTTTTAACCAGAAGCGGGCAACTGAAATCTCTTTAGTCCAAATATGGTCTTTGAAAACCTGCTAGAAAAAGGGAATAGTTCTGCAGATTTTGGATTGGTGTCATTTCTTTTGAATAATAATTCCTATTCAGTCATCTATTGAGGTCATTTTCCCTGTTCTTCAAATCATCAGTGCGCACTGAATAACTCCCAAAATATCGGCAAGTCATGTTACAATTCAAAATCGCTCTCCGTAGTCTTTTCAAGAGAGGGAGGAAAAAGCCAAGGATCACTTATTTATCACTGTGCATAAATATTGGATCTGAGAAAGTCATTCCTTCTTATTTTGAACAAGATAACTCAGTTTACATATGGACTTTATTCTTTTTTTTATGGACTTTATTCTTAAAGCATGAAAACTGGCTGGTGGGAATAAGTGTGTAGTCAGCAAACATAAACCATTATGGATGTGAATTACCATTTTAATCAAGCCAAATTGAAGTTTGCATTGGGCATCGAAAAGGATAGGAAAGGGAGAATTGAGTGCAAATATTGGACACATCGCACTTGTAAACGCAAACATGCACAAAAGGAAGTGGAGGCTCAACAAGGTTAAGTCACGTGCTCACGAGTAGAGCAAGCAGCTTAGCTATGAATCACAGATAATCTCTTTTTGTGTTCTAAAAATATGATTTAAGAAAATATTCTTATAGAAATTAAAAACCATTACTCCTTTAAAAATAGGACTCCCAGATATGCATAGCAGGTCAGTCTGATAAAATAACAACAGTGCCAGTTGCTATCACAAGAGGACGTATGGCGTACTAATTACTATTAGCTAATATCAAGTATCGACTACATGTCAGGTAAATGCTTGATTATCATCTTACAGAGATTATTTCATTTGATGCATCAGTAGCCTTACGAGTAGGACAAACCGACAGGATCAAGTCACGATGGACATGCTTCCGCAGAGCTTTCGGACTAAGAAAGGGTAGGAAGAAAGGCCCAGGGATTTACTTCCAAAAGGAGCCGATGAAAGCCTGATGGGTCACGGTAAAGCCGTAGACCACGTGCTTGCTTTGGACAGGGTATCAGGAGACATCAGTCATTGGAGAGAGCGCGCTGGTTGGTAAGGCAGAGGTCCAGTGAGGACACAAGAGTCCATCCGTGGGATGGATTGGCACAGTAGCCACAGTGAGATACCGAGCATGCTGAAACATGGCCACCGTGAGCCGATCCCATTGACTTAAAATAATTGTCGCATCGCTTCCAGAATCATAGGAGCACACAAGCTACCACAGCACAGATGAACGGACAGACAAGTGATGGTTAAAATTCTTAAGTTTGCTTAAATTCACGATTTAAATAATAATTGGTCTAAATTTGTATTGGGAAATTTCAAAGGTGCATTAAAAAAAATCTTAAACAATCAGCATTTAGTACTTCATACTTATCGTGGGTCAGGAATTCCAGAATAATTTTCCGGGGCACTTCAGGCTTAGCATTTTCCGGTATGGAATGCAATCATCTGAAAGCTGAAATGTGGCTATGGATCAGGTTCCTAAAAGGCACATCCACTTGGCGATCATCAGGGAGCTTCAGCTCCTAGGCTGGCTGTTGGCAGGAAAGCTGATTTTTTTTGCTCCATACAATTCCCCCAGGCTGCTTCTGTGACCTCATGGCAGGGCAGCTACCCATGAGAGAGGGAGCAAAGAGCAAGCTGCAGGGCTTTTTGTGAACTAGACTTCCAAGCTGAACGTTATTACTTCTGCTCAAAGGTACATTTAACAGAATGATTCATAATCAACGGTGAAATTGTCATCGAAGAACAAGGGTCAACTCGTGCTGTCAACTCTATCAGTACCAGCGGCACTCTGTCAGTACCAGTTGCCTGTTGGTTGATGCTGACTTAAGGGTGACCACTTGTGCGTCAGCGTAACACTGTGCTGCACAGGATTTTCAATGACAACTTTTCCAGAAGTCGATCACCAGGGTTTTCTCCTGAGGTTCCTCTGGCTGGACTTGAACCTCCAACCTTAGTTTCGCAGCTGAGCACAGTCATTGTTGGCACCACCTAAGGACTCAACATTATGTAAATATTTCTAAATGCCATTGGATGGGTTATCCCTAAATGTGTGTTCCCTTATTTAGTGTTCATTTATATCGAAGTCAAAACGTACCAACTGATGCTTTTAGATGAAATTATGTTCTTGTTCTCAATGATCTTGACAGTATATTTCCACCAAATAATTTCCATGGGTGCAGAGTGTCAATGATTAGTCCATGTTTCCTGGATAGAGCCAAGTCCACCGATAGGTCACAGATTCCTACAAGCAGAGGGAGGTCTTCTAGGGAGCTGAGACTACAACTCAATGTACCGCAAGTTGAATTTTTTTATGCTTCTTCAAGAATGCCTCCGTTGTTTAGCTTCAGGTACCCAAGCAATAACAGAATTCTTCAGGAAGGACCATTTTACTTGCTCCTTTTGGTTTAACCAGGTTTTGCGACCAATAAAAAATGACAAACGACCCATTGCTCTTCTCCCACCTGAGCCATAAAGGAGACAAATGATCTGGGCCAGCTTCTCTTAGGAAGGGAATGGTCCCCCGGGGGTTGCATTCTTCCTGAAATGACTGCTGAAGGATTTGTAGAAGAAATGATCCTAGTGTCTTCATCAGTCAAGCTCTGCGCAAGTTTGGGGGGCATGTACCTGTGGACAGCAGTCATTTCCTGTTAGACATTGTTTAATGCCACTGAACTGAGCATGGTGAACGTTCTTTGCAGAAACAGAATGCATCTGATCGACAAGAATCCGTAGGGCTGTAGCTGCTGTGTTCACATCATTATAATTACACATTATTCAGATCAGGTACTCGGCCACTGAAAACTACCCTTCAAGAGCTACAGAAGTTCTGCAAGGGATTTGGGCCCCTGCCGGTCAACAGAGTCATCACACTCCGTCCCTCTCTCTAGTAGTCAATAGTGGCCTATTTAGTTAGCAGCTGGCTTCCTTACGATACATGACTCCTGCCACTTACAGAGATGTAAACAATTTCCATTTGGAAGCATCCAGTAAGAACCCTAGATCATTAGAGCGCAGCAATGCATTCAGCCGAGCACACACCCTGGCTTCGGAGCTTCCGTGAAACATAGCTTCTTCCTGCCAGCAGTGACTGATAGTCACCACCCTTGGCGTTTTTCTCTCTCCGAGAGTATTTGAACTGCAGCAATATCACCAGAGCACGTTTTGTTACGCTAAATACACAGTCTGGAGACCACTCAGGGTTAGGGTCCTCTTCCTTGATTTCTTTCTCCAAGTTTAAACATTGAAACCACTGGCATTCTATGTGAATTTACTTAGGTTTGTGGGCAGTGTGCTATGCTGGGTGCCGGGGGCTGTCTGAAATGGAGAATACCTTGAATAGATTGGTTGCTGTTCTGGGTACTCCATAAACACCTATTATCCTCCTTCGCACACCTCCCGCCCAGAGTTCTATGAATAAACACGCATTCCTCTGTCTTCTGGAGAATATACGATGTACTGGCGAGCCTGTAATTTTCTATATAACAATGTCAAGTGTTGCCCTATCATCTAGCTCATAGCCAACGGCAGTAGCACTTTGCCCTTCCTGCTACTCTAGTGGCTGCTAAAGACAGGGACCACAGGGCCTCAGTGTTTGCCCACTTAAGGCACCCATTACACTGCTCAGCTCCATTAACAGTTACTTAAGCAGCAGGTTGGGAAAGCATGTTCTTATGAGCTGAGGGTGCGGCTGAGAGCTGCTGCCAGTACATTGTAACAATGTCCCTTTCCAGGGTCTGGTCCCTCCGGATAGCACGACCAACGTGCCTGAGATGAAACTTCACCATTCTTGCCTCCAAGGAGTTTTCTGGCTGAACTGCTTCCAGGATGGATTTATTTGTTCTTCTGGTAGTTCATGGTACTTTTAATATTCTTGGCCAACACCAAAGTCAAATGCATCCATTCTTCTTTGGTCTTTTAAAGTTTTGGTTCAACTCTTACATGCGTACGAGGTGACTGAACGTACATGGGTCAAGGGCATCTGAGTTGTCAAAATGACATCTTCGCTCTTCACACCTTAAAGAGGTCTTGTGCATGTAGACTCTTTCCAATTTGAGGGCAATATTTCAGTCACAGAGGCTACTCATTGATTGTGCTTTACGTAATACAGTTTTGCCACGGGTTTTGGAAGAAAAACAAAAGACAAAAAACCGCGCCAGCATTCATTTCATTTTGTTGGCAACTGTTATATGTTAAACATTTAGGTAAAGTAACATCAATTCTACAGTTGGCCAAGATGTGGTTTTCTCTACATGTGCTAAAAAAAAAAAAAGCCAGATCAAGAGTGCGTTTGCTTCCCATACTGTTTTATCTTTGCCGCTAGTTGAACATGCTTCGGTCTATAAACATCTTCCTATTTTTTGAAAAGAAAAACAGTAAATGCAAGGAAGCCAGCCCCCCAGATGTAGTCTAAAAACTAGAAACGATGCCAGGATTTGAGCTTCTCCAAGGCTCTAGTTTAAGACGCGGTCCTTTCTCCCCTGTTTGTTTCAACGGGAAGGTTAGGCGATTTCGATGTTTTATTGATGGAAAGTGGGAGCCGTGTCCTCCCCCTCCCCACCTCCTCTGCTCAGCAAAACTAAAAAGAGCAAGCAAGCTCCTTCAATCCCTAGCCAGATCTTAGAAGGCTTACATCAAATGGGAAGACGTCATGTCTAAGTGCAAGGAAAGATCCCTGTATCACTACAAGTTTTCCATCACCCCTCACTCTGCTTCGTGTCTGTGGGGGGGGTCTTTAATCCCCATATGGATGGAATCACTTTCCAATGGTTTCCCACCATAAGAAATAGAGAAACATAAAGGGTTTAAAAAGGGGGACTAATGCAGCCAGGGATGAAAAACCCTCCTCTGAGCTGAGGTGCCAGCCTCGCCTCCATCTGGACCCCGGGTCCTTTTCTAGGGGGAAGGGGGCTGTCTCCACGGCTCACAGGCAGCTCCCCTGGGTGCAGCGCACTCTCCTCCCTCCCAAGTACGGCCAACTCCCCCGTGCCCGCGCCGCCCGCAGCATCGGCCACAGGTCGCCCTCCAGCCCCGACAGGATCAGGCCGAGGTCGCCCGGGCGCCCGGAGTGCGGGTGCGGAGGGCGCGGCCGCCGTGCGCCCC
>NW_022103905.1:12433677-12448334 GCF_000313985.2 Echinops telfairi
GCTCCGGCCCCAACTCTTGGTGGCTGAAAAAAGGAAACGCCGCCGGGAGTAAGGGGCATTCCTGAAAGGAGGGGCGGAACAAGCCAGCTGGTGTGTGTGCATTATGGTATCATGTCTTTTGATGTTTTGGAAGGAGAATCCCTCAGGTACGTTCTCCTCCCCTGCTCTGCGCTGCCTCCCCTGCGTGTGTTTTCCTGCCCGTCTTATTGCTTCTCTTGGCTTGCACGGTGAATCACAACCCCGGGGATTCGCCTAGTGTAGCCTCTGCATTTGTAAATGCTCCTCTCGGCTGGTGTTGAAGAGCCTGGGAATGGGTTTGAGAATCACGGTCATTGCTTTCTTTTAAGATGCACAATGATAGACGCTTGCCTAGTTTGCACTCAACTTTCAGGGGGCTGTCTGCATAAGGACCAACAGGGCCGGGGCAAAAGAGCTGTTTTAGGATTTGATGGAGAGAGATTTGGAGGCAAGCGGCTAAGAAAAGTTGAGGGCTTCTACTAAGGGGTTAAAAGCCGAGATGTCATAGACTCGCCTGGTGTCACCCAAGTGTTTTTCCAGCTCAGCACCCAGTCTGGAGCTTTATCAATGGTCCTGCAGTTGTAGCGCTTTGATCAGTCCTTCCGGAAGAAAATCCTGCAGATTGACTTTCAGGAGATGAATTGCTTTAATTGTGTGCTTGGCTCTGTTTTACAACTGTTCTGAGGTGCTAGCGGAAGCAGTCTAGAAAAATATCCCTTTTCTCCAACGGCAGGAGTAAACTCTAACTTCTGCAATTACATCATCGATATACAAGTATAAGAGAGAGAAAGGCAGATATGGCAGCAATAGTAACACTGGCTGTCTTATACCTAGGCTGAGATGACAAAGCTTGAAGTCACTATTCCTTATTTGCCTGGTAAAGAGAAAGATGAATAGAGGTGGGTGAGTAACATGTATAAAGGTGGGTTTTTAAAAACGTACTGTACTTCTTTAATAAGCGAAGACTAGAGATTTAGCCTATTTGAGAATTAATAATAAGCGCAATACTTGTGACCTACACTATTTAAAACACCACGCTTTATCCAATAAATAGCATGCTCTTTTTGAAAAGATAGGTGAAAAAGGTAATAAAATAACTGTACATGCACTGAAATTGAATGAGCCTTGCTAGGAGGGGAGAATGAGAATGTTGGCTAAATTTTTATACATACTAAAATATTTAACCAGTGTTAAGGTGTTTTCTTCTCAGAAAGGGTTAATCTGAAGCTGTAGAACTCTGAACTTGAAATATTGTGGGTGGTACTTTCTTGTCATCTAAAAGTCCAAGTGGCCTGGGGGCATGGAGGTCTGAGGGACTTAAATGATACTTTGTGTATACTGTAAAGTAAATCACCTACTCATTCTTTTTAATTTAAACCCTATCTTTATCTAATGGCAGCAATCTGGAGTGCTGAGTTAGACCACACAAAATGAGGAAATTAATGGTTTTAAAAGTGCACACATTGCTGTCATAGTGAAAATGCTGAAATAAGATAAGGAACTACAGGCACTTCCGGGACCAATACAGTGATTTAGAAGATGGGCAAAGAGTTGAATTAATAATCAATAGTAGGGTGTGATAAACAGTCTGATTCTTCTGCTGATGCCCTGTCTGGAGAAGGCTATTAAATTTGTAGAGGAAACACTGTAACTTTGATATAATAGTAATTTTAGTGAATCCACTAACTGATGATCTTTGCAAACTAATGAATAAGCTTGTCTGAGTTCACTTAAAAGGGTATTTGAACCTCCTATTTGCAAAGTTACCTTTCAAAATTACAGTGGCATTCTGTTGGGAAATTCATTTCAGTAGAATTGCGAACTTAGATTTGAAGATGGATAGGCAAACGCAGGTTTAGTTCCTCACCTCCGATTATTACTTCCTGAACTTCTGTTCATTCGATTTGGAAACTTCTCTCAGAGATTGTGATTGCCATGTTGGGAAAAATCCGTGCGCGGGTGAATTCTGAGGTACATAGGAGCATGTGAGAGAAACCTAGAGGAGTCATTTTCCATGTAGGTATTCTTAGACAGGTAAACTGTTGGCCTCCCCATGGTCGCTCCCGGGGGCTCAAGTGAAAAACAAATGTTTTGAGAATGATGATGGCAACAGCTGTACAAATGTGCTTGACACAATGGATGGATGGATGGATAGATTGTGATAAGAATTGTACAAGCCCCCAATAAAATGATTTTTAAAAAAGAAAAAGAAAAAATAATAGGAAATCGTGAATTGTGTGATGCACAGCACTGCTTGCTTAGGAGTCCGTGGATCATTTATATAGATGGCAACTTAGAGGATTCCCTTTCCAAAGACAAATTAGACTGCCTAGGCATGTGTGTGAAGGAGTGGGGAGTGTGTGGGGGTCATTCAAGAAGGGAATGTTCTTGGATATCTTTGCCGCTATTGGGAAAACTTGTGGTCTTGAAGGTCAGTAGACTTTAGTCTGGTCACCCCTCTTCTCCCATGCCCCAGGCCGATCCATGGGTATGGGCCTACTCTGAAAATGCAGTGCCTGAAACTATATCATGAGTTGTCTGAATTATTCTGCCACCAGTGCATGTTGCTTTCAGTTTTAGCACCATGAGTGTCTGATCTTTTAATCCATTGTTTTAATCACCTAACGCCCCCCCCACAACCCCCCAACCCCCCCCACCTATTCTCAACTAACTTCTGATACATAGCAATTTTATAGGATTGCTGCCCAAAGAGTTTCCAAATCTGTAAATCTACAGGAAAGGAGTATGCGACCAGTTTTTCTCCCATAGATCCCCTGGCAGGTTCCAACCACAAAACTTTTGGTGCAAAGTCTGACTCTTTAATCTCAGTGGCACCAGGGCCCCTAAGTTTTGGCTACAAAAAGGACATTTTCCAGACATTGAAAATGTGCAAATTACTATCTTATCTATAAAAAATTTCCTACTTTTAGCTGGAATTTTAGAAGTGTTAAGTACATGGCAAATTTATTTCTAAAGCACACATTTATAAATAAGAAGACCCTTTATAGCTACACTATGGTTTATGCCTAATATTGATTTATGTGGTGACTTTAATTTATCAGTTAAGCCATAATTATAAATGGAAAAATGGAATTTTCATTTTTTCATTGTTCTTATAAATCTTTTCTGGATTTTCAATGGTCTGTTCTTGGATTTCTAAGCTATACTTTCCTTCCAGCATTAAAAAAAAAATCATGGATTTATTAATAGCTCCAGTTTGTAGCCTTTGAGCTAGCAGAAGGGTGAGCGCAGGCTCTGTAATCTCCACACAGATAATGGATCCCACAGCAGTGTTCTCACTCCACTTGTAGTCTTTTAAGGTATAGTTAGGAGGACAGAAATAAGTATTCTAACCTCAGGTTCACAAGTCTTCTAGAGAAGTGGAAATGAAGACACACGGAATCATTTCTTCTTCTCTTGTGAACAGTTTGCGGTCCAAGAGGCGTCCACGTTTCCCATGCATATCCTAGTTATTGCATAGGCGAGTCTCAACATCTAGGGATTACTATTCTCTCAATACTGTATAAGGCTTTATGGCAGTCTTCCTACCAAAGAGTTAAGAAAGCATTTTTGTGGAAATCTTGCTGGCCAGCAGGATATGACTCAACATAAATTGTAGTCAGGGTCTTTAAAATATATATTTTTTTAATCAGAAAGAAAGAGAAAGAACCCTTCTCTTCAAATGGTGTATGTCTCTCCTCCTAGACATATACAACTGCACCTCGATCTTGTCTTTCCTCCCCACAGCCAGTCTCCCTTGGCCGTAGTCTTGCAGTTAGGGTGAAACATACTTTGTTTGGCAGCCTGGTGGCTTTTAGGCATCTGGGTCCAATCTGTCTCCTTGATAGAGAAAAACGTTGAGGTTTATGCATTAAAAACTAGTTTTCTTCATGAGTTTTATATGTTGAGACAACTTACTCTCAGATTAGCTTTGCAGCGGTTCTCAACTTGCGGGTTGCAACCCCTTTTGGGGGTCGAATGCCCCTTTCACCAGGGTCGCCTAAGACCATTGGAAAACACACAAATATTTTACGATATATAATTACATATTGTTTTGTGATTAATCAATATGCTTTAATTATGTTTAATTATGTTCAATTTGTAACAACAAAAATATATCCTGCATGTCAGATACTTACATGATAATTCATAGCAGTAGCAAAATTACAGTTATGAAGTAGCAATGAAAATAGTTTTATGGTTGGGGGTCATCACAACATGAGGGTCATGGCATTAGGAAGGTTGAGAACCACTGTTTTACATGAATTTAAAGCCTGTCAGTAAGTGAGTGAGTGAATGAATGAATGAATGAATGAAGGCACAACTCTGAGACAGAGCTCATGATTTCTGTATTACAGGTGGGAAAACAAGAGGATTTGGACATGGTCCCTGGGGCACATTTCTGAGGGAGGCCCTGTTGGCATGGCCCTCGAGCATTTGAGAAATAGCAGATCGGCCTGGAAGCATGCCATCGTTAGTGACATGCAACTGACCAAACCTAAGCACTTGCTTTACCCATGAAAAACCTTTATCAAAACATGCCCATTAGATCAGATAGAAAACTGCTGTGCATATCCCAACTCCTTTTTGCTCTCTATAGAAGAAAGTACAGAAATTAGTCTCCAATTGACTGGGCCAACTTGCTCTGTCACTCTTTCTTTCTAAACTTTTGGTCTCGTGTCTATAAAGATAAGAGTATGATTAGATGCCCAGGAAGATCCTTTCTGGGCCACACACTCAAAGAATCTATAAAACCCATATATTGCACATTCTGTAGGGCCGATTCCAACCGAATTGTGGCCATGGGTTTAATAACTGGTCTGCATCTCCAGAGACACTAGAGACAATCTTCACTGTTGGTGTGTATTAATATTTAGCTGTCTGACCAATTGAAGAAATAGGGTTAATCCTTTTAAGGTTGAGTGGGAATGGAATGACCTCTTTTTCCTTCGTACAACCAGGCAATGCTAAGTATTTGCTTAGTCATCTTCTATTTAACTGCATAGTTTGTAGAAACTCTGGTATCTGTGAGTCAATGAGTCTTTCCCACAGCTTGAATAGTTATTGAAATGCTGCCTTTTTGTTACAAGAAAAAAACAAATGCTGTTTGGGTGCTTAGCCACCTCTTTTATTAGAAGCATTCATAGATTAATCTTATTGAATGATTTTTAAGATCCCGTGTGTGTACACACTGTTTTGGATAAAAGTATATTCTCTCTCTGGCTCGCTCTCTCTGTGTCAGACACACTCAATGAAAACCAGTGACATAGAAAGTGGGGGGCGGGGGGTATTGCAGGGCTCTCTTGGGGGCTCAAGAAGAAAAACTTAACTAGGGAAGCACACCAAACCTAAAGGTAATTTTTATTTCCTTGTGAATTTTAAAGAAGTTTGTGTGCCAGGAGACAAGACGTCTAGATGATGCCAGACATCCCAAACTTACAGCGTACTCTGCTCACTTCCTAGAAAGTCATCCACGGGGCTGTTTCTCATCACACAATGTTGATGATGTTGCTGGGGGACACTGAGTCAACTCTGACCCATCGCCACCCTAAGCACAACAACCGGAACACTACCCGGTCCTGCGCCATCCTCACAATGATTCACCCGATAAGGTACTACGGTCCCGCAGGAGTGGTTGAAACATATATTTTAAAAGAAAATAAAGCCTGTTAAGTAAGTACAGAAAATGACAAGAAGTGTGTAATTGTTACTTGTTGGCTTTAGTCTTGAGTAGGGAGCATCATTTTCCTGTCCTTCGCTGTTTACATTTTTTCTTGGTGACTTGAATCGCCTTAGCGGCCTCTCCTACACCTATGGGGGCATTATCACTGAGATGCCTCGCCCTCACCCAAAGGTGAGCCAACTCCTCCAGGTCCCCCATCCCAAACTGCCCTGTTCAGCTATCCTCAGGCTCTGGGCCCCAAATCCAAAGTGTTCCTCACTGTTTGATTCTCTCTCATGTGCCACATCCCATTGCTCACCAGATCTCATGTTCTCTTCCACACATCACTCTTGGCCTGGCCTGCTTTCTTCTGATTGGCACCACCCTAATTCAGGTCCTTGTCACTCCATGCACTGGATACTGCTGTGTTGTTCTAATTGTTTGTTCCATCTGTGATGACCCTCTCCTCGGAAGCATCTGTTCCGGGTACACCTGCCAGATTCACTGTCCCCAAAAATGCTTTGATCGCGGCACATGTCACTCCTCGGCTCCAACACTTTGCAGGGCATCACTTATTATGTAAAGTACAGCTTGACAATCGGGGCCTATGCTGCCTTGTCCGCTTTGTTCTTCTCTCGTTTCTTAAAGGATTCCTGTTCCCATTTTGAAACAGAGTCTCCATAGGTGGCTTATCGTTTTCAAGTTCTGCAGTTTGATTCAGTTCCTTAGAACTACATCTTTGGAAAAATTCATTTGGTAATTCATTGTACACTTTCTAAAGAGATTTCTTCTTTGGTCTTGACCGTTAGGTGAAAACCTTTTGTTATTGGGTGTTACTTTTATTTTTATTTGTATTCAATCAATTTTTTTTTAGCAGGACTCTAAATCTGGTGAGTGTGGGATATGTGTAATTTTGGTAGGTTATTTAAGATGTGTGCATCTTAACTTGCTTGCTTTTAGGTTTTCTCTGCATTATATACTATTACTAATTTTTAGACTAAAAGACTAGTAAGGGAAGGGGAGAAAGACTGACATACAAAACAGGAAACACAAAATATACAAACAAAACAAAGCCGGAAAGAAAAGCTCAAGAATCAAGATAGTTACCTGGGCAACTGCATTAGGAGAAGCTGACATTGCTTTGTGCAAACTGCTTTTGGTAAAACCAAGTACCCTGAGAGTTCACCATACGTTTGTTAACAGTGAACACTATCAGAAGACAGCATGTCTTAATGACGTTCAATGTTACCGTTACCTGGGTTTCAGGAAGCATCTACCACCCTAACCTGGCCCAAAGAAAAGGAGGAGAGAGTCATGTGTGACCTATGGCCCTGGTTTATGCAAATTGTTTAAAGTTTCTTCCAGATACCGTTGCCATCCAGTGCTTGAGGAAAAACGTGTCTGAAATGCCTGTGTCCTTCAGGAGGTGCTCGTTAAATACATGGCATGGAGCTGGCACTCACGCCAGTGATAAGCACGGCCACTGAAAGGCGCAGGAGGGAAAGCTGTGGCAAATAGCTGGAGCAGGGACAAGGGGAAACGAAGGGCCTGCTTGCTTGACTTTAGATCAGAGCCAGGTCCGAGGTTACATGCATGTTCATATGTAAGGGTGTTTGTCTTCTTCCTATTCATTTCTCAAATCACATGTTGTTGAGAACACACACGGCACAGTATACGCCCAGTGAACAGTCTAGGTGGGTAGGATTCAATAGCCTTGATTTTGTTTTTCTAGTTGGACAACCATTCTCCTCTTCCTTTTCCCTATCATCCTTCCCTCAGTCCCCGCTCCCTGCATTTCCTATTTACTTGTTTGAATTCCTGTAGTCACCGCGCTCTCATATAAACAGGTCTTTTTAAAAGCACAGTGCCTAAGGCAGACATTGTTTACTAGTTAGGCGGAATTGTTTGGTTTTAAAATGACGTCACAGGCTATCGCTTGCCTTCTTCTTGATGAAAGGTTCTAAGACTAAGTACTAATTATTATTATTGACTTAGTATTTCTAGGAACATGACTGCACATCAGCTCTGTGCCCCATATTCTTCTCTACTTCCTCGGAAATGAATCCGTTCCCTCTCGACGTCTGGCGTAGAGTGCTGGTGGCATAGTGGTTTGCTCATTAGGCTGTTCACTGAAAAGTTCTAGGGCACAAAAAGTACTTGTCCAAGTAGGTACTGTTTTTGGATGTGTGAGTATTTCTAATTGTGCTTCAGTTAATCCATTTCTCATTTAAGTTGTCATTGTGAACTCAGTATCTTAGCTCTGTTAGCTGAACCTCTTAGATGATGATTTACTGTATTACTTAACACCAGATGAAGTGGACCCACTATCAAAATGTGTTCATATCTTAACGCACAGGGTTACTATGTGTCCGCAGAAATTACTGAGAGATAAAATTATCTGAAAGATAATCAGGAGATACTGTGAATTCCATTTTATCTGGAATTCAAACACTGGTGAATAATTGCCTTGGGGCAGGAGGGTAAGAAAAAGGATACATATCAGATATTTATAGATGAGGGTACTAATCATAGATTGCATGAAAACTTGTCATCTTATGTCTGTGACAGTATATAACAGCAATATACATTTATTAGGATGGCGTGGAAGATTCCCAAGGCATTCTGATTGCTTTCTGCAGTTTAAAATATTAAATTATTTTAAATAACACATTGTTAATGATTAAAGGAGCAAGGAGCCATGGTAGCACAGTGGGCTAAACATTGGCCTATTAACCACAAGGTCAGAGGCTCAAACCCAACAGCAATTCCTTGGGAGAAAAATGAGGTTTTATGCCCCAATACACATATAAACCCTCAGAAATCTGCCCCGTAGGGTTGCTGTGAGTCAGGTTCAACTCAAGTGCAGTGGGTCGGGGTGGTTGATGATAATGGATGGCTGCTATGAGTTGGAATCAACTTGATGGCAGTGAGTTTTTAAGTTGAGTTTAGGCAACTAAAATGTTATGGTTTTTGGCCTAGGAAATGGTAGGAAGGACCGTTGGTTACTAAGTTAATGCCTACGTGGGTCAGTAATCAGCACAGAGAAAAATTCTATCCCCAAATCATTGATCTGGATCCCAAGAAATCATCTTTGGGTGAAACCAACTGGTTATAACGGGGAATATAAATTCCCCTTTATAAATATTTGTACAAAATCTATCACTTTTCACAGAAAAGACACTCAAAATTAGTTTCCTACTGAAAGTAAACCAGACATCCATTTTATGCATAAAATTGGACATTTTTCATAATCCTGAGCTTTAACAGATTTATCTTAATTACATTTGCTTCAATTACTATACAAATTAGTTTCTTCTGTATCCTGAGGAGATTCAGCAGTGGCTGTGGAGTAGGCAGGAGCCAAAAGGAGAAAACCAAATGTTGGATTTAAACCTTATCACAGTACAATCCACGTTGCAGAATCCCAGGCCACAGAGCTCAAGGTTTACATTTTCCATTCTTGCTATAAGCTTGGGTGACCTGAGGGATGCTTCCTATAGCTTCTTGATGGAAAGGCATAGCTCTTGCTTCTCAACAACTGTCTTTGTCATAATTAGACCAAAAAAAAATAAGCTAAAACAAATAGACAAAAATAGAAAGAAACAAACAAACAAAATTAAAACCCTTGCTCTAGGGCAATTCCTACTTACAGGACTCATACACTAGCTATAAAACAAGTAGAGTCTAGGCTCAGGGGTCCTCAAACTATGGCCCGCGGGCCACATGTGGCCCACCGAGGACATTTATCCTGCCTGCTAGGTGTTTTTGTCCCGTTTGGTTTTTTTACTTCAAAATAAGATATGTGCAGTGTGCATAGGAATTTGTTCATAGTTTTTTGTTTGTTTTTTTAACTATAGTCCGGCCCTCCAACGGGTCTGAGGGACAGTGAACTGGCTCCCTGTTTAAAAAGTTTGAGGACCCCTGGCTAGGGGATTCTTGCTGGATTAATTTGGAGCTTTGAGTAGCATTTGCAAGAGAAACAAAGCAAGTTCAATATCAGACAAGGTGTATCTTTATGCAGTTTAATGTATAGTTACCTGCATAGTGGCTAAAGGCTTAACTTTTACACCACTTCTCTCCCATTAAGTCTGATCTGAATTTCTAGGGCCTCTGTCCCCTTCAGAATGGGGCCCTGGCGGCATAGTGGTTACACATTGGACTGCTAATCTCAAGGTTCATCATTCTCTTGAGATGCCCCTCAAGAGAAAAACAAGGCTCTCTACTCCCAGAATGAGCTAGCGTCGTGGAAAATCACAGGAGCAATTTCACCCTGTCCTATAGAGTTGCTGTGAGTCAGAATTGACAGTGAATTGTTGTTGTTTGTTTACCGCTTCACAAAGGGGCCCTGGCGGTGCTGTCAGATAAATGTTGGACCTCTCACCACAAGGCTGGCATTTCAAATTTACCAGCTGCTCTGTAGGAGGAAGATGAGGCAGTCTTCTCCCAGAAAGTGTTAAAGTTTCAGAATCCCTGAGATGGACTTAAATCAGTGGCAGTAGATTAGGAGTTTGATTACTCCCTTCAAGCAGTTAAAGTTCTTAGCCACTAACCAACAGGTTGGAAATTTGAACCTACAGACCATTCTTCGGAAAAAAAGTTGTGGCCGTCTGCTTCGGTAAACATAACACCCTTAGAACTCTCTGGGGCAGGTCTACTCTGTCTTACAGAATCAATCTAATGCAGAATTAACTCACGGGCAGTGGGTTTTTCCAGTGGGTTCTGCATCCCTTCTTTCATCTCTTCCCTAGATTGTAAACACCTTGTGGGCAAGAATCTGTGTCGCTGTACTAAAATTTTTGTAGAATGCTTAAGTGACATTCTGTAAGGCGCAGTAGAAAGAGAGAGAGAGAGAGAGAAAGAAACCATTGCGTGAAAATGGCTCTGACAGAATACAAAGCAGCAGTTACCGCTTTCTTGCTGGTCGGTGCCACTGAGCAGGCTCTGACTCGGAGCGAACCTAGGTACCACAGAAGGAAACTCCAGCTGGTCCTTGAGCCATCCTGACAATGGCTCTTATGTTTGAGCCCCTTGTTGCAACACTAGGTCAATCCATCTCATTGAGGGCCTTCCTCTTGTTCACTATCCCTCCTCTTTACCAAGCTTGGTCTCTAGGGACCATCCTCTCCTCCTAAGGAGCCCAAAGTATGTAAAGTGAAGTCTCGCCATCCTTGCCTCTAAGGAGCATTCTGGCCGTACTTCTTCCAAGACAGATTTGTTCGTTCTTTTGGCAGTTCCTGGTACTTTCAACTTCAAACTCGCTGTGTAGAGGCCGATTCTGAATGAGAGCTACCCTATAGGACAGGGAAGACTGCTCCCGTGGGTTTCAAGACTACAGTGTTTACAGGAGTAGATAGTAGCTGGTAGTTTCAAACTGCTGGTCTGATGGTTAGCAATCCAACCCATAACCCATTGAGCCTGTGGGCTCCTTAGACAAAAGAGAGTGCTTGTGTAAGTTCTCTTGCTATTTTAATGAAGGTGGAGGTCATAGATTCCGATAGTTGGTCAAAGACGGTATGCCAATGCAGAGAGAGTGTGTGATGGAAAAGAAACAGACATTGCAAATAATAATAATAATTTATCGAAAGGTCGCCAGGGTTGGAGTGGGGAAGGGAGGGGAAAGTAGGGTTCTAACACAAAGGGCTCAAATAGAAAGAAAATGTTTAGAAAATAATGATGGCAACATATGTACAAATATACTTGATACAATTGATGTATGGATTGTGATAAGAGCTGTAAGAGGCCCCAATGAAATCATCTTTTAAAAAAAAGGGAGGGGGAGGGGGGGAGAAAAATGAGGAGCTGCTACCAACAGCTTAAGTGGAGAGCAAATATTTTGAGAATGATAGGGCAACAAATGTACAAATGTGCTTGACACAATGGGTGGATGTATGGATTGTGATAAGAGTTGTATAAGCCCCAATAAAATGATCTTAAAAAAAAAGATCCCTTCCATTAAAAAGTCTTGGGGTTTACCAGGAAAGAAATACTTGGAAACACATTATTCCATAAGGAATTTCTTAATTGGGGTGCTAGACAAATATTGAATGTTTTTTATACATGAGCTGCTGAGCTGTAAGTTTCCCTATTGGAAAGGACTGAGTTTTATAGTTTTCTTTATCATAGGATGACAATGATGTCTCAATGCTTGCCCTCATGACCCACTTTAAAGTTGTCTTCGTTTTTAATATTTTCTGTTTTCTTTTCAGTGGAGGCTTTTCTCTGTTTTGTTTCATCGTTGTTGTAGGTTTTGTTGTTGTTGTTCGCTTCCTGTGCATGCATTGTGTGATCTTCTACATATGAAATCCATAATAGGTAAATTCACGGAGACAGTAACTGGATTAATACTTACCTCAGGGCCTGGCAGGGGAGGTTAAGGGGAAACAGGGAGCTAACAGCAATGAATATGAGAAGAAAATGTTCTAAAGTTGATTGCCGTGAAGCTTGCACAACGCTTCTTAATAGGACTGAACAACTACAATGTATGATAGGTGAATTATATGCCAATCAAACTTTCTTTTTGTTGTTGTTGTTGATGAAGACCTCAGCTGACGTGAGGGTGGGGAGCCCCTGCTATCGTCCCTCATCTCGGAGTTCTGCGGTGAAATCAGAAACTAGGCCGGGGGGTCTGGTAGACTCTATATTTATACTTCTTTCTCTGATCCCAAGCATGATCTCTCTCTAAGCAGTATGATGAGGCCGGGATCACTGGGAGAACCATCTGCCGCTTAATTGGGGAAGAACTCAAGGAGAGAACAGGCTTATCCAAAACAGAAACAGGCCTTGATAAGCTCAGTGGTCTCTGCTGAATCTCCAACCGATATCCTTCTGTCTCCCGCCTCTGTTTCTGATCCCGCCGAATCTCGCTTACACCCACCTTTCCAATTCAACCAAATTCTCCCTCCATAGGTTAACTCCTTGACCCTGTCAAAACGTATCCATTTTGTGCCTCATTTCCTTCCTTACTAGGAACTCTTTAAATGATCCCAAATACACAGCAGCTGTTTCATGTACCCAAAGGATTAGGAGCCCTGGTGGCACCGTGGTTAAGCACTAGGCTGTTAACCAACAGGTTGTAGGTTTGAAGCCTCCGGCTTACTCTGCCGGAGAAAGAGGTGGCCTTTGGCTTCTGGAGAGATCGAAGGCTTGGGAACACCATGAGATGGTTCCGGTCTGTTCTAGAATGTCAAGATCAGTCAGAATCCACTGGACAGAAATGAGTACCCAAGGGACTATGTGGGAAACAAGGACTGTGAATAAAGAATGGAAAGAGAAGTATATGTGTTGACTAGTATCCAACAAAACAGATAATAGAGGCAGAGGAAAAGTGCATAGACCTTCCATTTCTCCCCCTGCTGGACCAAAAAAAAAAAAATTGGTGACACACGTTAGTGTCAGTTGGTTTATTGATATTGGTGTATAAAGAACATACTACAGTCACACCTAAGCTTACATGATTAAAATTTTAAACTACCTTGCTTTTTTTTTTTTTTTGCAATCACATTTTAACATTAATTGATATTGCAAGTCCATGATTTGATCTCCCAACCACTGGACAGTCTACTGCAGCTGCACTACGTACTCCCCACCCCCAACCCCCCCATTCATCATCCACCTTTGCCTGAATGGTCCAGAGCCGATGTGAGTTCACTTGCACTTTTGCACAAAATGTTCAGTTTTGATGGACTCTTGTAGAGCTCCCCCAGCAACGGCAGCAGTGGTGGTAATTGCTATCAGTCCGATTATAGCTGCTATGACCATTCCCATGAATCAGCGAGGTCTTTTCAGCATCTCAGACATCACTTGCATTATGAAGGACGATTCTGGACTGCTCTCCCATCTGCGCTTCATCTCCACTGGGATCCACAGCCCCATCCTGCTCTTTAGGATGAGGATGTTGCCTTTTGAAAGGTTTATAAGCAGACCATGGTTAATACAAGTGAACAATTTATAATTATGGCAAGTGGCACTGCGAGCAGTTTCATTTATAATGATGTTTCCTCTAGCAAGCGCATAAGGCAGCTTTACACACGAGACCATGTATCGAGTCTCATTCTTGCGAAAAGTATAAGTATAGCCAAATCGATGGTGCCAGTAAAACTTCCTGTGTAGTCTGTTCAAGGTTTAGTGGCCAGAGGTAACTTCCACAGGTCCCACTGTTCAGGTCCTGGGGCGGGGAGACACAATGCCTCCTTCATGCCAGGCCATTAACTTTGACCTGGTAGTGGCAATGCCATTAAGGGTCTTGTGCCACTCACAATTACTGACATAATCACATGAGGTGATGTTGGAATCCTCTGAGCAATTAGTTAGAAACTTTCCGTGGGGGCTCCAATCAATAATAGTTACAGTGTCATTTCTTAACACTCTTCCATGTGGCCCCTGATATTTGAGCCATTTGAGTGTCAGCAATGACATGTCGGCAACTCATAATTTTACAGGTTTCCGTATCTCCTCTCCCCTCCACATTAGTGGAGTTTGCATATTCTGAAAATGCCTCACCCTTTATCATGTAGAAGCCATGGCTGATCTCACTAAAGACCAGCCAGTTATTCCATCCTTGAGAATTAACAGATAAACAGCTAGGGCTGGCGCCCACACTGAAATGCAGTTTCAAAACCTCGAGTGAAATTCAAATGTTTGCCTTCCCCATTGGGGTGTCTGGCTGGTCCCTCAACTCTCGGGGCACAACATCAGCTTCCCTCCTTTCTAATGGGCCTTGCTGGCCGAGGTGAACTCCACTGATCTCCTTGGCCTGTGCAAACATGTACATGGCCCCTCTCTGTGGGGCTGTTATCACCTGGAAACAGAATCATGGTTAAGATTGGGTGGTTTCTCCATCTCTTTGGTGTCTATCTTTCTCCAAACGTGGTTGCGACCTTTTTTTTGTGTGTGTGTGTTTGTGTGTGTTTTTTTTTAACATTTTATTAGGGGCTCATACAACTGTTATCCCAATCCATACACACACATCAATTGTGTA
>NW_022103905.1:12449054-12455487 GCF_000313985.2 Echinops telfairi
GGATTGGCCACTGAAAACCGTCTGAGCAGCAAAGGCAGAGTCCTGTCAGGGACCGAGGCGCTCCTGAGCAGCAGCAGAGTGTTATCAGAGCCGGAGCCAGAAAAGAGCGCCTCGGGTCAGAAGACACTGCACCTAGGACCCAGGGAATACACTCACGGTGGGGCTGGAGGAAAAATGAAGCAAATAGTATCCTGCAAGAGTTGGACATTTGGGATATCGTCAACCTCTAGCTCAGTGGTTCTCAACCTTCCTAATGCCATGACCCTTTCATACAGTTCCTCAGGTGGTGGTGACCCCCAACCATAAAACTCTTGTCGTTGCTACTTCATCACTGTCATTTTGCTACTGTTACGAATCGTCGTGTAAATATCTGATAGGCAGGATGTATTTTCATTGTTACAAAGTGAATGTTATGAAACATAATTAAACATAGTGATTCATCACAAAATAATATGTAATTATATATTGTGACATATTTATTTGTTTTCCGATGGTCTTAGGCAACCCCCGTGAAAGGGTAATTGGACCCCCCCAAAGGGGGCGCGACCCACAGGTTGAGAACTGCAGCTCCTTGGCGCTGGTCTCGTAGTAATTCTTTCACAATAAATTATTACCACCTGCTCTTTTCCCAGCGGTCACAGCAGCGCCTTGACAGGCAGATCCCAGAGGGTCTGAGCAGATTCAGGAAAGCATGTGGACCATGGAGCTCATTGCCGAGGTCAAATGGATCCTGACTGAATGCAGAGAATACCAGAAGGATGTCTCCCGGTGTTCTATTAACTATGCAAAGACATTAAGAATAGGAATTCCAGAACACTTCCCACTCCTGCAGACCCTGTACTTGCATGGATCAAGAGGCAGAGCAAGAGAATACTGCATGGTTTAAGAACAAGGAAAAATGTGTTAGGAGTAGCCAAAATAGTTTCCCCCTACCCAGAATTCTTTCTAATGAAGCTCTTCAGAACGGTCACTCCATCATTGCAACTTATAATAATTTCATCCATCTTGTGCTGAAAACGTAGACACTACCTATTATTTCCTATTGTTTGGAGAGCTCTATAACACCCTCAGCCGATAAAGGGCAACCGTTAGAGGTTCTCAATATGTGCTTCTTCATCTTACATTACTTACGGAATTGGAAGCGGTGCTGTTTCTCATGGCACATTCTTAAAAGGCAGATTTGCATGTTGTTTATGGTTTGTTTGCTACAGCCCAACTACTACCCTGAGACTTAGGATCTCTTTCTCCACTGTTAGGGGCTATGTCTAGTTGGTGCAGACCAAAACTTCAAGTTTCCCTTGCACCCCCCTAATTTATGTTAACAGGGTCCCCATTGTCCTGGCCAGGATATCTAATTCTGTATCGCAAATGAATGCTCCCATAGTAATACATTCTCACCAATTTAATTTTATATACCTCCCCCATTGGCTAAACACTTTCAGAATCTGGTCTATAAGTGCTCTTCTGTTTTTTATTAGCATGTGTTGATAAGATCCTGTCGATTCTTCATCCTCCATTAATAAACCCAATACTGGATGAAACAGAGTTTTCACTAAGGGAGAACTGGGGGAGCAAATTCTCAAATACACCTTTGAGATGAATCTTCTCTGCTGGTCTGGCAAACAGAACCTAATAAATCACTGTTACTATATGAAAAACTCAATTTGATATCTCAGATTCTTTATTAGGACATGTCTTGCCTATTATTAATTGGAATGTGCTCTGTCTTCTCTGCAAAATTGGAAGACGTCTTGCATTTTGAAGCTCCTTTTTTTTCAAGGATTTACTTAGAAAGCATCCTGTGATACAGGAAAGGGAATGAAAGTGCAGCTCCGTATAGTGTGACACGAATTTTAATTTCAGTTTTAAATGCCACACCCATTGTACTTGAGTGCTTGGAAGCACAAGTAATTGGCTTTCACCCAAGAGTTCGAATCAAATGAAGTGCCATTGTGTGAGGAGAATCACATTAGATCGCATACTCAAAAGGGGGAGGGAGGGAGGATGCTACTTGTGTCAGCCTCTCAGTTCTGCTCTGCGGTCACCCTGCACAGCATTCAGCATTCATTGACATTGTAAAGTCTTACTACAGAACAAAGATGCATCTGGAACTGTGCAGAATGAGGGAGGGGAGGCAACCTGCTGGGAAGCCATATGAATAGTCACTTATGAAAGTCTGTGGTGAGGGTTGAGTGACTTTATGTTTTCTCATGTGTACAAGAGATTGACTAAGGAGCCCTAGTGGCACTGTGGACTAGGCAAGGGACTGCTAATCCCTAGGTCACCAGTTTAAACACACCATCTGTTTGTTCTGCAGGAGAGAGAGGAGCTTCTCTGCTCCCACAAGGATTTTGTCTCCGAAACCCTTACGGTCATGGAGTCAGAAACCACTGCATGGCAAATTGGAATATTTCAGGATCCCCATCCCCAACTAGTTTAATTTTTTTGTGGGTTTTATTCTCAAAAAGAAGACCTCAGGTGAGCACTGGTGAGTGAGTAGGACAAGGTAGTGACTCTGGGCCTGGAAAGGAGGGGCGGGAAGTGAGATATTCGATAGAGGTAAGAATGAAAGATTTAGGAGCTGGTTAGAAGCATGGGACCAAAGAGATGGAGGGATCGATGCTGAGCCTAGAGTCCTAGTATATTTGACTAGGAGAATAGACGTTGATTTCATTACTAAGTCCACTCTGAGAAAATTAAGAGTGTTCTCCTTAGAAAAATAGAACACATTTCTAAACGATTTGAATATCTTCTTTGGTGACGTGTCCAAGCATTTTGCTATTTATTTAAATTTTAAAGAGGAACCTTCAAAAAGCTGGTGGAAGACAGATTTAAAAGATAATGAGTGTGGTTGAGAAAGCAGATGGTGCTTGGTTATCAGACTAGTATCAGACCAAGTATAAGGCTTGTTTTGAAGCAAGCAGAGATCTAAGTGAGGTGTCAGCTAAGTCCGCACGGAATAATCACACTAGTCCGTGTGATCCAAGCATTGTAACTAAGAAAATCCAAACCCAGAGGAGGGAATGGTATGAGAGCTTAAACTCTGGACACCCAGTTTGTAGAAGGCTGATGGCAACTGTATCTCAAAACCCATTCACAGGGCCCTCCCATGTAGATTAAGCCTCTTCTCTGATTATGGACCAGAGATGGAAAAGGCCTTGTGATCAGACGAGTCCATTGTAGGGCAGATTACCTCAGTTGAAGTTAGGTCACAATCTAACACCTTCTCATTGATCTCCCTCATGATCCAATGTGAAATTGCTCCCATTTCTAAGATGTTCTGCTTTGTTCTCAATTGAGGTTTTTCTCTGCATCATTCTGTCATTGTTGGGGCATTTGTTTGTACTTTTTCTTGATATTGTATGTTTTTCTGTGTATGAAACTCAGATTAGGTAAATTGATAGAGACAACAACTAGATTAATGGATTCAAAGGGACATGGCAAGGGAAGCGGGTGGAAAATAAGGCACTAACAACAATGGCAAAAGGAAGAATAGATGTTTTGGAATAGATTGTGGTGATGGTTACACAACTCTTCTAAATGTGAGTAATCAATTGAAACGCATGCTATGTGAATTGTACGTTAGTGAAACTGTTACAAATCAGCTAATCTAAAAAAAAAAGTAACATTTTCCATGACTTTTTGAAGCCACCTGGGATATGTGTGTGCGTGTGTATGTGTGTGTGTGTGTAATATGTAATATGTGTGGGTATACCTAGAACACAAACACTGCTCAGTCATGCAACATCCTCACAGTAGTGGCTGTGTTTCAGCCCATTCACTCTATCAGCAGTCACTCTATCAACCTCTCTTGCTGAGAATCTTTCTCTTTGTCCCTTGCCCTTTACTTTGTCAAGCATGCTAGTCCACTTTAAGTGCCATCCAGCCCGAGGGGCCCATTTTCTGACCCTGTATCAGGACATCGTCCGCTGTGGACCGTGTTTTCAGCATCTAAGTCTTCAGGACTGCACTGCCTATTCCTTCCTCCTACTCTGCCTTAGTCTAGAAACGCCCCTGAAACCTGTCCATCCTGGGTGACCCGGATGGCATTTAAAATATGGGTGGCATAGATTCCAGCATTACAACAACATGCAAGCTATCACAGGATGACACAGTATCACGTATTGACAGACGAGTGGTGGAAATACACATGCACACGCACACACGCACGGAAGAGAGATATCTGACAAACATAGCAAATGCAATCTCGGATTTGTCTTTCTATTGTCTTCATGCGATCCGAAGCAGAGAACATGTTCATTTTGATGAAGTTCAAGTTACCAACCTGTCCCATGTTAGGGCTTCGTTCTATTTCTCCTAAGGTCCTTTTCTGTAAGTTTGCAGTCATGTTTTTTGGTGTGTTTTCTACTAGAACCTTTGTCATTATGGCCAACATCAAAGTGATTCTTGGATGTGCTCTAAGCAAATATTTTATGTCTATTCCATTCCTCCCAAATCATTTTGTAGAAAAGTTCATTCTCTTGTTGATATTTTCTTGCGCTTTTGTAAAAACAATAGGGACCAGATGCATGCGTTTATTTCTGGAATCTATTCTGTTCTAAGGGAGCAGAGTGGTAGAGTGGTTACACGTTGGACTGAAATCCACATAGCCGGCAGTTCAAAACCACCGGCAGCTCCAGGGAAAAGACAGGGCTTTCTACGCCCATACATAGTTACAGTCTTGGAAACTCACCCTCTGTCACAGAGGGTCATGGTGAGGCAGCATGGACTCAATGGCAGTGAGTGTGATTTTTGGTTGTAATCTCTTCTATTCAGTCTCTTGGCTCCTCACCTATCAATACCATAATTAAAGTAACAAAATGGCTATTAATATCAGGTCGCGTGATATATTTCATTAGAGACACAGGTATAAAAACGAGGAATTGTTAAGATACATATAATGTATCAGCGAGTTATGTAATGTTTACATGAGCCCATCACACAGAGAAAGAAGCCCTGGTGGTTTAGTGATTATACATGAGACTGCGATGCACAAGGCCCGCACTTTGAAACCACTGGGAGAAAGACAAGGCTTTCTACTCCTATAAAGAGTTAAAAACAGTCTTGGAAATGCAGTGAGGCAGTTCTACCCTTTCCTGTAGGTCCCTATGAGTCAGAATCTATGCAATGGCAGTGAGTTTTGGGGTTAGTTTAGAGCCAATGTTTCCCAAGTAGGTGATTCTCTGCTCCCTGGGGGGCACTGGAATGATCCAGGAGGGCAGCAAAAGGGGATACCTGTACTGTACCCTGGATTGTGGGCCATTGTACAAAAGCTACTCATTACCGAGGGATGAGGACACTGAGTGGTTTTGTTGGGGAGTATAAGAAAGAAAATGAGTATTAATGAAAGGAAACAATTTGCCCAACTGGAAAACATGATAAAGGTCTTCACTCACATTATCACCTATGTTTACCTCTGTCACAAACTCACGAAATAAGTAATACTTTTCTTATTGAATACAAAGGAAGCCAGATTCTAATGATCACAATTCCCATCCCCCAAAGATGAAAATATTTGTCTTAGAATCAATAAAATTTTAAGTAGAATCATTTTCATGAGGTTATTATCCACTGGATTATCTAATTAACATATAGCACTTTATTTGCATGGAAGACTACAGATTTTTCTATTTCTCACAAACATGCAGAATTAATGGGACTCTTCTTATACTTTGACATTTAAAAGTTAAGACATTTCATATTTCCCTAAATGAACCCAGATGAGGAACTGTGTCATTGTGTGGTTTTCTTGGCTAGTCTATATTCTGGAAAGGAGTGGGGTTTAGAAGAAAGGTCTACTCAGACGGGAATCTTGTTATTATTTAATAATAACAACAAAGAAATACTGTTTGAGTGCTTATGATGTTCCTGTCACTGCTCCAATGATTTCTTAATTGATTCTTGCAGCAACATAAAGAAGTCAGGACCATTATTATATCCATTTGCCAGACGGGGAAAGTGAGGAACAGAATGGTTAAGAAATTGGCCCAATCAGTCTATTTCAAGACTCCTTTCTACTCAGCCTTACCTCTAAATGGGATGAAAGTGCATGTTGGAGTTCAGCTGGGCAGCAAAAGAATACGGCTCTTCCTCATCAAGCATGAATTACCTGGTGCTTTATTTCATTGGAGCAGTGTGGTGGCATAAGGGGTAGGAGGCATGCAGAAATTACTCAAATCCTAGTCTTGTCATTGGAGTAAAGCTCGAATACATCACTTATGATCTCTTAATCTCTCATTTCTTGTCTTTAAAATTAGGATAGTCTTTTACCATCTGGGTTTTAAGAGTACAGAAAAACCCTTTTACCAGACAAGGACACTTCCTATAAAGAGGGAACCGATTACAAGGGACTATATGTGACCTCCTCCCTGGGGGACGGGCAACAGAAAGTGGGTGAAGGGAGACGTCTGACAGGGCAAGATATGACAAAATA
>NW_022103905.1:12455631-12458221 GCF_000313985.2 Echinops telfairi
AAATGATTTAAAAAAAAAGAAACAGAAAAAAAAGAATGGAAGTTCTTAAGAAGTACAGAGAAGTTCTTAGGAAAGTTCTTAGGAAGTACACAAAGTTCTTAGGAAGTACAGAGGAGTTCTTAGGAAGTACAGAGGAAGTTCTTAGGAAGTACAGAGGAGTTCTTAGGAAGTACAGAGGAGTTCTTAGGAAGTACAGAGGAAGTTCTTAGGAAGTACAGAGGAGAGGTGATTTATGTTCACAGGAGGCTACGCTTCCTTCCTTGGCATAGGATATCCAGTTAGTTAATATCGTTATCCTGGTGGGATGGAAGACATGGGAAACAAAAGTAGTATCACATTTTGCTCCCAAACAGTGGTCTTCTTCCTCAATAGCCTTCCTTTTATACAGCTAAAATCTCTCATAATGATTCCAATGCATGCCAATCGCTGGCAGGATTCTCTCTTTCAATATCAGGGATATTTTTTTCAGTTCCAAAAAATCACTGGAATTGGCTACAGGGAGGTAAGATAGGCATTTTTAAAAGACAGAATTGGATTCCTAAATAAGAGAATGTTTGCAGAATAGGAAGATGCCCAACCTTCCATGTGATTGCTTTTGAGAAAAGCCATTGCAGAGCAAGGCGGAAGAAACAAACAAACAAACAGGGAAGGCAGGGGCAGCAAACCTGTATTTAGTTTCTACCTGTGCTGTGTGAACCCAGGCAAATACAATTCGGTGCTGTTCAAATGTGCTCTCGGGTTCTAGAGAGTCTGTAACAATACCAGAAAGAGCAGGCAAATGGGACCCTCGTCCTACTCCCTGCCTCAACCAAAGAAACTGCGCGTTCACCAAACACATGTTTGTACATTGTGTTTTCACAGGTGTTTCCTTGACAAAAAAAGGGGGAGGGTATGATTTCTGAGGATGAAAGAAAAAACTAGATACCACACATAGCAAAGAATTTGGTTCTGAAATGATGTTACTCTAAGTTGTTCATTTGTAAACAAGGATGCCTGTGCTCTGGGCTCTGTGAGTGGAAGGGCAGAAGTTGCAAAGATGGACAAACACAGCTCTTATCACCCAGGAGTGTGCAGTCTGGCTGGGAACAGAGGTAGGCCACCACCAAGACAATGAGTGAGTCAAGCTTAGCCTAGACATTCTGGTCTCTCACTTCTGCCCTATTAGCCCGCCTTTCCTTTGGTGGTGGACTCTCTCCATCCTCGAATCATTTATGTTCTCTCCACTCTCCATCCTCTTGAGGAATGTTCTCATAAAGGTAATTACATTAACCATTTTTATCAAGGTATAAAGTGATAGGCCTCAAAGCATGGGAACCCCGAGACGATATTTGAATCTTCACCAAGATTAGCATCTTCAATAAAAAGTTTCTGGTGGTAGAAATTAGCAGATGTAATTTTTGAAAGGAGGGTGTTGTTTTTTCTTCAAAGTTTAGGTGGGTTAATACCTATTTCCTCATGGTTGGTCTTCCTGTGCACAGGAGTATAGCAAGTTGATTATGAGAAATAATCTGAAGCCAATCAGTGGGATTGTAAGTCTAGCCCCACTACTCATTGCTTAGTTGTTGTGTAGCTGCAGGTGAACCACGTAGGCGCTTAGTTTCTTCTTCTGTGAAATGGGTGCTAATAGCAAGAGCCTTCTACAGAGATTACTGCCCAACTCATAGTACAACCTTGCACAGAAATTAGCGTGGTGATCTATGAAAAAGCACCCAAGACAATGTTTGTCATGTGATAACCATTAGAAATAGGCAAGCATGTACAAAGGCCACATGGATAGCAGTTTAGAAGAAGAATCAAGAACTACATGGTACGGTTAAGAACCTTATAGGAAAAGGATGACTGGGCAACTAAACAAAATTTCATGGAATAGGTAAATGTGGCCGGCCTGATAAAGGATGGGAGCCACATTAGATAGAAAACACTATCAATAGGATGAAGAACCAGAATTAAAGGAGCAATGGATGAATATGCTTAGTATATCCCTGGAGCCATGAATTGTCAGAGTAGAGAGAAGAAAACTTATGTTGACATAAAATAAATCTATCAATAGGATGGTGTAGAACGGAGGCGAATCTTACTTTATGAGACCAGTAAACTATAGCAGTATTCCAGATCTCAGATAAAAACTAAAGCCAAATTCAATGCCATCAAGCTGATGTTGACTCACAGTGACCCTATTGAACAGGGTAGAAATGCCCCCTGAGTTTCTGAGGCTGTAACTTTACCGAGTAGAAAGCCCCATCTTCCTCTTTGCCGAGCACTGGTGGTTTTGACCGTGGTCCTTGCAGTTAGCAGCCAATACAGAAGGAGAGCATCAGTTGCCATGGTGAAGGAGTCACATTTTGGTGTCAGAAGTCCTGGGCAACTATTTCAGGATCTATGAGATGCATTCTGATCATCATAAAGTGGAGATAATACCTTACAATGTTCCATGAAAAACATACGAGATGATGAAAGAAAAAGAACTCTGTAGATTCTCATGTGCTACAGCAGTGTTAGACATGGACTTCGTTGTTCTAAGCCAAAGGAATAGCAATCAGAGCGAGTGAAGAATGCATTTGGGTTGCAGTTGGATGAGTACATTCACAAA
>NW_022103905.1:12461168-12462463 GCF_000313985.2 Echinops telfairi
TGCCACTGACCACATCTTGTTGGTCAGTTTGTCATACTGTTGTGACTTGTGTGTGGCTGTGATGCTGGAAGCTATGTCCCTGGTATTTTAACGATCAGCGGGGTCACCCACAGTGAACAGGTTTCAGCAGAGCTTCCAGACTACACACTACAAAGAAGGGATAGGCTGTCCCCTTCTGAGGAATTAGCCCCTGAAAACCTTATGGACAGCATCAAAGCATAGCCAGTTACTGAAAACCCAATGACGGAAGCAGCATGTTTTCCGAGACAGTGCCATCAGATGAGCCCCTCAGGTGAGAAGTCGCTCAAAAGATGACTGAGGAAGCGCTGCCTCCTCAAGGTGAGTCAACCATAATGACTTAGATGGAGTAACGCCTGCTGAAGAAAAGCCTTCGGAACATGCTAATGGGGCACAATTCAAAATTAGAAACATCAATTAATAATTAGAACTTGGTATATATGAAGTATGAGTCTAGGAATTAGAAGTCCTTAAAAGGAAAGGAAATGCGTAAAGAATTTAGGAGTTAGTAAGCTGAAGTGGACTGGTACTAGCCATTTGGAATCCAAAAATTTTGATTTATTATGCTGAGGACACAGTACAATATGATGGTATTGAATTCATTGTCAAAAAAGACTTTTCAAGATCTACCTTAAAGTACAATGCTATCTGTGACAATGTCCATCCCAATATAAGGCATTCCAATCAATCCAGCTATTATTCAAATGTATGCACCAACTACTAAGGCTAGTGATGATGAAATCTAAGAATTCTATCAACTCTTTAGTCTGAAATTTATTGAACATTCAATCAAGATTCATTGATAATTATTGGCGATTGAAATGCAAACATTGGAAACAGAGTAAAGAACAGTAGTTGTAAAATATGGCCTTGGCGATAGAAATGAAGCTATAAATTGCATGATATAATGTTTCAAGACCAACAACTGCCTCATCAAAATATCTTTTTCAGTAACACAAAAGGTGACTAGAAATGTGGACTTCTCAAGATGGAATACACAGAAGTCAAATTGACTACATTTGTGGGAAGAGATGATAGAGAAGCTCAATATCAGCAGCTTAACCCAGGCCAGGGAATCCCTGTGGAACACACCTTCAATTGCTCATATGTAAATTCAGGTTGAAGTTGAAGTAAATTTAAAACAATTTCGTGAGATCCAAAATATGACCTTGAGTGTATCCCCCCTGTATTACTCTAGGTACTTTAGAGAAACAAATCCACAGCAACTCATGTATAAGAGAGTTTTATGTAAAGAAAGTGTGCATCACGAAAACATC
>NW_022103905.1:12463679-12466984 GCF_000313985.2 Echinops telfairi
GCAAGTAGAATTTTGCTGAAGATTATCCAATAATGGTTGCATCAGTACATTGACAGGAAGATATGAGAGGTTTAGACGAGATTTCGAAGAGGACACAGCAGCAGGGTTATCATTGCTGATAACCTTGGCTGCAAGCAGAGAATACTAGAAAGATGCTTATTTGTATCTTGAAAAGAATGGGAATTCCAGAACATTTAATTGTGCTCATGCAGAACCTGTACACGGATAGTCATTCAAGATAATAAAGGGATACTGCATGGCTTAAAATCAGGAAAAGTGTGCATCAGGGTTATATCCTCTTACTAGACTTGATATGCTGAGCAAATAATCAGAGAAGCTAGATTATATGAAGAAGAATGTGATATCAGGCTTGGGAGAAGGCTTGATAACAAGCTTTATATGCAGATAACACAACCTTACTTGCTGAATGTAAGGAGAACTTGAAACACTGGCTGATGAAGACCAAGGATTTCAACCTTCAGTTGGATTACAATTCAGATATATATATATATAATTCTCACAGCTGGACCAATAGATAACATCATGACAAATGGTTGATGTTATCAAGAATTTCATTTTGCTTACATCCACATCAACTAAGTAGTACTGATGGGATGAGGTGACATCGTCCCATTGGGTGTGGAGAGGGAAGTATCATATCGAGTTTGAATGACTCCTGGATACATGTCTTGAGCAGGTGGAAAAATATGAAACTATTAATTGAGATTTATAATTCAGAAATCATTGCTAGGGTTTTATTTCTTTATTTAACTTTTCATGGTGATTTGAATAAAAGTTTTCAGAGCCAGTTGGTTTTCTGTTCAATAGTTCGTATACATTTTGTTTTGAGACATTGACAACAATCTCCCAGAATGGAACAGGGCTCTTTGCCCTTCCTCCCTCCGTGTCCCTTTACCATTCATTCTTCTTTCCTATCCCTTCTTGCCTTCTGAACTTTAGCCTTAAGCAAATGCTGCCCTTTCAATCTTGTATAAATGTTGGAAAAATTAGGAAAACGAAGTGAATTCATGTACATAGTGGCTATTGCACATAAGCTATATATTACACATAATAGATGTTACCCTTCAAAATATAATCATATTACTCATCATAATATAATCATATTACCCATTGGATTGTTAACTGAAAGGTCAGCAGTTTGAAACCACCAGCCACTCCTCTGCAGAAAGATGGGGCTTTCTACTCTTGTAAAGAGTTATACTCTTGGAAAATCACAGGGGGCAGCTCTTGTCCTAAAGGGTCACTGAGTCATGATCAATCGACTTGATGGCAGAGAATTTGTTGAGTCATGTGCAGAGATCATGTTAATATTTTCTGTATCATTCAAATTTTTTCCTTTGTACAATGGAAACAAGCACTTTGAATGGAGTTTAATTTAGGGCATTAAGATGGAGATATTTAGTAAGAAGCTGAAACATGGCCCACTTTTTAACACACATGTATTTAGTACATATTATGTGTGCTGGGTCAGGGCATTAAACACTGCATAAGACATAGTTTTTACCCTTAAAACAAATACCCTGTTTTCCTGAAAATAAGACAGCGTCTTATATTAATTTTTGCTCCCAAAGATGAGCTAGGTCTTATTTTCAGGGGATATCATATTTTTCCATGAAGAAGAATACGGTACACAGTTATTATTTATTGTTTTATTAAAAGAGACCTTGCACTTCTTGTCTGCTCTGGCTGTGCTGTGACCAACAGTGAGCTGCGGGGCAGCGCCCGCTGCTACGGTCCAAAGTCCAGAGTTATGGTAGCTTCGGGGGCCTTATTTTCAGGGAGGTCTTATTTTCGGAGGGATGCCTTCTATTTCAGCAAGAGGCAAAACTGTAAGTAGGTCTTATTTTCAGGGGATGTCTTACTTTTGGGGAAACAGGGTTATCCAGTGTGTAAAGAGAGGAATACGATATGGAAGGATTGTGAGGGCCTATTGGACTGGACAGGGGGCCTGGTGGTACTATTAGGTACGTGTCCGATTGCTAACTGCAAATTGGCAGTTCAAATGCAGCAGCTGCTGTGTGGGAGAAAGTTGGTGTGATCTACTCCCATGAAGATGTATGTCCTTGGAAACCCCACACAGGGTCGCTATGAGTCGGAATTGACTTGGCGGCCTTGAGTTTGGCTTGTCCTTTGGTACTGAGGGGTGATGGGAAAGCATGGCAAAGAAGAGCTCAGTTTGGGTGCTCGGCATAGTCTTCACAGGATAACAGATATTGCCACGTGAACACAGTTTTTGCAGACAGCGAAAGATGAATATGACTGATACTCTAGGTAAAGAGAACAAAAAAATGTACTGAGGTGTGAAGGAACATAGATCCCTGAGTGAATAACAAGCCATTTTTCCTGGCCGGGATACAGAGTGAGTGAGTTTGCATGTGCAACTGTGGACCTATGACCTTGAGGTTGTGTTTGGTGGTAGGACTTAATCCAGATTGGGGTTTCCTCCTTAAAAGTATATGAGATTACTGCTTATAAGAACAATTCTCAACTAGCAATGCAACTGTTCAGGAAGTCTAGTCGTAGAATTTCATGACAACTTCAGAGGCAGTAACAGAATTGCCAATTTCATTTTTTTTTTTAAGGCATTTCTTTCCAGGTTTGGGAGACCCAGGAGCTGGAATGAAATGGTACGTAGACTAAATAGCTCATCTTACCAAAGTTGGTTTTCCGTCAGTGCATCTACTTACTATTCAACTTCCCAGATAGACTTTTTTTTTCCTCATCAAGGAGTGGTCACGCAGGAGTACAAGAATTACATTTTGAATGTAATTCAATAATATAGTTCTTAACTTAAAAACAAATATAGGTAGTGGGTAGTGAGTTACAATTGTGAATGTAAAATTGTTTCAGAAAACAGAAATAATTTTTTGACACTGTCATTTATGAACTGTAGAAGACATGGGCGTCGGAGTCTCTTTTTCTTCCTCATCTTTCACCTCCCTTTCTCATCAGCCTGCCTTGTCTATTGTGAAGTTGGGCTTCTAGCCAGAGTGTGTTCTCCAAGTCCCTGCAGAGCCTGATTGCAGTCAGATTGGTAGATCTCCCAGTGGAGAGAGCGGATAAAGAGTGCCGGTTCGGAAAGCAATGTGAAGTGTATGACGTTTTGTTGAGTGAATTAGTTGATTTATCTCACCAAATACCTCCTTCAATCTGAGCAAAGGCTTCTGGTTATTCTGCTAGTCTGTGAAACATTTCAGCAATAAAGCAGTGCATACCATGGACTAAAACTTTATTTGCATAAGACATGGTGCTAGGAAACCATGAAAACAAATACAATTTTTTTT
>NW_022103905.1:12467397-12487680 GCF_000313985.2 Echinops telfairi
GTCCTAAGATGAATATATTCAACGAATACCTGATCATCTATATTGTGTGATACTACTTTGGTACAATTTCTTTCTGTGACTTGGCACCCTGCCTCCAGTCATTGACTTGACCCTGGGACTGGGTTTCCTGCCATATGCAAAGGTTAGCACGTTAGATTGACTTTGCTCTTTCAGGCTTTCAATATTGAAAGAATTATCTGCTATTTAAAATATGTTCTTTAGTGTTTTTTCACTGGTTTTTCTTATAAGCCTAATTTGATGTAAATTTTCCTTCTTTTTCTCATGATATTACTATGACAAACTTGATGAGTATATAAGTTTTATTTTCATCTAGTATTTTTTCAGTATATGAAATATTTATTTATCTACCTTGCCTTAATCACCATTTGAGAACTTCCTAATGCTTTTAAATACCGAGAAAAGAAAAATTATTTGAATAAGAAAAGGGATTACAGAAGTGGACAATAATTTCCATTTAGTAGACTTTACATATAGAGGGGAAACTTACACTTAACAAGTAGGTAGGAAGCATACAAACAAACAAAACCCTACAACCATGACTAGACAAAACATAGAAAAATGTCAATCAAAAAGAAAGTAGACCAAGAATGTGAATAGCCTTGCTCCCATACAGAGTGCAGCATTGTTGTTGTGTTTTGCTGTTCGGGGTTTTGTGTTCGACGTTTCTCTCTATATGAAAGGCAGGATAGTTTTTTGTGAGGTATGGGGAAGAAGTTTGGGGAGAGGTGGGGAGCTGTTGACAATAAGCCCAAGAAAGAAGTAAATGTTCTAAAACAGAGGTGATGTTACAACTCTTTGTAATATGATTAAATTATTGATTGGTATGGTATGTGAAATATATGTCAATAAAACTCTTTTAAAAATTGAAACTAGAATAGGTCAAAATGGAGATTGAATTACAAAGTGTTAAATTTTAACTTAACTACATGTGTCATAATTAACTTTAGAATGCTCTCTGTCTGGTAGCATGACTGTTCACATCCCTGAACTTTGGCCAGAGTGGATTTACCAGAGGATTAACCCATGTGGGGACCCTGCAAATGGCTTTTGGGCTTCCACTGTTATCCATAGCCTTCTGCAAGCTAGATGCTCCCAATTGAAACTCTGATAGTTTTTCCCCCTTAGGATTTGGGTTTTATTATTTACAATATTTGGATCACACAGGCTGACATGCTTCTTCCCTGTAGACTTAGTTGACACTGAACTTAGATGGCTGCAGGTTTTAATACAAGTCTTGATGACCCCAAACACTAGTGTTTCTTTACCACACTTTGCTACAACAACCATATCTTCAGTGATCTCTTCATGAGGGTGACTATTGTGTAGGACCATGTCATAAGAACTAGTTGTTCTTAGATTGGGGCTAGAGTTAATTGTCAGAGCCCAATCCATTCCTATATCTCTGGTTTATATATGTCTCTGGTTCACTTTAGAGACATCATTATCATTTTGTAATAGAGAAAATCATAAATAATCCCTGGGGCATAAGCTAATTCTATTGATAGTGTCAGTAATTTAGCCAGTGGTATAACAGAGTATAAAGTATAGCTAGTTACTATGGCTGCTTCATGTACAGGTACTATACTCTACAATTTCTAAGTAATTATTATTACCCTGTATGAGTATTCCATTTGTGTCCACCTATAAATGAGTTAGGGGGGAAATATAACTTACCTACTTGTCTCATTGTTGGTCCTTTTTTAAGAAGCTACTTTAAAAAAATAGGAATGCTGTATTGAAATTCAGATACTCACCCTATTCCCCGTGTAATTTTTCATCTATTGAGTGTCTTGAGTACTTGTGGGCAATGGGATAGACCCAACATTGAATAATGATAATCACTCCAGCTCTCCTTTCTTTGCAGACACCACATGAAGTCATGGGGAAATGGAGAGAGGCACGGAATCCCTCTTCCAGGAGAGCGTGTCTTTCCTAAATGGAGGATCGCGTTGCCTTTTCCCAGGACACTGGCACGTTGGCAAAGCCACGGCTGTCCTTCATGCGATTTCCTGTGATTCACAGAGCATCCCAACCGTGATGCTTGCCCTGGGCTCGCAGATCTTCCACCTGATACCCTGTTTGCTTCTCTGGGACGGCAAAGCTCGCATCCGTTGCTCTCCATGGTGGCCAATCTTTTTAAGAGCCTGATTTTACCCTACATACATAAGCTTTGCAAAGGAATGTTTACAAAGAAACTGGGATATCCAACCCAAAAAAAAGACAATCGTCAACAGAAAAAAGATCAAGGCTTTCCCACGGCTGGCCTGGCCCAAACCCCTAAGCTTTCTAATACCTTGAAAAGCACGGTCAAGAAGATCGCCAAGTGTCCATCCACTCGCCACTTATCTACTGAAGGCGACGAGGCCCACCGAGAGTTTTCCCTCTCACCCACTTTCAGTTATAGGGTAGCCATTGCCAATGGCCTCGCAAAGAGTGCTCGTGTAGCCAGTAGTGATCATGAGGAGCAGCCTCACGAGCTCTCTTCAATCGAGAGCTCCTACTCAGAGTCACTAAACGAACTAAGAAGTGGTACAGAAAACCAGACGCAACCAACAGGCACCATGCCCGTTCGTCGCACTCGAAAGAGCTCCAGCAGCCTCGCCCCCTCCGAAGGCAGCTCGGATGGGGAGCGTACTTTACACAGCTTAAAGCTGGGAGCTTTACGCAAGCTGAGAAAATGGAAAAAGAGCCAGGAGTGTGTCTCCTCTGATTCGGAGTTGAGCACCATGAAGAAGACCTGGGGAATCCGAAGCAAATCTTTGGACAGAACTGCGCGAAACCCAAAGGCGAATGCCCTGGAACCAGGCTTCAGTTCCTCTGGCTGCATTAGCCAGACCCAGGACGTCATGGAAATGATCTTTAAGGAACTCCAGGGAATAAGTCAGATTGAAACGGAACTTTCGGAGCTCCGAGGTCACGTCAACGCCCTGAAGCACTCCATCGACGAGATCTCCAGCAGTGTGGAGGTCGTGCAGAGTGAAATTGAACAGCTGCGCACGGGGTTCGTCCAGTCTCGGAGGGAGACCCGAGACATCCATGATTATATTAAGCACTTAGGGCATCTGGGTAGCAAGGCCAGTCTACGATTCTTAAATGTGCCCGAAGAACGATTTGAATACATTGAGAGTGTGGTGTACCAAATTCTGATCGATAAAATGGGCTTTGCAGATGCACCAAATGCTATTAAAATTGAATTTGCTCAGAGGCTAGGGCAGCAGAGAGACTGTCCGAATGCGAAACCTCGACCCATACTGGTATACTTTGAAACCCCTCAGCAAAGGGATCTCGTTCTTAAAAAATCATATAAACTCAAAGGCACTGGCATTGGAATCTCCACAGATAGTCTTGCTCATGATATCAGAGAAAGAAAAGAGAGAGGCATCCCATCCTCCCAGACTTATGAGAGCATGGATATGAAGCTGTCGGCTCCAGAGCCCCAAATCCAGAGGAACCATTGGCAGTCGCCCGAGGACAGCGATGGAGAGCCCGAATCTGACCTTAACAGGAACACATACGCTGTGATCTCCAAGTCTGAGTTCCAACCGAAGTCAAGCTCCAAGTCGCACCATGCCAGATCCAAGAATAAAAGTTCAAACGGCAGCAAAATCAAAAATAAACCGGATTATGATCAAATTTCCTCACAATTGCCACCATCAGATCACTCAGTAAAGCCCACCGAAACTCCCTATGCAGAGACAACGCCCCTCTGGCATTCCCAGAGTGATTTTTTCACTACTAAACTTAGTCGCTCTGAATCAGATTTTTCCAAACTCTGTCAATCTTACTCAGAGGATTTTTCAGAAAACCAGTTTTTCACCAGAACGAATGGAAGTTCCCTGCTGTCATCTTCAGACAGGGAACTTTGGCAGAGGAAGCAGGAAGGCACTCCTAACTTGTACGACAGTCCCCAGGACCAACGTCTGAACGGGGCTGTCCAGGGGACCCAGGGACAGAATGAAAGCGAGAATCCAGAAACTGTGGACAGTGGAATGAGTAATGGCATGGTGTGTGCCTCGGCAGACCGAAGCCATTATAGTGATTCACAGCCCTCTTTACACGAGGACCTTTCATGGAGGGAGTGGAACCAGACAGCGCCAGGAGCAGATGGAGGCTTGGATTCGTCTACCCAGGACTATGACACAAATAGTCTCTCTGACCAACAGCTGGGTGTCTATCATAAAGACCTAGATGACGTGGGAAAGTGCCCTAGTGATCTACAAGATGACTCAGAGAGCTATGACTTAACCCAAGATGACAACTCCTCTCCATGTCCCGGATTGGATAATGAACCCCAAGGTCAGTGGGTAGGTCCGTATGATGCATACCAGGAAGCTAATTCCAAGGAAGGGTATCCAAATCAAAACCAGTTATCCATGATGTATCGAAGTCAAAGTGAGTTGCAAAGTGATGAGTCCGAAGATGCCCCACCCAAATCTTGGCATAGTCGACTAAGCATTGACCTTTCTGATAAGACTTTCAGCTTCCCAAAATTTGGATCTACATTACAGAGGGCTAGATCAGCGTTGGAAGTGGTGTGGAACAAAAGTACACAGAGTCTCAGTGGGTATGATGACAGTGGCTCCTCCTTAATAGGGAGATTTCGGACATTATCCCAATCAACCGCAAATGAGTCAAGTACCACCTTAGACTCTGATGTCTACACAGAACCCTATTACTACAAAGCAGAGGATGAGGAGGACTATAGTGTACCAGTGGATGACAATGAAACAGACTATGTTGAAGTTATGGAACAAGTCCTTGCGAAATTAGAAAACAGGACTAGTATAACAGAAACAGATGAAACAATGCAAGACTTTGACCACTCTTCATATGAAACGCCTTATGAAACCCCACAAGATGAGGGTTATGATGGTCAGGCAGATGATGTGGTGAGTGAAGGGGGATTGGAGCCATTAAATGAAACATTAATTGAAATGGAAATAAGAGGAGATGAAAACCAGAACATTCCAGAACAGCCAGTGGAAATCACAAAGCCAAAGAGAATTCGCCCTTCTTTTAAAGAAGCAGCATTAAGAGCCTATAAGAAGCAAATGGCAGAGTTGGAAGAGAAGATCCTGGCTGGAGGTACTCCTGTTTAAATACCACATTATAAATCTTTTGTGTTTTTCCCTTGAATAGTATTTCTTTAGAGCATGTTACGATTTTACTTTTAGTAGAAATAATTGACTTGTGATGCTTTTGAATGCTTATTTGAAGATGAATTTTATTATACACAAATGGTTCCCTCAACATGTTGGACTTGATGGTGGAAAATTTAAGCATATTTCAAATGAGTCCCCTTAAACGGAGCCCAAACTTTCTCCTAAATAATGGAGATCAAGATGTCTCTGCTAGGCACAAACCCTGTATCAAATTAAGCACTATAACTCTATAATATCAGATCTTTATCAAAGAAAAGATACGTAAAATCAAAGAGCATCCCCTTATGCCAGAAGCCTAGGGCCCTGTCCTGGGTTTTATCAGATTTTTAATGTTAAAAAAAAAATGAGGAGAGGAATTACTAGATTTGCCACTCCTTCTCTCATCAAATCACCCAAGCGGGGCCCATCAGCAGGAAGAGCTGGGTATCCACACCCAACTCGAGCCAGTTTCATGGGGTATCAGAGCCTCCCTTACCTTTCATCCAATCCTAATAAGAAAATCCACTTTCTGAGGGAGCGTCAGAAAGGGAGTAGAGATGAGACATTTCCTCATAGAGAATAGAGTGGGAGTCCCATCCCATTTCAAAGATCTGTGACCATGAGAAGAATCTCGTACCTCAGAATTTAACATAATTCCTTGGAAGCATGATTTGGGGTCAGACAATTCGGAAAAGCAGTGATGTGTAGATGTTTCACTTGTCCACCAATCTTGATCTGCATATGTCCTAGATGGCTAACCCTGTTGCATGCTAACACATTTTCAGTACTTCCTAGTTACCACAATTTGGGTGAGTTACATATTATGAGCATGTGCCCTGATGATGGCAATGTCATCTTTAACTCAAATATTTAATGCATATTATGTTTCACAGAGCTGCCTATTGATGCACTCAAGTGTTACTTGCTGTTATGTGCTTATGGACTCTGTAGCCAGTAGTTAATTGTGGTTTCTTTGTGTTGACCAGAAGTGTAGTAAGATATTTCTCCAAAATGGCCATTTTCTGGTTGATATGGATGACATATTCAATTATGCAATACCTTTATTCTCAACTGTTTCAGACCGTAAGACGTTAGACGTAACAATGAGAGCTCTCTGCTTTAAATGCCTGTCTGTATAAAACAACATGGCCCAGTGTAATTAGCTTAACGAACAACCCAAATCACTGGGATCATGGGCATTGGCTGTGATTTTTTTTTTAAATATTCTTTTCTGAGGCAAGAGGCTTTTCAAGGATATTTAAACTTTATTTGAAAGGGGAAAATAATAAATGCTATGTAAAAATATTACATGAAATACCGATCTCATTTTAGAGCAACTTATTGGTAGCTAGGTGAAATGGAAACTCTGCCGATATTTTTGAGACACAGAGAAGTAGTTTCGCCTGGTAATATATTTGCTCTTGGTTCAAAGGAGTCTACTCAAGTGCAAAATCAGGCTAAGCAGTGTGTGTGTGTGTGTGTTTTGATGTAACAGAGGGATGTTTTAACTCTAGTTGGTGCTGATATCCATTTGGATATTAGGTAATATCATTACCAGAGATAATATCATCAGTTTTAGGTGGGGGGGGGGCGGGGGAAATAAGCCTTTATCAATTTGTTAAAAATTCCAAGTTAATAAACCTTTATGTAGTAGACTGTTACAGTAAAAACCCTTTCAAATAGCTAACAAACCTAGTGAGTTAATGCATTTACTTTTTGAAAACCTAAATGCACTTAATTGTCCATACACCACCAGCTTAAAAGTTCTACAACAGAAGAAAAATAATATTGTGTCCCAGAACTGACCCACTAGGCTTGGCAGTAGAGGGCTCAGACTCCAACAAGCATGGAGCTTGACCTGTTATCCTGTGAACCAGCTCTGAATGCAATTGGTTGAATTATCACCTACCCCAGAGGAATTCAGCACACACTTCTGTAAGATGTACTCTGCTTGCTGAAAAGTACCAGATTGACTAGCCAGGAGGCTTCAGTAGCCTAGTTTAAAAAGGGCATCTCCAAGCCTTTTGGCAATGCCTAGGTAGTTTTCTTTACTCGGTACCACCAATATGCTTCAGGAGGAAGGGCAGCCAAAGAAGGGAATAATCCAGGCCCCTTCCCTGCTGGGAGCATCCCAGTGAGGTGCCAATTGTTAGGATTATTTTGTGCTCCTGGCCATCTGCTTACTGGGTTTGGGCAGACGCCACCAGATTCTCTCTTCGTGGCTCCCCAGTCAACATTAGGCAGCAGTGTTGCCTTTCTCCTTTTGCTTTTTCTTGTACCAACCTGGCCATATTGGACCATAGAGTGCTTGCGGGAAAACTCGGTGGGATGCTGTTCCCCTGACATCGATTGATGGAAGCAGGCTTGTAAATTTGAGTTATTTAATGGAACTCTCATTTGCGGGCTTCTAGTTCACAGGAATTTCTAAAACTCCGATGTTTATATACATGGATAACATGGTCGTAGTGTTTGGGAGAAATCTGAACAGCATGCTATTGGGGGAAAAGGTCTGGAATGTGTATAGCCAGAAACATACCCATGAAGTCAAATTATTTCCCTCTGGCTGAATCCTGCTGATGGGTTTGTGTAGCTGCCCTGAACTTTACACCATGGTGAGGCCTCTCTACTCTCCTTTGGCTGAGATCAACTATGGTAGCCTCTGAAGTCCCATCTGGATGCCTCTTATTGTCCCCACTGAGCTCCCCCCTTTTATAATACCAATTTACATGTATTTTCTCTTCTAAACTCTTAGAGACAAGAGGTCTTGTCATTTTCTTTCTTCCAATCTACACTGTCTACTCCTGTGTTTTTACAGACACGGTACTGAGCTAAAAATGATAATTATTATTTGACAAATGACTGAATCAAAGGAGGCTGGATGTTAAATAGCGTTCCAGCTTTGTTATCAGATCCATATTCAAACTGTGGCCTTTCATTGCCTGAAAGCTAACATGTAGGGAGCGCTAGCATATTTCAATGGTTTGGGTTTGATTTTAGTTGAGTCAATAGTATGCACTTTCCTGGTATGTGTGTGTTATAGGTTTTCTTTCTTTTACGTATTGCACCACTGCTCTATAAACGTGATTCTCCTATTACCCCATTTTATAGGCAAAGAAGCTGAGATGCTGAAAACTTAAGTAACACACTCATGCCACACAGCTAGAAAGGGGTCGATACAGAATTCAATGGTTGGTAATTTTCCTTTCTTTAGCGCAGCTATATGCTTACTCACTTCAAATGTGGTTTTGTTCCTGTTTTAAGTAGGGAAGGGAAGCAATGATCACATGTGGAGGACAGAATCAGCCATTGGTCTACCCCAGCTAAAGGGTTTTCATGAGAAACCAATAATAATATGAAAGGCAGGATGTTTTCTGACACATTGAGGTTTTGACGTGAAATAGTTCATTCTCAGTTTTTCTACTTCAAATCCTTATATCATCTTATAAATCAAGGGTTGAAGAGTCCAATAAACCCTGTGTCTAACAACTTCTTGAAGTAAGATGTATTTAAACTCTGAGTACCCTTTGCCTGGGACGAGAGCCTGAAGATTGAAGTAAATTTATTCTGGTAGAAAAAACCTCTTGATTTGTTTTGAAATGTTATCCCCTCAGAATCTGCAGCTTCTGAAATAGACTGTAACATTGGTAGCTAGGCATACATATTTCTAATTTTTAAAAAAAATCGTGGCATATATTTATTTTCTGAATGGCTGTAGAACTTTGTGGGAACATTTTGGCTCCCAAATAAGGATGTGAAATTGAATATAGAAACATTTTCCTCAGGTTGATAGTTTATTATTTAGGTCAGTGTTTTCCAATCTGGCCAGTCAACAGAATCAGCGGGGGAAGAAGAAATTTCATTATTAATTATTATTATAATGTTAATGTTATTATTAATTATTATTATACATGTTATTGTTAACACTCCCGCCCTGGCCCTCTTACCCACACCTCTCTCCCCATCCTTTCTTGGTGTTGTTGTAAAATTACAGATTATTAGGTTCCTAGCACTAAAGATTTTGATTTGGTGGGCCTATAAAAGGTCCCAGAATGTGCATCCAAATTTTTAATTCATTCCCTTATAATAGAATAACAAACACAATACATATATGAAATACAACACAAATGAAGACATAATAAAGCAAAATCATTCCGATTTGAGGGGAAAGCAAAATAGCTTCTCTTATTCTTTGGAGAGGGTCAATTGGCTCCAGCCACATTATACCTTTTCTTCCTCATCTTTTTAAACAGTAATATTGTAGTGTATCTATCTTCATGGTCTCTACCTTGATTTGTTTTCCTGTGTATGCATACTTAAACTTTCTTTTCATTTTAAGACCTACCACATTCCTTTTAAATAACACAAAACTTTCCACTAGAAAGCTGTTCTATTGTTTATTTGACCAGCCTCTTATTAATCAGCATTTCAATTGGTTACAGGCTTACAGACAGTATAGCACCATCATTTGCCTTTAGGCAAACAATATCATGTATATGTAGGATATATTCTTAGATGCGGAATTACTGGATCAAAGGATTTACTTCTACATAAAGTAGTTAGGCACTCATGAATCTTGGGTTATTTCAATATTTCATTTTCTTTTTTTTAAATAATTTTATTAGGGGCTCATACAACCCTTATCACAATCCATACATACATCAATTGGGTAAAGCACATTTGTACATTCATTGCCCTCATCATTCTCAAAACATTTGCTCTCCACGTCAGCGCCTAGCAGCAGCTCCTCATTTCCCCTCCCTCTCCACTCCCCCCTCCCTCATGAACCCTTGATAATTTATAAATCACTGTTTTGTCATGTCTTATACTGTCCGACATCTCCCTTCCCCCACTTTTCTGTTGTCTGTCCCCCAGGGAGGAGGTTATATGTAGACCCTTGTAATCAGTTCCCCCTTTCCACCCCACCTTCCCTCCACCCTCCTGGTATGGCCACTCTCACCACTGGTCCTGAAGGGATCATCTGCCCTGGATTCCCTGTGTTTCCCAATATTTCATTTTCATAGCACCTATCATAGCTATATTTTACATTTAAGTTTATGATTATTTGATTTTTGTAGCTCTTTATCACTAGTCAGGTTTGAAAAGCAGATGACTTTTTTTCTGTTGCTATTCTAGTGCCAGAGCCTGGCCCAATGTCTGGGACATAGTAGATGATCAGTGAATATTTGAGCAGATAAATAAATACCGGGCTTCTCTTTAGTTAATGACAACGTCGTTCCATCACTACTGAAGACTTCTGACACACAGATAGCTTTTGTTTGTGTTCTTTACATCAAAAGTACATTATTGGATGACATATTTCCATATAGCGCAATAAGTTTCTTTGATTTTGAGTAGAGAAACACAATTCAGAGAAAACATGATGTCTGGCTCCTTTACTAGTATCTATGTTAAAAGTAGCTATTCTTTCTATGATTATGAAATCCAGATATCTCTGAAAACTTAGTTGAATGAGGAAGAAGCATTGGGGCTTCCTGGCCCAAATCTATGAAGCAGCGCTGCTCAGGCGTTAGAGGACAACCCGGCCTCACCTGAAGAAAGTCCAGCACATGAGGGGCAGGACTTGCATTGCGAACATAGTCCCAAGTGGTTCTGATGCAAGTCATCGTCAGAGACTTGAACATTACTCAGCACTGTCCTTGCAGATTTTTTCAATTGCCCTTAAGAAAGAGAAGAAGATTGAATCAGTCTGAGAAAAACATGTCCACCCTTTTCTTAACTTAAAAACAAATAATAATTTCCCAGGCATCCAGAGGGGCAGATTATTATATTTTATGAAAAGGTTTTGGTCAAACTAGACAATAAAACAGTGAAGCAATAGATGTATGGACATGGAAAATTTTAGAACTCACTTACCTCCAGGAGATTTTGCTGTAGGAACCATTGAGTGGATATTTTTTGACGACAAATAAATCCTATGATTACACGTTTTTATCTGTTTTTGTAAGTTTAAGTTTTTCTTTTTTAGAGCAAGCCCAGAAGTAGTGGGAACAGAAGACAATCCAATTGCACAATGGCCCATTAAAATCCAATGCAGGTCAATAAACTTTGAGCTTCGTATTGCTTACTTCTTAGTTCTGTAGAGTTACCTATAATGTAAATTCATTACGTTGGATTTTGACCTCAGATCATGGTCTAGAAAAGCAACCTGTGAAGGGAGACATGACCAGGGCTCCTGATGGGCAGCAAAGCAAGAGCTGTGGCAGCTACTTCTCCTACTAGAGTAGAGGCCCCATCTTCCCTGTGGGTAATCCTTGTAGGAGGCTGGAACAAGTGTGTTTGGAAATCAGCTGAGAAAAAAAGATAGGAAATATTCGGATATTCAAAGAAAGTAGTCCAAGTGAAGCCAAAAATCTTAATGGTATGAAATGAGCTAATAAAAAGAGAAACTAGTGTGCCTATTTAATGTCTTCTAATCAGATTCAGTTTGATACATATTAAATACATGTTTAATCCTCACTATGAGTAAGCATTAGATTTTTAACCCCAGTCTTTTTGTAGGATAAAAGTGGGGCTATCTACTTCCGTATCAACTTACAGTCTCAGAAACCCGATATAGGGTCGATATGAGTTGAAATTAACTCTCTGGCTATGGGTATAACTTTGGGCATAGATAATTAAACACCTGACAAATAGTTAACTAAACAATTCAAATTGCAACTCTATCTGGAGACACCTTCAAAGACAGGTATGGTTGGAGATCTACTTTTGAGAGTTGATAATATTGAAAGCCCTCTGGATGCAGTTCTCCTCTGAGACAGATGGGGTCGCAAGAGTTGGGGACAATAGTAACTGGTTTGGTTTTGGAAAGAATAAGCAATTATCCTCATTTGACAAATTAGGATAATTAGACTGCTGAGTCTCAGAGACTGAAAACATGGCCCAAGGTCATAAAGCTAGTAAACACATTGGTGGAATTTCATTGTACACCTGATGGGGTCCCACGTCTGATTTGCTTTCCATGATGTCCTTTTACCTGCTTGGACAAGTCTTATCCTGAGAGGACATGGTGCATGTGCTTCAGCATACATAGGAGTTGTGCTTTCATGGTGAAAAAATGGTACACAATGATGTAGTAAGCATTAATTTCTGTTAACAAAATTTGAGTAATCATAGTTTGGGCTAATAGGCATGCTCACATATTTATGAAATTTTAAGTATAACACACATAGTTTTATTGGATCTCTTAGGAAGCACATAAGGTTGGTAACTTAATAATAGCTAGCATTTATTGAGTACCTTTTGAGTGCTTTATTATGTGTCAGACAATAGTCTAAACATTTGACACTATATTAAATCATATGACCCGCATACCAACTCAAAAGATGAACGGTATTATGATCTCCTCTTTTGTGGGATAAACATCCGAGACCAGGTAAATTATGTAAGGGGGATAAAAGTTAAGAAGTACCAGAGACAAGGTGTGGACAGGCATTCCTCCTCCAGCTCTATGCACTTAGCGGCTACGCTGCGCAGCCTGGTTAGATGTTCCGAAATTACTATGGGAAATCAGTTTTAAAAGATGGAGAAGCTGACGTGGTAAAATGTTGATTTACATGACAACACCAGTTTCTCATAAGAGCTTTGATTACAAGCTAGTCTCTGGAATCATAAGCCAGCACACAAGCTATCAGACCACTGTCTCATTTTACACAATCGTATTATAGACAATGTGATTATTCAGGTGTCATTTCTGTATAGCTTATAATAAAAAAGCATTGACTACTTATAACAGTGCCAGCAACAAATGACAGATTGAATGGGATCCTCTTATTTTCCTGGGATGTAGGTCAAGTTTCCCTTTTTCTGACTGCTGCTCTCGCGCTCAGCAGTGTCTTATCGCAAGCTCACAGTTTTCGTTGTTTTGGGTTTTTTTTAATCTGTTCTCTAGTGATTACAGTTGAAGGCCCATACACGTTCACACTCACACACACAGAAAAATGTGAATTTATGTAAAGTCTAATATGATGGTATTTTGCTATCTTCTGAGAAATTAATGGAGATGCTCATGGATCAACATTCATTTGCATTTTCTAATGACACAAAGTGATTATTATTTTTTAATTAGCTATCACATATATATAGAATGGTCATAAAATATCAAGAAGTAGTCTATGTCCAATAACTAAAGTCTCTAATCTCTTTTCTTAAGTTAACGATCGATAGTTATCTAGACTGTAATACTAGGAAGCAATGAATGGTGCCAGGTTACAACTCCAAGACTTCTGATTTCTGCTCGGATACGCTCCAGACAGCAACATCACTCTTGGTGCACATGCATGCTGCTTTCTTCTGGAAATCAGGGCTTCTCGCCCACAGCAAACGTGTAATAAATTTCTGGCACAAGAATAGTTCTCTGCTGACTCCTGAATTTAATAGTCCTTAGATACAAAAATGCATAAGAGTCACCCCAAGGTACTTGTTAAAAATACAGATTTGTTGATTCTGATGTATCCATCTATCACCTAATTGACATATCACCTTAAGAAATATGCTGTAACCGTGGGCTAGACTGCTGATCAATGTTATCTTGGGGAATTCGGAAGATAGGAGGCCACAAGAGGGAGAAGACAAATCAAGGACTGGTGAACAGCAAACTACTTGGGGGAGTTCATTAGTAGTTTCAACTTTTGAATGCAAAGTTGATGATACAAAACATAACCCCCACATAATTGCAATAAACCATTGTCAGTAAAAAGAAAAATGCTGTGCTAGGGGGAAAGTTGCTCTTCCCCACCCTTATTCTTGCCTAAGGGATGACATTTGCTAAACTGGGATAAATTACTAGCTGGGTGCTGGTAATGAGATGATCTCAAATTCATCTTTTTGGGTTAACTATCCCTTCCTCAAACCTAGACTATTCTGTTCATCCGGTAAGCCGCTCATTCTTCAATATTTAGTTTCCTGGCTGGGCATCTGGGCGGTGTTGCTGTTAGTTGACATTGGCTCTGTTTTGACTTATGGTCACCCTCAGTGTGCAGAGTGAAAATGCTCCACAGGCAATCTCATTCAGAAAGAGATGGCCAGGTCTGTCTTCTGAGGCACCTCTGGGTGACTTCCAGCTACTAATCTTTTGGCTATTCATGCCACCTAGTAAATCATATTTAATTCCTACTCTCATTAAATGGGTGCGATTCATTTCATTTTAAAATTGCACAAATAAACAACTATACACTTAGATAAGCACGATAGAAATCAGTACACACCGTGGAGAACATCAGTCGAGGCTGTTCTGAAGAAATGATATTTGATCTGAGATCCGAAGAATGAATGCAGTGACAGGCCGAGATGACAGCATGGGGCTGGATGCTGAGGCGAAAAGTGTGTACCAGCCTTGGGCAACTTGAACAAAACTGGGTGGTGCAGGAGTCAGAAGTCCGATTTTTCTGAGTCTTGTGGGGCTCTTTGGGGGTTTGAGTTTTCTCAAGCAATCACGGCGAGCAACAGCAGCATTACGAAGAGGGTATGTCTTGACCTGAAGGAGACGGTGGCTCTGTCAAAGAAAAGTCTACCCTGCAATCCTAACACTCATGTCTTATCTTGAATTCTCCTCTCTCGTCATTATCAAATTGTGCTCCTCCTCTCAATCTAATTTCGATTCACGGTCTCAAAATTAACCAGTCTCATTACAATTGAGTCGATGCTGACCCACAGCAACCCATAGGACAGAGTAGACCATCCCCCATAACTTTCCCAAGCTGTGACTCTTTCTGAGAGTAGAAATCCCCATCTTATTTTTTTTTTCCTGTGGAGCAGCTGCTGGCTTCCAAGCCCTGACCTTGTGGTTAGCAGCGCCATTGAACACAGTTTGTGCGATCAGCACCCCCTATTTAATCATTCAGAGGCTCTTCCTTCTTGGCTTCTTCCTTGCCACATGGTGGTGGACTTTGCCCCCTAGTTGGATGCCCAGCTTCTGAATTCCTTCCCTCCAACATGTGAGCTCTTACAGGGACACTGTGCCTTACGCTCCGCTGAAGAAGCTAATAGTAGCTGGAGATTTTCTTCCTCGCCCTTGCCAGCCTTGGTTTAAATCTGGCCATGTGGCAGCTCCTGCCTTGAACTTTGAATTTGGGAAGAGTGGTGCAAAGTAGGAATAATCAGAGTTTACATATTAGTATTGTGTGTGAAATCCAGACTCCAGTGGCAGTGGGTGGCACTAGTGATGTGGTGATTTTGGCTGTATGCTCTGGCACCTTGACTCCTAGGTCTTCCCTCTGCACTGGAGACTTCCCGTCGATCCTATGAACTAAGCCCTCTCATGTCGGCCAGTCATCTGTGACCGACTGTGACACCACAGGACAGAGTGGAACTGCCCTCCTGTGGGTTTCCAAGATTATAATTTTTGGGGGGGGTGGGGAGTAGAAAGGCTCATCGTTCAAACTGCTCACCTTCTGGTTAGCATCCCAGTGCATAATCCCCTATACCACCAGGACACCTTTGATCACCCAGCTAGTGAAACGCTTCTCTCTTTCAATCAGCCAAGATGATTTTCTTTTTCACTTGCCCCAGCCTCAATCATAGCACAGGTTCGTGCTTTACCTCCTGATTATCTCTGAAACTCAACCAATCCTCTCAGTCTCCATACCTTTAGCACAGTTATAGCTCCGTTACATCTTGCCTGGACTATTGCTAGGGGTTCCCAACTGGGCTTGGGTCACTACTTTCTCCCCACTTAGCCTTTTCTGTATTCTGTAAAACATGCCGATCTGCAAAATGTAGCAAAGTAGGATATGAAAATCTATAAGCCCATTTTATTGAAAAACACAGCTTCGCTATGCTATAAGCTCCCAGAAGGCAGGGTCTGTAACTTATACCCTTGGCATCTGCTACAGTGTCTATGCTAACCAACAGCGAGGCAGCCCAGGCAGTAGCCAGCCTACAAGTCTGTGGTCTGGGCAAGTTCTTTATTTCCATGGCTCAATTTTCTCACTAGCAAAATACAGATGATAATAATAGTATGTGTATGAGGCACAAAAAAAAAATACCATAAATAGGTTAAAAATAGGCTAGGTTTCTCATCAAACCAGTAAGTAATCAATAAGGCACCAACCTCATTGGAAAAGGACAAAAGACCGTGTCCTTTTATCTTAAACCATTTCCGAGGAAAATAAGTCAGAAGCCAAATGCTACAAGTACTCCCTTATATACAAGTCTTTCTTAACTGAAGTCAAATAATTAGCTAGAATGTATTTTGTGAAGGGATCAATTATCTGATTATCTGTGTGGTTGAAAAATTCCAGGCACAGGCAGCCGGGTAGAAACTGGCATAGTTATTAATGGCTACAGTTATTGATGTTTTCATAGCACACAAAAGCATGCAATTGCCTGAATTCTCTGGCTTGTTGTTTGCTTTGCCTTGGGGCAGTTTTAACATAGAGATCCCAGTACATTCCCCAGTATTTATGGAGGGCTGCAAGTGTGATGGATTTAAGATCAGGGTGTTGGGAGGGGGGAGAAATAAGAGACAAAAGACACGGATCCTTTTCCTGATCGAGTTACAGTATAGTTCACGTAAATTCCGAATTACCTCTCAGGTAAGATGTGAGAGGCATTGTGAGTAATAACCCCAGAAATGAACTAAGGAGTCCTGCCTGCATGCATTTATCATTCAATGCCCATGGCCGAAAGCCGATTGCGACTCAGAGTGGCTCAGAGCGACCCTATCACACGGAGCAGAACTGCTCTCTAGGGCTTTTGAGGCTGTAAATCTCTACTAGAAGGGGACAATAGCCTCATCTTTCTTCTGTAGACTGTAGATGGGGGGTTCAAACTGCTCATCTTGCTGCTATTCGTAGGCCACTGGTAACCCACTACCCCAGCTACGAGGGGTCCCGTAGCTCACGAAGAATATATATTAGCACTTACTTGAGCCCTGACAAAGAGATCATGGGAATAATGAGATGAGAAAACAAAGACAAGGTAATTATGTATCTGGATGACTAATGATAAAGTTACTGATAACGAATCTAGAAAATAAAAGTCACAACAATGCAAATAACTACCCTTTACTCACCTGAAACCACAAGTACATGACCGAAAGATGTACTTTTCCCATGCATTTCCCTATTTACAGCCTCACACAAGCTCAGGACACGCAGCAGTTGTCTCAGGACCCCCATATTGCCCTCCACAAAGCCCCTCTGATTTTAGCTGCACCGAGAATAATACATGGGCTTAGCCTCAACTTTCATTCATGGACTCTGCCTCAGGACCTTCCATTAAGCAATCTACCATTAGTGGGAGGCACTCGTATGCTGCAGTCGTCCATCCTCCGATGGACAATTCCTGGTGTTCACTGAACTCAACTCAGGCGGCCTTAGCAGAATCAAGCCCTTCTTTTCTGCAGTGGAAACCTCAGTGCTGTACCCTTATGTTAGTGTGTCTTCCTCTTTGCTTCTTCTCCTTGTTCCTTCACTCATGTTTCCAGGAGGACCATCTTCCACGTAAACGACCTACCCTCATGGCCTTGTCCAACCTTCTACTTTTGGGAGACCCAAACTAGACCCGAGGTTGGGACTGTTAATATCCCCTTTTCATGGAAAGCGTAACAGTGTCTTAGCACACTTTGCTGGCTGACTGGCCTGAAATAGAGCAGGGGTTTGGCCATCTTCCTGTTTTTAATTTCTACCCAACCTCTTGTGAACAATATGAAAGTAATTGTGGAAAAAAGTAACCACTGTAAATATAATCAGAATACCTTAGTCTGCACAGATTTCACAATGATCTAAGACGATCAAGGTCATGGGGTTAGAAATTATTGTTAGTGACAGTAAATGAGCAAAACACCCCTCGGTGCTTGTGGAAAAGCCAGAGGACAAAATCGTGTACAAGTGAGTGGGCCTTCTTTCCGTTTCCTCCCGCCTAACCGGTCAGTCTTTCGGCTCTCAAGGTTTCGGTAACCACTTTCTCTCTGTTCTGTCCTCTCTTGCCCTTCCAATCCTTGCTTATAGAATGACAGATATTTATTATAATTGATTTTCCATTAATAAGGTGCATCTTCTGGGAATGTTGGCCGTTTCAGCCTTTTGCTTTCTCGCTAACGAATGACAGCTAAAGGCATTCTAGGTATTGGCAACCACGTGGGATACAGTTTTTGGAGAGTAGAACTTGTGCGAATATCCACAATTTTAGCAACTTGTGCAAATTCAGAACTTGTGCAAATTCAGAACTTGTGCAAATAGCCACAACGTTAGCATGTGAACACTGGATATGAATGCAATTATCTGTGAACACTTTGAAGTGTTTATATTGTGGGGGAGCTCAAAGGATGGATGGACGGACATAGAAAGAGCCAGAGAAATTAATTGTGCATCAGATGTTTGGGAAGCGGGCCAGTATGCGTGTGGGCATATATGTGCATGCATAATCACCTAACCACCGGTATCCTTGGAGAAATGATTTTCATTGGTGTGTCTTATAAACATTAACCCAATCCACAGCCAGAGAAGATTCGGACCCATAGCTACACTCAGGGCAGATTAGAATGGATCCTTAGGGTTTCTGAGGCTTGTAAATCGTTGAGAGCAGACAGCCTCATTTTTCTCCTGTGGAGTGGCTGGTGGGTTTGAACCACCTTCTTTTTAATTAGCAGCCTAACACTTAACTGGTGCACCAACGGGGCTTCTTCAGATACTACAGAAATAATAAAGTAGCCATCAAAGACAGTGTCACTTTTTAATGGCTACACAAAATTAACCTTTGTTGTTGTGTGCTGCCGAGTTGATTTTAATTTATAGCAACTTTATAGTGTCCTATTTGTAATAGAGTACAATGACCCTGAAAATTTTCCTAGGCTGACATGTTTAATGAAGCAGATAAGTCGGTCTTGTTTTTCGCAGTTTGCTAATGGGTCCAACTTCGGGCCTTTTAGTGAGCAGCTTGATGCTTAACCATTGGTCTAACAACGACTGAGCTCTTCCTGTCTGGAAGAAAGAGAAGGGATGGAAATTGAAGACACACGGGCATGATTAGTCCAATGGATTAAGGGACCATATGAACATCGGTCTCCATGACCCTAATACCAGAGTATTAGATGTTCCCCAGCTACCACTACCAACTGTTGTGGAAAAAGAGAGAGAGAGAGAGAGAGAGAGGGGAGAGAGACCAGGCTTATCAGTTGGATAGAGACTGGTAGAACCCCTGAGACTTTGGACCTTAATCACACTTCAGGTCTGGCAATGGACTTACCCCATGACTCAATGTTCAGCCAAACAAAGAGAGGCAAGCGTACAAGAGGAACAATAACACTAAGAAGGCGTGCACACCTTAAAATCATCAACCATTTGAGATCAGCGGGCAGCATTTTCCCGTGAACAAAGTTCAGACGGGTCAGAGAGAAGGACTGGGAACAGGAAACACAGGAGAAAGTGGGATAAGCAATGTTACATTGAGGAAATGGCAATGAACGAGATGGAGTAAGAAGTATATGAACCGATGGTCTGTTTTGTAAACCCTCACCCAATTCACAATCATTTTTTTAAGTATAAAAATCCAACAAAAATGAAAATAAACAAAAAAACATAACCACCAATCAATTGTCTTATCAAGCTATCTTGGACTTTATTATTAAAATGAATTATTATGCAAAATCAGTTTTTTACACATCGCTCGAATTTTACAAAGTTTTCTTTTAATACCTTTTTTTAGTTTTTTACATAAGTGCTTAATTCTTAATCCTTTATGATTTGTTTCTTAGGTGGATTGCTTTTCTACCAACAACTTAAAACTGAAAATAAGTATAAATTAGAATGATTTTCAATTCTTATAGCAAAGACATGACCATAAATATCTTAAAGGCTTTGAAAGATTACAGAGGGAGGTAGCACATCTGATTCACAGCTCATGGCCAGATAATTACTTGATGCTGAATGGTATGATTGAGTTAGGAATGCATTCACTTATCACTAGAGTTTGATTCCAGCGGTAACTTTGATTTCTCCAGCATTATTTAGTTTTAGTTTGAAGGATCTAGAAAGAAAATCAGGTTGTAGGACAGGAATATGTAAGACAATTATTTTCATATGAAAGTAAATAGAATGAGATCAATAATATAAGCTGAGGGATGGATGTTCTGATAGATGTAGACGTCAATTTAATTTTTCTT
>NW_022103905.1:12488103-12495068 GCF_000313985.2 Echinops telfairi
GTGTCTCACAGTTTACTGTCTAACCAGCCAACCTGGTCTCATCATGATTGTGACTTGTCACTGGAGAGATGTATGCATCCACGGTCAGCTGGTCCGATGGTAGCATAGTCGGTGGTCCTCAGAGTAGCAGGAACTATGGGAGGCCATTGGCTCAAACTGAGAACTGGAGGTCAACAAGCCAGAGGCAGGAGCCAGCAGAAAGCAAGGAAGCTTTCCACAGCAAGGCCATCTCCTAACATTTGCACAGGGCTGCAATCTGTGAATTTGCATTCCAACCCAATTTTCTTAGAATTGCTTGGGTGCTCACAGGAGATCCCATCATGGATTTGAGTGCATCATGTTAGGACACATCATGAGAGATGGTAGGCCTCCACTGGCAAAGCACTGAGAATCTGGGCCAATCAGGTTGACTGAAAACCCAATGATCACATCGTCTATTGATTAGAACAAAAAGTGACTGAGTTCATTGACACCTTTAAATGAATTCATATTTTACAAATTATATTAGCATAGATACACATTTTATATCCATTTGAGATGTTTTATTTGATAGTGCAACCACTAATCTGGTTTCTAACACTAGATATTTCCTGTTTGGCCTGTTGGGGGTTTGTTGTTGTTAAATGCTGTCCAGTTTGACTCTGGCTCTCAGGGACCGTATTACAACAGAATGAAATATTACCTGATTCTACCCCTCTTCACAATTATTATGCTGCAACCCATTGTTGCCACCATCGTGTTCATGCATCGTGTTGAAGGGCCTTCTCTGTCTCACTGACCTTCCTCTGCCTGGCTAAGTAAGATGCACTTTTCCATGCATTGATGCCTCCTGGTAACATGGCCAAAGTACAGGAGACAAAGGCCCATCATCCTTGCTGCTGAGGAGAATTCTGTACTTCTTACAAGACAAATTTGGGGGGGGGGGCAGAGTGTTCATTTTAAAATATAACTGTCCACTTTACACAAGATATGCTTATGAATTCTATAGCTATTTTAACACTGCTTACTTTTGAGACAAAATGATTAGGTTTATGGCTTCTTTTTTAAGGTTACTGCTTATAAAATATTTTTTGTCAACAAATTCAGCATTTTGTTTAACATGGGTTTTATATTGGGCTCTATTAAAATTTCCCTTAAAATTAATATGCCTTTACTGTGTAAAAATTTTAAAGTATAAAAGAAGCTGTGTACTTTATATCAAAAAAGTAGAAAGTGAAAAGTAAGAGCTTCATATATCTTTGAAGACATCTTTTGGGCAAGAGCAATCTACTTATCATACATTGTTTTTAAAATTAATATTCAATTTGTTTCAATTAAGAGGTTTTAAACATAGTTTTTTCCTTATATTTTAGAGTCCAATTTGTATATCTTCTTCTACTATAAAACTCTGTGCCATCAAATTGATTCCAACTCAGCCTTAGAGGATAGAGTAGAACTACCCCTGAGCATTTCCAAATTGTAAATCACTGGGAGTTCTGAAAGCCTCATCTTTCTCCAGAGGAGTGGCTGATGGTTTCGAACTGCTAACTCTATGGTTAGCATGCCAACTCATAATCCACTATACCACCAAAGATGCTTTATTATACTTATACACATAGTATATTTTAATAATTATTTTCAGGGAGTATTTTGATTAATGTTGTATCATGTTTACAAAGGAGGTTAGTTAGATAAATTTAAGCTTTGCAAACTGACTGTATTTCTACCTTATAGTACGTGGTTTTCTTTTTTAGCACTTTAATTGAAGCAAACCCTTCTCAAGTTATTACCAAATTTTAAAATATAATAAATTAAAATTATAAGTATGTGAATGTCAAGTTTTTCTTTCCAGCCCAACAATGTTTGGAGATTTAGCTAAATTCTCTTTGGGTACCTCAGATCACAATGCCAAAGTCAATTACCATCCCATGATTTATGTATTAGTCTAATATATTAAAAATGTCAAATATTGTGAACACATTAACAAATTAATATAGGCAAATCATTGTTATTTTTGCAGAAATCATTTCCCCAAGCTGAGCACCCTTGTGTTCTAATTATGAGTGTGAATTATCATCTCTTAGCTAAATTTAAAACCTTTCTCAGTAAGGGAGGATTATCCTATCTCATGCCAGTTGAGATTATGAACTAATGGGAGATTCGCGGCCAGGAGTCATTATTTGACTGTCTCTGTCTTACTTGCTTTTTGCAGTTCTTAAAACATCGGGAACTTCTGCCCGTTACGAGGCATTGTTCTCTCCTAGGGTCATTGCTCCTGTTATCTAACATTTCTGTCTATCCCCATTGAGCTTATTTGTAATTCTCCTCACTGCTTCGTTGAATTTGTCACTTATTCAATTCTCTTAGTACATTTTAATGTCTTCCCATCTGGCCCATAGCACATTTTCTTACTATTCTATCAGATATTATACACTCTTATGTAATACTTTTAAAATCTCATTTTAACTTTATTGCCTGATTTTAGTTGTCAGAATTCTGGATTCTTTTCAGATTACTCCCAACTGGCAACCACAACACTTCATGAGATGGAATGGTGTGGCCGTGGATGCTGCGTGTCCCTTGGCTCTTTGGCTACACAGACTTAACACTGAAGCCAGTTAATGATAAGGAAGGGGTGGGGGGCACGTAGAACACAACCACCGAAACATTGCTCCTTTTGAATTCTGAGCATATTGACTTCTAGTTTTTCGAAGGTTGCAATGTTCTTGGGCTCAGTTACTTTTCTCTGTCTACTCTTAAGTTGGACAGTTCAGCCTCATCCAGTCCCATCCCTTTCCATGCCACTTCTACAGTGCTGACAACTTTTACATTCCCTAGTACAGACCTTTTCCCCAGAAAAGGAGAAACCAGTCTTTCCCAAAGTGGCACTACCGTCCCCCCTCCCCCAGGGTGCCTGCACAAGCAGATACCTACACTCTCTCCTGGTTCTCATGAGCCTTGGTGCCATAGTGGTGACACTTGGGCGTCTTCCTGCAAGGTGAGCAGTCGGCAACAAGCAACTCTGCCAAGAAGAAAGATGGGCTTTCTACTTCAAGCTCGGAAATGGGCAGGAGCAGTTCTACCCTGTTGTAAAGGGTCACGATGAGTTTTGTTTTATTTTTTAACTCTTGTTATAGGACACAAGCTTCTAATTGCCAGTGTTGTGCTGAGTTTTTCTTTTCTTTGAAAAGGGGGCAGTATGCTAACTAAACTTGGGACCCTGGGCTCTAGGCTGTTTACCCAACTGCATCCTTAACCAAGCCCCTGCTTCCTCTCTTCTCCTTCAACCAGGGGCTTCCTTCTTCATCCGGGGTGTGCAACAGCCTTCCAACTGTCTTTCCAGTGTCTGCTTTTGACCTCCTGTGGCAGAGCCATGGTGTAGGGTTCATTGACACTGTTAATTTCCTGCATATGCAGACTGAACATGTCTCATAGAGAGGGATTCTTTTTGAAAGGTCTGCAGGAAGAGCATCACAAGGGAAACAAACAAACAAAAAGGCTTGCAGTAAACCGTCCTCAAGCATGTAGAGGTGATGGCCTGGAATCTGTGTAGACTTCCGACAGCATCGGCGACCAAGATGATCTTTTTTCAAGGCTGGAGATGCTCATCCCTCAGGTGGGCACTAGACAAAATCCTCTAGCTCCTGCAGGTCTTTGTGTACATCATCCTGGCTCAGTGACACTTACTTCTATTTAATTTTGCAACCTCCACTCACCAACCCACCCTTCCCAATTTTTATAACTCTTTTCTTTCCCTTATCTTATGGAACTTATCCTTCTAACTTACTGCCAAAGATATATAGGCTTTTGCATGTTAGTGGTTTGTCCACCCTACTGCAAAGTTTACTCCACTCAAGCAAGTAACTTTGTGTCTGCTTTCTTGGCTGATGAGTATCACGTTTGTTGAATAAATACATTTTTTATTTTAAAATATAACTGAGACAGTAATATATATAAACCTGGTGTCCTACATTTAAAAAAATCATTTTATGGGGCTCTTGTAACAATCCATACATCCATTGTGTCAAGCACATTTGTACATGTGTTGCCATTATCCTTTTTAATACAATTTTCTTTCTACTTGAGACCTTGGAATCAGCTCCTCTTTTCTTTCCTCCCTTCCCCACTCTCCCACTCTCATGAACCCTTGACAAATGATAAATTATTATTATTTTTATATCTTACACCATCCGCTGTCTCCCTTTACCTATGTTTCTGTTGTTTGTCATTGATATGATTGTTTGTTTTGGGTCTTCTAATACCTGATCCTATGGACACTATGTGATCACACAGGCTGATGTGCTTCTTCCATGTGGGTTTTGTTGCTTCCCAGCTAGATGGCCACTTGTTTATCTTCAAGCCTTTAAGAACCCAGATACTATATCTTTTTATAGCTTGGCACCATCAGATTTCTTCACCACATTTGCTTATGCACCCTCTTTGCCTTCAGCGATTGTGTTGGGAAGGTGAGCATCACAGAATGCAAGTTTATTAGAAGAAAGTGTTCTTGTGTTGAGGGAGTACTTGAGTAGAGGCACAATGTCCATCTGCTACCTTACTACATAACATATTAATTTATGTACATAAATCTATGTCCATATATTTATAAATAAATATATTTACATATACTTGTGCCTATATTTATACATCTATAAATCTTCTTTGTCTCCTAGTCTTCCCTCTATTTCCTTTTCCTTTCCTCTTGTCCTACCATCATGTCCCAACTTCCTTCAGCTTTCAGTGATTCCACTGGATCAACCCCCACAAGGTATTCTATGCCCTCCTCGCCATCAATTTTAGATCACATGTTATTCCCTTGTCCCTGGCTCTGTTGACTCCCTACTTCCTTCTCCCACCTCCCCTTCTCCCATGTCCCCCAGAAATGTCAGTCCCCTTGTTTTCTCCTCTGGCTTGTTTGTTTATTCTGCCTATCTTATACAGATAGACATGAAAAAGAAAAAAATTTTAAAAAGCCTATAAATAGTTCTAAGTCTCTCTGTTGACCTTTATGAATGTTTTCCAATCGAATCTGATGAGGTACCAATACCTGCTCCTGAAATATATTTTTGGGATTGCTCGGGGACTTTACTGCTTTACTCCCCTTGCTGATCTGTTGGGGGTGGGGGGTAAGGGGGCTGGGGGAGGGGCATGGTCAGAACAGGCACAATTCCTGAACTGTGCCTCTAGTGTTGTCCCCCATAGTGCTATGGGCCAGTGTCTTGTGGTGGGATCAGCTCCATGGTCCTCTCTGTGCTTCGGCTGCTCTGAGCAGGAATATTGTCCTTGGGCTTGGTGGATCAGGATGTGGTCCACTCTCTCAGTCTCTTTCTCTCTTCTTCCCTCTTAGTTTTTCTCCTGTGTGTTTTGAGCTGACTCACCCCTCTCCTTGAGCTGTGTCTTCAGTGGTGTCCTCTGTCATCCACTCTTCTGGAGAAGGGGTCCACATAGCTGGGGTTGCGGCGATCCCTGCAGACTTTTCTGTTGGTTCGCAGTTTCATGACAGTATGTTGCCTTCAAGTCTTGGTGCACCAGGTTGAGGCCTGGTCCCCCTCTCCCTTTCCTGTGGAGACATAAACAATACCCTCCCCATGGGTGGGTTAGTGCACTGTCCCCGACCCTACCCATGCCGTCTTTCCCCCTCTGTATTTTGCTTAGCGTTATAGCATAAGTGTTTCCCATATTGTGAAAATTCTTCATTAAAGTCATTTTTATTTCCTGCCAAGTTAGTCTATTTTCTCTATATATTATAATTAATGTAAGGATTTTTCAACACTGAGCATTTATATTGTTGCCTACTTTTTTTCTTGATGATGAATAATTCTGTCATGAATTCTTCTGGGTATGACGTATTCTCATTTTATTATTCCCTTAGTGAAGTGTCTTAGATCTTAAAGTATTGAGACCCAGGCTAAAAATGGCTCTTAATACATGCATATGGAGCCATCTTCCAAAGAGCGTTTCCAAATACCTCAGATTAGCAATGAATGTATATCCTTGACTAGCCCTCCCATCAAATGGGAGCAACATAGTATGGTGGATAAAAGTAGGTTTCTGGAGATTGAATTTCTGCCTGAGATTGAACTTCTACTCTTTGACTTAAGAGGTATGTGGTTTGGTAAAGCTAGTCGACTCCTGGTGCTTCAGTTTCTTCATCTGTAAAATAGAAACAGTAAAAAGCATATTGTTTACCTACTAGGCACGCCAAGATTAAATTGCTTGATATTGGCAAAGCACTCAGATGAGATTCTGATACCTAATAGGCACATGTAATAGTTAACTTATTATTTTAAACCATTTTCTAGTTGATAAATCAACAAACGGCCATTTATTTTTGCTTTATTTGCATTTTGAGGTTGTCTCCAAGAAAAGTTGAGTATCTCTTCTTATAGCAGACATTTACATTTTCTCTTTTGAAAATCATATGCCCTCTTAGTGTGACAATATGAATCTATTAAATAAATAAGTAAAAGGAATATTAATATATTATGTTTGGGGTAAACATTATGTGGCAAATATGCTATCATCTTCATTTATGAGAACTTTTATTTTTAAGTTTAGAGGGTTTTCTTCATTCAGAAATCAAATAGGTATTTCTCTATATTTTAGGTTTATTTTTATTGCTTTGGTTTACATTTTGCTCCTCTTAGCCATCTAAAGTGTATCTTGGCTTATGTTGTATGGTATTTTCTAATTGGATATTTCCAAATTATCCTCTGATTTCAGAGGAAATTTGAATTAGGGCAGAGAAAAAAGGTACCAGTTTTCAAATCCAGGTACCAGACGTATGGGCATTTGCACTTTTTTTTCCAGGGAAGCAATTCATCTATTTTCATAAGCCCTGTGATGCTCCTCGGAGTTGCTGTCTAAGCCCGTCATAGCAGTTTTCCTTGTGAGAAGAGTTAACTAGTCCCCCGGAGTTGGAGAGGTTGGTTTCCTTGGGAGAAGAGTTAACTAGTCCCCCGGAGTTGGAGAGGTTGGTTTCCTTG
>NW_022103905.1:12495182-12501459 GCF_000313985.2 Echinops telfairi
ACTAGTCCCCCGGAGTTGGAGAGGTTGGTGGCCAGATTGTGTTAACTTGAGGGCAAGTTCTGGGAGTCACTATGGAATGAGTGCTCGCAAGGGCACACACACTATCTGACTTCCCATGAGACAAATTTTATCATCTCTCGACACAGGTGTGCTGGGCATAATTGGAAGTCATGGACCTTACCTAGCACTTTATCCTTACTGAAGCTTGTCTATCCCGGGCATAGAGTACCACCATCAGTGAGGAGGAGGATTCTTTAGTAAAATTTATGGAGATAGTAATACTTCAGAATCTGCCCTTGTACCTTTCAATGTAGTATGGGGTGGATTGGGACTTAGCATTATAAGAAACCATACTAGTACAGAGCCAGGTGTTAGAGTTCTGGACCCAAATAATTGTCAGAAAAGTTTAATTTCCTAAAAAAAATATTTTTGAAATTAAACTTTTGAATGAAAAATACATTGGATGTTGTGAACTTAACATGGAAAATCAAAGTGGTGGGTGTAATCTTATAAGTGATTTTTACCAAAGCAGGCTTCTATATCGCTCTCCCATGGAGTGACTGGTAGATTCCAACCACTGAAATTCGGGTTACCAGTGGAGTGCATAACCACCGTACCACCAGAGCTCCTTCATAGATTTTGCAACAGCTTATTTATTCATAGTTGTGTGTTATTAAGATGAAACAGCATTGTGTTTGCTTCTAGGTAAGAAACTTGAAAGGCAAATCAGGGCAAAGATAGAAAGAAATTTACATATATTTTTTGACAAGACAGTTATCTATGTAATATGCTTGCTATGATTTTTCAATTAATCTGTTGAGTATTTTATTTAATAAAGACAAGACTTTTATATGAATATTAATATCATAGATGTTTTAATATGGATAATTCTAGTATAATCTTAAGTAAATTCTTAGGAAAGAGTTTACTTTAAGTAAACTCATAGTCATTGAGATCAATATTAAATATGGAAATGATCAAATATATGCAATTAGTAGCATATAACCAAATATGTATAAGAATTACTGAAGGACAAATTTCAGCTGTTTTCTTTTTAAGAAATTATTTTCAAATAATTTAGACTTTAAGAAAGGTGCAAAATAATACAGAGAATTTGTGTATGCATTTACTCAGCTTTCTTTAAGGCTAATAGCCTACAATACCTTAGTATAGTGATCGGAAATGGGAAAGTAACACTGGCACAGTAGTATTAGCGAAAATACCAATCTTATTTGAATTTCACCAGCTTCTCACCTGACGTTCTTTTCTTTTCCCAGGATCCAGTCTGGGATCCTACTTTGCATTTTGTTGCTTTGTGGTCTAGATCTCTTCTCATCTATCAGTGTTTCACTTTTTCTTGGTCCCTCGTGACCATGACACCTTTATGAGTGCGGTTAGATCTGCAGATTCCATTTCCATTTGGGTTTGTCCGATGTTTTGTCATGATCAGATTGAGGTTGTGCATTTTTGACAAGAATAGCACCAGGTGAGCTCATGACCTCCTGTCTGCTGGGTTTCTCCACTACAAAGTCGCTTTTATTTCTGGTTTGTTTTTCACATTTTATTGGCATGGACCTTAGTCAAAAAAGCTTTGACACTCTCTTATATCCTGTTTCTCAAAATTTTGCCCACTAGTTTTCCATCCATTGGTAGATTTTTTTCCTGCCACAATTTTTATTTTAGCGTTTGCCTAATGATAATTGGCTCTTTCCCTTCTTCTTACTACATTAGTAGCTGAAATGCTTCTGTAAAGAATTGCCCCCCCCCCATATGTATATATTAGCTTATTTGCTTAGTTACTTGCTCGTAAAACATCCCAGAACCTTTTCTTATTCTTGTTCCTCTCTGGGGTCAATTGTGTTCCCCAGGAACTCAGCTATGATAGCCAAGATCTGGATTCTGTCTGTGCTCAGGGCTCCCTCAGAGTTCATGCTTATAGGCCTGCCCACCAGAAAATAACTAGGACTCTATGTACATGTATTAATGGATGCGTACATTTCCAACATTTCCAATTCTAATGGGAAGGTAAACAACACAGGGTTTATTTTACTCTTAATAAAAAAAATCCTCTTTTCATTATTGTGACTTCTTTCTCTCAATAATGAGAAACACACTTTAATAACCTACAATACAATCCCGTATTTGTTCAACTACAATATAGCTATAACAATCTTCATCCACTACCCCATGCATCAGTCCATGATAATTAGCCAGAACTACAATTCAAATTCATCCATTCTTTTTCGGTCTTCTTTATTCAGTGTTCAACTTTCACATGAATATGAGGCAATAGAAAATACCATCCATGGGTTAGGGCTGCCTTAGTCCTCAAAGTAACATCCTTCCTTTTCAATACTTTAAAGCATTTTCGTACAGCAGATTTATCCAGTACAACACATCTTTTGACCCCTTAACTGCTGTTTCCACAAGCTTTGATTGTGTATCCAAGCAAGACACAATCCTTGACAACGTCAATCTTTTTTCCATTTATCATGATGGTACCTATTGGTCCAGTTGTGAGGACTTTTGTCTACTTTGCATTGAGTTTTAATTCATACCGCAGGCTGCAGTCCTTGAACTTGATCAGCAAGTGCCCCAACTCCTCTTCCCTTTCAGCCAGCAGGAGTGTCATCTGCAGAGTGCGGGCTGTTCATCAGCCTTCCTCCAACCCAATTTCTCAGTACTGATAATTCCGTAAGCAAATAAGCTTACGGAAACCTATGCTTACCTTGTTTATTGGGTAATCTGACACTGCCTGCCAGGCTTGGGCTAAACCCAACTCAGAATTGCTGAGGGTGGTGGCAGTAGGTAGCGATCTTTTACACAGTGGGAAGCTGCTGTCAAGGAAGATGAAGGAGTTTCAGTTGGCCCAGTTGTTCAAAAGCCCAGAATTGGAGAAAAATCAAGCCTGGATTCAGGATGAATCCAGTGACCCTGCCCTGTCTACTCTCCTTCAGAATAGCCTGCAATGCTATACTAGCTCCATCAGAGTCAAAGGAACAATTTGACATTTAAAAACTAGTGAAAGGTTCGCTACCTCTTCTGGTGCTATTTGCATTGTAAAAGAAGGCCTTTATTCAGTTTTTATTACCTAAGAAACATTTGGTTTAGAATGCTTTCCAAATATCATTCCAGTTATTGAGCCTCCGGTACTGTGGTATTAGGGCTATAATGCTAAATTACAAATGATCTCTGCTCTGAAGGTATTCATTGTTTATTACTGATGATGGGAAAATAATTGACAATATTGTCTCTGTTATGGGCATGTACAATAGTGGGAATTGATATCGAATAGAAGTAATTGAAGATGGCTAAAGATAAAGGAAGTGTGTGGAGGTAATTGAGCAGGAGAAAATAAAATAAATGGTTTCACAAAGGGTTTATAATCCCTAAATCATTAAGGGGCAGAGGGAGAACTACTGAAAAGAGCACAGAGAAAAGGTATTTATGGCACTTACGGTTGTTCCCGGAACTTAAGGAGGAAAAAATCTGCAATGTCTCCTATGTCCCAGGCATTGTTCTAGAAGCTAGAAATCCAGGGACATGCAGAAGTGCTTGCCTTCAAGGTCTTACATTCGGATGGAGGGCAAGATGAAGGCCAAGTAAATAAATGCCATTCTTGTTGGGGCCATCAAGCCGATTCTTACTCAGAGCAACAGAATGAAACATGCTTGGTTCTGTGCCACCATCACACATGGTATGTTAGTGCTCATTCATTATTCAGTCACGTCATGCCTTAAGCAACATGTATTGTATTGCCCATCAATGCTACCAAGACAGTCCATCTCGGTTCTTATCCTAAACGGATTGATACTGCTGAGTCAGCCGGTACACCGAAGCGCTCCTCTGTGTAAAGGAAAGTGAAAGATGGATACCATGTGCTGGCTACAAAACAATAATGAGGTTATCCCAGAACTCTACAGCTTTTGGTAAACTTATTGTATTTCCAAATGGATTTTTAGATTCTACTCTTCAGTCGTAATGGTTTACCCACCCACCCACACATCCACCTCCTGCCATTGAGTGGATTCTAGCTTGTAGCAATCCTAAAGGAAAGAGAAGAATTCTTCCAAGATTCTACATCTTTATGGGAGCGGGGCAGCCGCATCTTTCGCATGGGGCCCACTGCTGTGTTTGGACCTCTGACCATGAGCTTCACAAGACAGTGCTTAATGCCATGCACCACCAGGTCTCCTTAGTCTACATTGAAATGTCTTTTATGACAAGGTGACTAATATCATTCTCAGCATGACCATTGCTCTCGATGTATATGCAATTTACATCAAGAAGAAACCCTTGTATCACACATACATCTTACAAGGGCATTGCTATGTAACAGGTGAAGAGTTTGCGCATCAGTGATTGAAACTGTCATTTAAAAATTTTCAGTCCAGCAGATCCAGCAATTTGTACCACCTTGTACTTTGTTACTTAGATGTATATGAGCTTTGGATAAAAAAGCTCAAATCAAGGTTGTTGGGTTTTTTTTTCATTTAGCAGTTCATTTTTACTCTAAAGCTACTCAAGACATCGAACCCACAGAAAGAGTCTGGACATTGAGACTTCCCTAAGTCTGGTTCCCCTCTTACTTAAGGGCAAAGAAGAAACAGAGAGGGGTTTGTGAACAGCCACTTGAAGCTGGCTCACTTGGTTCTTGTTAAAGGAAAGATGTTCTGACCGATACCAGACCTATGCAGCCCTCTGGCCTTTCGATGTGTAGACTACAGAACTACTCTTCCTGAACTTGGGGGTGGATGTTGTCTCTAGAGCTATTGTCCTCTGATAGGACATTCTTGGAGCTCCAGGGCTTTGCATCTATCCTGTGAATTCACATAATCTCTTTCTCTGGGCAACCTGCCTTGATGGATGGTTCTATTGGCAGATGGCACTGTTAGAAACCAATTTTCTTTGTACCTTAGATCACCCACAATTTAGGCTTCAACTTCTGCATTTTGTTTTAATAACAGCTTTATGGAAGCATAATTTAAAGATCATGGCATTGCCCTTGGAAGCATATAATTTTGTAGGTTTTTTTATACGTTTATAGAGTTGTATGACTAGTACCACTATCTAATTTTGGAACATTTTCATCACACTAAAAAAAATAAAGCTAGGAGACAGTAATTGTCATGCTTCATTTCCCACCCCATCTAACTCCTGTTCCAGCCTCTGTGCTTTTTGTCATTTAGAGTTGCCTATATAGGGTCACCATGACTCAGCATTGACTCGATGGCAGTGAGTTTGGGTTTTTTTGGACATCATATAAACAGAATCATACAATGTTTGACTCTCTGTGTCTAACTTCTTTCCCTTCACATCCTGCTTTTGAGGTTTATCCATAAGTACTGAAGTAGGAATACTTCATTCTTTGTGTGTATGTGTATGTTTGGTGCAATGATTTATGTACCAGGACCCCAAACCATCGTGACAAACCAAACAAATAAACAAACAAAAGAAACCCAGGATTTTGTAAATAGGATAGAGTACTATAACTATAAGACATTATATTTCAAAAGCTCTGATATTATTGCAGAATCAAACATCTAGGACTATTCAACTGGATATTCAGCATCCGCAACCCACTGTCAGTATAATTTAAATACAGGAATGTGATCCAACTTTGACCAAGTTTATTCACTTCTTAATAACTTTCCACTTCCCGTTCAGGATCTACAATATTTTAACTCCGCTGTATTTTAATCATGAAGGCATATTACAATATAAATTATTTAGCTCACATATGCATTTTCTTCTATGTAGATGAGAACCAAAATGAAAATTCGACTCAAATCTTTATCTCTGGGATTTTATTCCTCTTACTTGCCCTTGATGAAGCTGTGGCATAACCTGAAGAGACTTTGGGGCAAGCAATTCCCTTTGGGGGGGTGGGTGTGAGTGTGTGTGTGAATCGCGATGTCTGCTGTCCGAAGCAGTGTCTGAAACAACTGTCCACTGTATTATTTGATTAAAGATGCTAGATTGAGTTTGGGGTGTTTGTTTAATGATGATAAGCTACAGCTAAAAACAAACAAGCAAATAAAAACCTATCAGTCACTACTGAATCAATCATGACTCATGGCAATCCCACATGTGTCAGAGTGAAAGTGTTCTTTAAAGGGTTCTCAATGGCTGATGTTTAAGAAGTAGCTTCCCGAGCCTTTCATTTGAGGCACCTCGTAAACTTCGAACCATTTACTTGGCCGTGTCGTGCACGACTCATTGGAATGTAGGAAGATTGAAATCTACAGATGAACAGTCATTAGTTCAGGGGTTGGAG
>NW_022103905.1:12507607-12518045 GCF_000313985.2 Echinops telfairi
AGGTGTGGGGGACAGAGGGGGAAGCAATCACAATGATTGACATACAATCCCCTCCCAGGGGGACAAACAACAGAAAAGTGGATGAAGGGAGACAGTGGTCGGTGTAGACAAGAAAAAAATAATTATTTATAAATTATCAAGGGTTCATGTAGGGAGGGAGGAATGAGCTGATACCAAGGGCTCAAGAAAAATAAGATGTTTTGAAAATGATGATGGCAACATATATACAAATGTGCTTGACACAATAGATGCATAGATGGATTGTGATGAGAGCTGTAAGAGCTCCCAATAAAATAATTTAAAGAAGAATAAGAAGAGGAAGAAAACAAAGGTAACAAGATAAGGAAGCCAGAAAAGAGCTATTAATCCCTCAACATGGGGATGACAGAAGGTAACTGTAAGAGAGGACTCACAGTCTAGAAACCATTTTCTTGCCATGACCTAGCTCATAAATATAGCCTAATTCAGAATATCATCCGATACATCAATTTCTTCCCTCAAAGGCAGGGCAGCATAAGGAGGAAGAAGCAATCATTGATGGTGTCTGTTACCATCTTTGATCCTCATCGTTAGGTTGACTCTGACTCGTGGCGAGCTCCCTGGTGTCCCAGTAGAACTGCAGTACATTGGATTCTCCATGGCTGATATTTTGAAAGGAGGTTGCCAGGTTTTTCCTCTGAAATGCCTCTGCGTGTATTGAACTTGCAACCCTTCCGTTAGGAGACCAGCCCATTGACTGTCTGCACCACTTAGGGACTCCTTTAGGAACCCTGGTGGCATCGTGGATTAGGAGTTGGGCTGCTGACCACAGGCCAGCACTTTGAAACCATCAGAAGGACAGCCTGGGAACCCCACGGGGGCAGTTCTACTCTGTCATGTCAGGGTACTATGAGTTCCAATTGACTTGATGATAGTAAGTTTTGTGTTTTTTCCGAGGAACTGCTTTATTATCTCAGGTGTATCTATGAAAGTTAGGCAATGAGTGTTTAAACTGCATCCCAGAATTTAGGCAGTCAGCATTCTATACCAAGACTTCACCTTGAGTTGATGTCAAGATCAGGAGTGGCTCAAGATGATTCTACCCATTTTTTAAAATCTTCATTCCCTGCCGTTGTTCACCTTAGAATTTACAAATAGCTGCGTGGGAAATCTCAGCACCACATTCCGAACTGACATGACTCTTCCCTGCTATCCTCAAACTCTTCCGTGTCCTATTCCTTTTCTTACCATCCACCAAGTTAAATTTCCAGGGAAACCAACATGCCACAATTGCCAAGCAGGCTTTCACCTATCTGTGCCTGTTGGTATCCCTGCTTCCCGTTTGGAACATCCTTTCTCTTCACTAGACCTCCCATGTGTGCTGAGTATCACTATCCCGTAGGGCTTTCATAACTGTGGACTTTTGGAAAACTGATCACTAGACATGTCTTCCAAGTTGCCTCTGGATGTGTTCAAACCACCAACCTTTCAGTCGATAGTTGAGCAATTAAACATTTGTTCCATTCCGAACCAAGATTATACTGGGTGAGTTAGTTAATTGTGCCAGCCTGGCCGATAATCACATGTGGTGCTGGTTGAAAGGCGGAGGGATAAATGGGTGGTGAAGCCTCGCCTTTCTAGTTCTCGGGTCTCTTGCTTTGTGATGGTCGCACCAGGATGCAGCTGCTTTAGCAGCTTCCTGCTTCAGCTTGCAACATTGACATCCTACAAGACATCCCCAAGGAGAAGCCGCATGGACCTATCCCGATGCAGCCCTGGGTGCTGGAGCAGCCTTATGGAGACCCCTGCTAGTGCTGAGATGCTTATTCATATACTGACTCAGCTTTCCTCCTGCAGTCGGCATCATTGCCTCTGTTTTGTGAGGTGGAGGACTTTGTGGACTGGTGTTGGGTTAATGGATTAATGTTGGACTTGTGGGCTTGGGCAGCATTGGGTTGGGATGTTTTCGTAATGCACCTTTTCTTTACATAAAACTCTCTCTTATATGTGAGTCGCCATGGATTTGTTTCTCCAAAGTACCCAGACTAATACACTGGGGATTAGATGTGCACCAGATGGAATGTTAAACCCCAGGTCAGCAGTTTAAAAGTTCCAGACACTCCTCTGGGGAAAGATGAGACTTTCTACTCCTATAAAGAGTTAGTCTTAAAATCCAAAAGAGGCACTTTCACCTTGTCCTAGAGGATATGACTAGATGGCAGTGTTTTGGTTTTGAATATAAGACAGTGCCCTTGGACCAAAGAAGAAAGAAAAAAGGAAGAAATGAGAAAGTAGGGGTGGAGTCCAATGAGCTGTATTTTAACAAGACTTCTAGGTGAATTTTATGCACTAACATGTTTGAGAGCTACTTAATTGTTAATAGCTTCAAATAGTGGGTGCTGAAAACTCGGTCAACAAGGAGGTCCTGCTGTAATTTACTGTATCCCAGTGGCTTCACTCCAAACCCTTATGCTGCCAGACAAACTGGTGACAGACAATGCTCATTGATCTTGATTCAGGATGCTGGTGGCAGGAGGAGGGAGTAGTTCACTTACTCCTCGCAGTGGTTGAAGTAGGGATAGATTCAGAGGAAGGCAGTGGTTTTTAGTTTCTTCTTCCATGGACTAGAGGGAATGCCTTCTTATTTCAAAATATCTTCTCTATACTGATGGAAATTTCACAAATTAGAGTTAATAAGAGATCATTCCTTTAAAATGTTTAAAGAGTATATAGGGAGATAATTAGTCATAAATTGAATGTGAATCAACTTAATCAACTTTCAGTCTAATCAGCATTCATTTTGTTCTATTTAAGATGCCTAAAGAAAATAGGCATTTTGATTTTGGGAAAGGGTAATTATGAACCCAAACATGCATGTGCTAAAGTGGGACGTTTGAGGTCTCTGATGGGGTGGAGGGGAACATTGGGCAGTCAGAAGCCTCGGTGTTCTTGGATAGGACACCAAAGTGGAGGGCAGAGATGTAAGAAAGGGAAGTTGATGTCAAAGCTTCTATTTGTTACATTTATTTAGAATCCTTCTTAGAAGATTCAAGCCCTCACTCAAGACTAGCTATTGTTATTTATTCTGGATCTATGAGATATATGGAAGGAAACTAATGTTTTTCAAGAACATTTAAAAAAACATTCAAGAGGATTCTTTCATGAGGAACTCTAGGCAAATTATGAAGGAATAATTTGACCTTCTACAAGAAAAAGTATTTGGGGGCTCTGTTCAAGGGGAGTCCCTGTGGGATGGGGGCGGGTACAGTGAATGGTGACCCTTTGCCTGGGCATGCCTATACAGTAGGATGCTGGGCCCCTCTAGGGTTTCCCATCTGGGCTCCAATACATTTCTTCCCTTTTGCTTCAAAAAAGAAAAGAATAAGTATTCTTTGTGTGAAATTTCTGGAAACAATCCTGTGCTTCCATTGAGTTCACAAACCTTTTATTATGCAGAACCAAATGCCCGTGGAATAGACCACTAGCTGCTCCAGAGGGTAGCAGGGGCCGATTTCGGCAAGAAGGAGGGGAGCCAAGATGCTGGTTGTTGTTAGCTGCTGGACTGGATTTCAACTCGTAGTTTCTGTTTCCCGGGGTGTTGGTTGTCGATTCAAGTACAATAAAATCCTTGCTAACGTCAATCGTTGCTGTGATTGTTATGATATTGCTTATTGGTCTGTTGCTGTCGGATCCTGTTGAGCCCGTTCCCCCTCATTGTGACTCTGGGCACAACAGAGCAGGACACTGTTCTAATCCTGCACCAGCCTCCCCGTGGTTGCCACGCGTGAGCCAATTGGCATAGCCACCGTGCCAATCTATGCCATCTAGCATCCCCTTTTTTATTGACCCTCTACTTCCATAAGCATGGCCTCCTTTTCCGTATCTGATCCCTCCTGATAACATTTCCAACACACACGAGAGGAAATCACCATCCTGGCTTTTAAGTGCGATCTAGCCGCACTTCTTCTGAAACAGATTCATTAGTTTAGTCAGTTAAGGGTACTTTCTATATTCTTTGCAAAAGCCACAATTCAATGCATCAATTCTTCTCTTATTCATTATCTTTCTTATTCATTATTCAGCTTTCACTGTATACGAGGCAATTGAAAATGCCCCTAATTGATTCAGGCACACGTTATTCATCAAAGTAACATCTTTGTTTTTGAGCACTGTGAAGACATTGTGTGCAGTGGATCTGCCTGATACAATAAGTCCTTTGATTTCTTGCCTCCGCTTCCATGAGTGTTGATTGTGGCTCCAAGTAAAATGAAATCCTGGACAATTCCAATCTCCATGTATCATGATGCTATGTGTTGCTCGGTTTGGGAGGATTTGGGTTTCGTTTACATCAAGTTCCAATCCATACTGAAGGCCACGGTCTTTGATTTTGGTCAGCAAAGGCTAGAAGTATCCTTCACTTTCAGCCAGCAAGGTCGTGTCATCTAAATGTCACAGGCTCATAAGTAAGCTTCTCTCCAAGCCTGATGCTGTCTTCTTCCTCCTATTATCTGAGGATACATAGGCATCGCAGATCATTTGCTTAGTCTACAGATTGAACAAATATGGTGGAAGGAGGCAGCCCTGCTGTACACCTTCACTGATTCGAAAACAAGCAGTCGTCCCTTGTTCTGTGTGAATGACTGTCTCTTGTGAATGTGCATATTAGAAACAAATTGGATGAAGGCTTTATTGCCCCTCTCTATGCCAACAGCTCACTATCTCTCTGCCTCAGTTTTCTCTCCTTCTGTTTTCTAGTAGATTCTTCCAGTGGAACACATGTTGAGTTCCACTTTTGGTGAGGTTGCCCTGAGAGTGAATGCTGGATCTGTGAAGGTTAGGGACAGAGACACCAACTCAAGGTCATATGGCTACGTTGGGGAGACACAAAGACTCATCGCTCCATGGTAGCATTATTATATTTCTATCATTATTTCTGACTATAAATAGGCTTGCTTACTCTGCATGCATGTCACCAATGTGTGGCTAGAGAAATTATAAAGAAATATCATGTCTTCAAAGCTGATGAAAATGTCTATAAGTTCCCTCACCACTGACTCCCCTCAAGTTAAAATTTATAGTGCAAGTTGACAGGTTGATACCATAGATTACCTCTGTGTTCCCCTTAGTTGGCATCAGCAGAGAATACAATTTTATTGAGTAGGCACATTTTCATTCAATATGCAGGTAAAAGCAGTGAAACAAATGCTGTGTGGCTGATCTCCCAAGAAACGCTGCTAACACAACCCCGAAGCGCATTCAAAAAATTAAATGGAAGTCTCCCAAATACATATTTGCTCACCTCCATCACTTTCCGTCCCATTTATATTGCTTCCTTCATCTACCAGCGGGAACGACCACCTAAAAATCTAGAGGACCACAGTTAATGAGGAACAACTGGAGGTACTGTTTCATTTACCTCTAGGAAGTCAGTTTTAATCCAAGAATCCACATCTCTTTAGATGTGCTTGCCCAAACATTGCGTGCTATAGTTTGCTGTTGCTGACCGTCACCTGGTGAGGAAGGCTTTGTAGAAGCAAATCGTGTGTTCAGTTCCTAAAAACGGGAGAGAAGTGAGATTATTTGAGAAGTGAAATATGTATGTAAATTTAGTCTGTGGGGATTTCTAATTTACTGGCATTGCTTTTGTTATAGGAAACTGCCTGTTTTGAAATTCATTCTTCCAATTTCCTGGTACCATAGGAATTCTAAGCCAACATCATGGCCCCCAAATTAGAAATGCAGCAATATCTTTATGTGAGCGTTGCAGTATTGTATATGCTTCAGTTGGTCACCTCCAGCTGGGATCGGAGAGAAAACCCCAGGAATAGCTAGGAAAGCCCTCAGAGACCCCTTACCACTTTAGAGACTTGCTTTCCCAGCCGAACAAGGCACCTAGCTTTTTCACCTTCACCTCGACCTCAGCTCTCCCTGCCTTTGATGTGTCTGCTGTCTCAGCTCCCCTCAAGTCCAATGTCACCTTCTGTTTGCATTTTCTGTATTCCACAATCTCTGTTACCAACTCGAAGTCCTAACTAATTCTGCATTATTCCCTTTGTTTTTGTTTTGTTAAATTTGGGGCCAATGCCTATATTCAATTTATCAGGTGCCTCAGAAATCGCCTTGGATATCAGGGGAATGCTGGTAAACTGCTATAACCAACAGTCCCCAAATATCAGTGATTTAGCACAACAAAGATTTATTTCTTGGGGAAAAAATCTGTTTCTGAAGCTTAGGATGCTAACTTCACAGTAAGGGCACAGGTATCAGCATTCTTTTGGGGCGTGAGGGGAAACTCATCTTGGGGCTCCTCACTTTAGTGACCATGTGGGGCAGAGTAGAACTGCCCCCTGGGATTTCCAAGGCTCCAATCTTTAAAGACGCAGACTTCTACATCTTCCTTCTGTGGAGCAGTTTGTAGGTTCGAACCTCTGGTCTTTTGCTTAGGGGCTGACCACTTTAACCACTGCACCACCAGGTAGACTTCTACTTCCTGCTAAGCCCAAACCTAGTGTTATCAAGTCAATTCCAAGGCATAGAGAGCTACCCTATGGAGGGTTTCTAAGGTTCTTAATCTTCATGGGGGCAAAGAGCATCATCTTTTCTCAGAGGAGCGGCTGGTGAGTTTGAACAGTTAGCAGTTCAACACTGACCTGACCTTGCCTCAAATATGCAGGACCTGAGGGCATTCCACTGCCAAAGGCAGTTCCAAGGGAAATGGACTCCTTTTGATGCAGGAAGAGGATGGTATTGATGATCATCTAGCTACTCTCTACCACACCCAGACGTTGCCAATAAAAGGAGTAATATGAAGCAATTAAAATGCTAATTCCAGCAAAAAAGGCAGCACAGTTGAAGTTTAACAGGGTTTTTTTTTTTAGTATTTAGTTAAATATACCCTCTGTAAGTTTTACTATCTATTAGCATAAACACCCATGCTCTGCGTCTGGAAACTGGAATGACCTCATAGTAATTACTCTTTGGGCTGTGATCTGCATGGTCGGCAGTTTGAAACCACCAACAGCTCTGTGTGAGGAAGACTGGGCTTTCTCCTCCTGTAAACAGGTCCGGTGTCGGAGACTCACGTGCGGTCGTGAGTCAGCATTGACTTGATGGCACTGAGCGTTTGGCTTGGTTTATCTGTTATTATCACTCTAGCACTGCTGGAGCCCATCTTACCCACATGGGGGAAATCCAAGAAACCCCTAACCTAGCTAGTAAATTCAATACCAGAGCATATTCTGGGAATGATTGGTTTCCCTTTTATGCTTACTGCCAATAAAAAGGAATCATAGATGGATTGATTTAAAGAGTAAGTGGTTGTAGATTTATTAAGACTATCGCTGAGGTTTTTCCTTCCCCACAACGTGGTTTTCAGCAGCCTAGGATATACTGGATAATGGATAAAATTAATCTCCTTCCCTTTTCCCGAGGACTGATTCTTCCAATGTTCTTTAGAAATATTTTGAGTTGATCTCATGCTTTTTCATAATGTTTTTCTGGGCTGGGGAGTCCATGTTTAAATTCAATGTTCTCTTCTTGTTTCCGATGCCAACAAACCCCGAGAGAATGCTATGGGCCAAGGCTTTCCCTAAATCCTCCAGTTCTCAGCCAAACCCCAAAGTGGCTACCAGCCCTTCACCCCAGTGAGATTTGTGGCCCTGAGAGGAAGTCAGCCTTTATCCTCTCTGATGACCATTTCCAATAAGTAATTGGCCAGACTGACAGGCCACTTCTGTATTCTGAAAATCAGCAATTAGATCCATGGGAGTATTTCAACCCACACAACTGAGGAACAAGGCAAAGAACTCCTAAGCATGTTTGTGTCAAGATGTCGTGAATATTTTGCCCAACCAAGTATACCAGAAGTCAGCATTTTCTGCTAAAGAAATGTCTAAACTGAATGCCTATAGTCCAAGGATCCATATTTGTTTTAAATCTAGGCAATACAAGTTGTTGCCATACTTACTCTGTCTCATGCTCGGCTTGTTTGGACAGTCCTGAAGCTGATAGCCTTCACTGATGTGGGGACTTTTCAAGGCCAATGAGTTTCTTAAGATTATTAAGATGGTAATTCTTCCCCATGCCCTTGTTTAGTTCAGTTGATAGCTGACTTTTCTTAATCGCGGTTGAGTATTCCTGAAAGCGATGTTGCCTCAAGTAATTACATTTACCCTGAGGAACACTGGAGTGTCTCCACATAAGCACTGTTGAATATTTAGATCAATGACATATTTAAAACGTCTTTTCATCATCTATTTGATCGTCCGAGAGAACGCGCGCATCTATTCAGGATGTCATTTAGACCAACAAACTCCACACCCAATTTTGAATGTTCTAGTCTAAGATGTCATCATTCGTGTCTTACCATGTGTTATCAAATGGTTTTGAAAACAGTTCCATTGATCCTCGGGGGATTCATTTACTGTTTTAGGAAATAGCTGTAAATATTGGCACAAAAAATGTAGGTCAAGCAGATGGCACAGTGATTGAAGCACTCGGTCACTAAGCACAAGGTTGGCAGTGGATCCACCAGCCAACCCATGGGAGAAAGATTGGACGGCCTGCTTTTGTAAAGATTTACGCTCCTGGAAAACCTGTGGGGCAGTTCTATTCTGTCCCATCAGGCCATTATAGGAACTGGACTTGATTCAAGGGCAGTGGGTTTGATTTGGCATTAGGGAAAACAGAAGGATCATTGAGCCTTCCCAGTTTTTGCAGGGATGTCTGAAGGAGTGGGTCATGTGCAAAAACAAAATCAAATCACTGAAGAACTGGTTCCAATCCACACTGATTCTCTACTCACAGAACACAACTTCTCCATAGCGTTTCTTTACCGGACCGGAGAGCCAGACCTTCCCCCTGGGGAGAGGCTGATCAGTTTGAATCATTGACTGTCTTGTTGGCAGCCCTAATGCTTGACCCGCTGTGCCACCACGGCTCCTCTTGCTATACAAAGTAAACAGTAGTGCCGTCATGAACTTCATGTTTGTAGAGCTCTGAAATTACTAGGGAGTATTCTGGCCAATTTGTCCCTAACTCTCTGACTTTTGATAGGTCACTTTAACTTTTTCCTGTTTTGAATGAAAATCAAGCTTTTTGTGCCCAACAGGCGGCATGCTGTGAAGACATAATGAGTTAATATACGTGACAATTCAAAGTAAGAAATTGGAGTAGGGATGCCAGATAAAGTATAGGATGTACCAAAATTAAATAAATAAACCAACCCCAAAATCTCACTACCATCAAGTCGGTGCCAACTCATAAAATTTCTGACAAACGACCAGTCATTTTTGCTTGCTAAATCTTAGACGTGTAAATTGGGGGTATTGAAAAGCGTTCCAAAGGGCAGTCCTTTTTTAACCTCCAAAGGGAAAAGAAAATGTCTGTCTGTCCTTGTCACCTACATTGGTGACTGCGTTTTAGGGGCATTATTCAGGAACCCCATTCATCAGTCTTACAGAAAGCCTTGATAGCATTTCTGATTGTAACCTGAACCATTCACTGATCAAAATTGTTTGAAAGATTTGGAGATTCAGAGATATGCCAAGAAGAATTTTCATTAAAACGTACGTGTCTAATTGATTCCATTTAGAGATGAAGACTCAAGTCCACATTTGTCACATGATGGGTTGCCATTACCCAGGTCGCTAGAGGGAGGACCTCAGCTGAGTCTCCATGCTCCTGACTCCTGGTCAACTGTCTTCCCATGCCACCGTGGGACAAGGGTCAGCATAAATAAATAAATAAATTAAATTAAAAGGGCCAAGGGCTAAATGCAGGCAATCACATACTTTTGTTTACAAAACATGTTTGTTTGTTTTCAATAATTATACCTATTTGTTTACCAATTTTCTGTGGCTGCTTTCTCCCGGTGAGTGCTGTGGTCAAGTATGACTCATCGTGATCCCTTGTACCACAGAATGAAGTACCGCCTGGTCCAGTTCTCACGGCCTTCCGTCTGTTTGAGCTCATTGGGGCAGCCACAGTGTCAGTCTGTCTTGTTGAGCCCTTTCCTCTTTTTCCCTGACCCGGTACTTTACCAAGCATGATGTCCTTCCCCGGGGGCTATCTCTTCAGATCACGAGATGATGTCTCTCTTTATCTTTGCTTCTAAGGAGCATTTGGGGTGTACGTCATCCCACACACATTTGTTTTGTCTACATCCACACCATAATTCAAAGGCCTCACCATAATTCTAAGCCCTAGTTAGGTCTGTCTTATTCATTGCAGAATTCAGTCCTTGCAACAGAGACAATTTAGCCCGCGAACCCCGTCACTTGGAGAGAAACATCTGACAGCTGGAACTGCCAAGACTGCCTTGTTTTTCCAGATCTCAGGTTTTCCATCTCTGACAGAGTGCAGTGCCTCACACTTGTTTTAGTGGGAAATATACAAGTTGTTCTTTCCTGACAAGTTCCTGCCATACTTATGATTTTCTTTTTTTTTTTTTTAAATCAAT
>NW_022103905.1:12518796-12525116 GCF_000313985.2 Echinops telfairi
CTATAGGTCTCGATAGCCGGGCACCATCAGCCTTCTTCACCACACTTACTTATGCACACATTCGTCTTCAGCGTTTATGTAGGGAAGGTGGTCACACAATGATGGTTTTTGTTCTTTGGTGTCTGCTGCCTGTTCCCTTCAACACCTCCTGGTTTTCATACGTTTTACTTAGAAAAGTTTTACTTACTGTACTACCTAACCTTTTACAGGAAAACGCTTCTGAGTTCCTGTTGCAGGAGAAAAGGTTGTTATCCCTTCCACCTCCTGGCTGAGAAGTGTGGTAGTTATGTAATTTCATGTCAACTTGATCAATAGAGTTCAAGGATGGAGTCTAGACTGTCAATGAGGTCACAGCCTGATGATGTCTCTTTGTGGGCATGGCCTTTCTCTTGAGGATTCTGGTAACTTCCTGTGTTTCTCCCTGGTAGCGGGCCACACACACTCTCATGGCTTCCCCTTCCTACTGTTGAGTCACTCATGGAGCGAGAGGAGCTGGGTGGAAATTGCACCAGCACTGAGATAGTTCCATCTTCCCCTGGATCCAGAAGACTTTGTACCCACCAGCCCGTGATTTTCCGGCATTATCGCATGTGCGTCATTGATCTGGACTGGTCCGGGATGTTTTCTCAATATACACTTGCTCTTGCATGTAAAGCTCCCTCTTGTACTCATATGCGTTTCCCTGCATTTGTTTCTCTAGGGTCCACCTGAGTTTGTTCTACTCAGCACTGGCAGAACTATAATACATGCATACTTTTCAAAAACAAACAAAAATAAAGTATAAGCTGCACATAGCCACGAATAAATGCATAGATGTAACTGGAATAGTCACTGAATTTCAGTAGGTACATTATAATTGCCAGGACTGATTTTTCCACCTTCATCGATCCCATAAAGAGGACAGAATGTCTGATCAATGAGGAATACCTATTGAGGTCAAACTGTGCACAGGACATTGTGACGATTGTTGTGCAACGCCATCCAGTTAGGTCCCAATCAGAGTGACCCCTGTGTACCACAGAACAGAGTACTGGCTTGTTCTTTGCCATCCTCACAATGGTTAGTTTTGACCTCTCGCTGGTATTCCAAAATAAGGTACAATACATGGGCTTTGCCATCAAGCTGACAAATAAGTCATGTGGAAAAGGGCAAATATGTATCCCGTATATCACAATCCACTTAAATCATTTTAGAACACAGTGGGTTAGGGAATCCAGATGCCAACATCAAACTCATTGCCATCAAATGGATGCCAACTCATAGTCACTGTATAGGACAGGATACAACTGTCCCCTGTGAGTTTCTGAGACTGTAACCGTTTACTGGAGTAGAAAGCTCCATCTTTCCCCCTTGGAGCAGCTGGTGGTTTTGAACTGTGGGCCACAGCCCTACTCGTAACCATGACGCCATCGGGGGTAGCACATTAGACTGTCCAGTATGTTTTTGGAGATCAGACTGAGGAAACAATAAGAAACTGGTGCAGTCTCAGCAAACGAATGCTTGGTTATTGTTTTTGACAATGGTTATCACAGGAAGGCAGGAATTTCTACTCAAGCTGAAAGTGCCCAAGCAGCTTCCTAATGATCATCAGGCAATGGTAGAGTTAAGAGCTAAACTAGCCCTATAACGCCGAGTGCGACATTTTCCTAATATTTAATTGAATGCATATGTTAATAGAGATATTGATAACTATGAAAGTAAAGAATAAAAACAAAAAATTTTTTTTCCTGAAATTAAAAATTCAGGCGTTATAGGGCTAAATGGCTTTCAAGGTTGTCATCTGTCACTCTGTGATTAATGACCTTGGAGTCTTAGTTACGGTGATCTTTTCAGCTTCACCATAGACAATCTTCCAAACATAGGACCAGGTGGACGGACGTTCATAACCTCACATATGAATACTGAACTACTCTCCATGATTTCCTGATGGGACTGCTCTCATTTTGGAAATGCATTGCTTTTGTATAAATGATCTTCGGTGCCATATCTTTGCCTGATTGCTCCAATGGGTGGACAAGCATTAGTCTTTGCCAAGTTTGCTTCACACATTTTTATTTTTTTGAAGCTAAGCCACAGCCCATTAATTTGCAGGGGTATTTTGATGGCTGGGTGAAAAAAAATGTAATTTTCTAAGGCAACTGAGGAAGTCATCCAAATTGGATGCCATCTAGTCAATTCTAACTCAAAATGACTCTGTAGATCAGATTATACGGAACCCAAGGCTGTGATGGTTATGGGAGCACGGCGCCCCATCTCTCTACTATGAAGGATTTGGTGTGTCCAAACTGCCAGCCTTTGGGTTTTCAGCCAATAGCTGAAACCAGTGAGCTGCAGGTAGTGAATTTTGAATCTTAAAAGATGCCTTGTAAAACTTGTGCTTTGAATGACTGCTATCTGAACATTTTCCCTGGATGTAGTGCAGCCCATTTACCCATGTCAATTGAGCGGAATAAAGAGAACTTCTCGGTTAAAACTACAGCAGCAAGGAGACCACCGCAGTGCGGAACAACAGACTGTCTCTGTGCTGTTCGAAATGTTGGATAGCAACATCAAAACTCACTTCCCTCGAGGCAATGCCGACACTTAGTGACCCTACGAAAACTCTGTCTTTTTCCGGAGGTGAGGCTGGTGATTTCAAACTGCTGACCTTGCAGTCAGCAGCCCGACGTCTAACCACTATACCACCAGGGCTTCTGAAATCAGGAGACAGAGAGAATATTTACATTTAGCTTTCGAATTTCCACGTTTAGGAGTCACGTAGAGATGTTTTACATTAACCCAGGTTTCAAGGTAACCATGGAGAACAACTGTTGACCAGGAGCAAGCAAACAGAACAGTAAGGTTCATTACATCTTAGCCCATGTCTTTGTGGACACACTAACTAGGTAGTAGGGAGTAGCTTTAAAAAAAATGCTGTTATCACTAACATGTAATAAGAGAAGACTCTCAGCATTATGTGACCCTTTTAAGTGACATTCACGTCCAACTTGTTTATTTTTGAGCAGTGCAGCAAATTATAAAAATCCCATAGAGATGGCATTCAGGAAAGTACTTCAGGCTAGCTGCATATGTAAGGGTTAAAGGGGGTGGGGGAGTGTGCTGACTACATTCAATAAACTTACTTGAATTACACTATCACAAGGAGTGTCTGACTCCTGGGAATGTGAATTTTTGTTGATGCTGAATAGCCATATAAGGAGTAATTCTCAATTTTATGTAGGACTCTTTCCATATTTGCTGACAAGATAATCAAGGAAGCGAATGAGCAGTTATTGACACCTGTTCTGTGTTGCCTATTTTATACATCTTTTTCACTTAATCTTCAAAATGAAGTCAGTATTGTTGACCTTAGATATTAAAAGTGATTACTTCTCAGAGAATAGGCTCAGGCTGGTGTGGATTGAAGCAAAGGCATTAGCATTCTGATTTAGATCGGCTGGATCCCAAAGCCCATAGAATGGCTTTTTTTTTCAAACAATGTCTCCCACTAGCAATAAAGAACCCAAGAAACTGAGACGTGGGGCTGTTCCGATTTAGCCGCAGCTATTTATAGCTTGTTTGACACCAATCCAAATGTTTTCATTAAGCACTTGCTGTGTTCAAGGAACTATGCCAACTGTTATGGAAATTCAGAGATCTTTTGTCTGCCATCCTCAAGGACCCTCAAAGATCTTATCATCCAGTTAAGAATAAAAGACTCAAAGAGATGGAAAGATAACCGAAATTGCCAGGCAGCCCAAGCCAAGAGCTGACCGAGTGGAATATGTGTGACGGAAGTAGGGAGGAAGACACATCTTTCTGGCCACCGGAGAAACCGAGAAGGATTGGTATTAGTCTCCATCATGGCCACCCATCTGCCAGCTGGAGACTGCAGCCTGTGCATCGCTCCTCGAGAACACAGAGCTGTTTCGTGTTGCTGGCAAATTTGTGGTTGTGTGTGTGTGTTCACCTGAAAATCTGATTTCTGGTTTAAAAACAAACAAGCAAACCTCTGAGAAGATCTGGGCCCTGCAAAGCCACCTGGCAGAATCAGAACTAGGCTCCCCTGTTTGCTGTAGTGCCGTGCGTGATACTCACCGGGAGTATCTGCTTAGCTTCGCTCCTCTATGTATCTTCCCCGTGGGCATTTCCGTTTACAGTGCAGATGAGGAAACTGAGACCCAGAGAGGGCAAGATACAATTTCTAGAATTCCCAATTAATTAGTAAGAGAGGCTGATTTACAACCTAGTTTTCCTATTAGTATACTTTTTGGTTTTATTGCTGTGACTATTATTCACAAAAATCAATTTATACTCTGGGAGGGAATATGATGTCAAAAGAGGCATACAGTTCATTATGTGATACCCAGGAGACTGGATGTATTGGGACAGTTAGAGTTAATACTGTTTATACTATCAATGATTTCAATATCTAATCAAATCCCATCATTAAGCAAATTAATATTTCTACTGTGAAATATTTGAATGTTCACCATACATGGGAAAAATAAAGACCACACATAGTCACATGACAAATCAGGTTTTGACATAAAATGAGTTTGCATCAGTCACATTTTAATGAAATAATATCCTTTTTTAATTTACATTCTACAATTCCAGGAGCCCAAGAGGAAAGCGAATTTTGGGAATAATGAGGGCAACAAATGTATAGATGTGCTTTACACAATTGATCTATGTATTGTGATGAATTGTATGAGCCCCAATAAATTGATTTAAAAAAAATTTCAGAATTTCAAAGTCTTATGGATAACTATAACTCTTGAGTCCATTGCCTCGGTTTCCTTATCTATAAAATCAGGGTAATGAGAGATCCTATTTCATATGACTATTCTGGAGTGTAAAAGTAACATAAATAGATAATAGTGTCTGCAATATAGTGAAATATGTATAAAATGGTTATTGTTATTTTTTACTTATACTATGTTTAATTAACATATTTGCTTCATAAATCAAACTATTGGTTTGTTTTTCTGAAATCACCTCATAAGTGTCTTTAAAAGCATACAGAAACAGAACATAAAATAGTGAGACTCGATAGGAGTGACTTGGCTTGACCATGCCCTTTTTTTTTCTGTAAAGCCCCTAGGCAAAGAATACTTTTGACATTTTTAAATAGATGGAAAAACCAAATCAAAAGAAGAGAATATTTTGTGACATGGGAAATTATATATATAATTCAAATTCAGTGTCCAGGCATGAAGTTTAATTTAGACAGTCACACTCATTTATTTCCTTGTTGTCTATGAGTGTCTTCTGGTCAGATTCAGCTATTGCAATAGATATTGAATAGCCCACCAACTCTAAGATATTTTTTGTGGTACTTTTAATCGAAAAAGTTTGCTGACCCCAGTCCTGATTTTCCTGGCCAAATTGCTTGATATTTTTGCTTTTTCCAGTACTTTATTTGTTTGTCCTTTACTTGTTATTTCTGACCTTGCCGAGCAAACCCATTTCAATCTAGTTGGTTTTCTAAGATACCTTGGGATTTGCTTCTCCTAGAAATAGTCCCCTTCTCTATTGCAGAGTGTGATGGTTGCCTGTCTTTCCTTAAAAATTATCTTGAGGAGAGCAATGGGAAATTTATCTCTAGATAAAGTTGGTAATCAATGTAAATATGTTGTTTTGTTATTGGTTGTCAGTTGTTTCCGATTCATAAATATTCTGTGTATGAAATAGTAAAACCCTACTCACTACTGCACTATCCTCACCATCATCCCTGCGTTTGCGTCCATCGTGATCAATGCCTCAGTCCATCTTGTTGGGAGCCTCCTTCCTCCTTTTTGTTAGCCTACCTATCATGATGTTCTTCTGCAAGAACAGGGCCCTCCTGATGATATATATGTCACAAGTATATGAGATGAACTCTTGCCATTTTGGTTTTTAGGGATCATTCTGGCGGTACTACTTCCAGCATAATTCTATTTGTTCAACTGGTAGTTGACATTATTTAGTTGACTAATTTAGTTCACATTATTTATGAAAACCCTAATTCATGGGCATTCTTATTTTTTCCTCCGTATTCATCACCTTGGTTTAGCATGCATGGGAAGCTGTTGAAAGTACTGTGGCTTGGGTCAGGTAAATCTTAATCTTCAAAGGAACACTTTGTTTGCTAACAGTTTAAAGCGACTTTTTGCAGCCCATTCAAGATGTTGTTTTATTTCCTGACTGCTACTTCCACGGTCATTGATTGCGGGTACAAGTAAAATGAAATCATTGCCAGTGTTCGTCTTTACTCCAGTTTGTGGTGATGCTTTATTGCTCTGTTTGTGAGGGGTTTTGGTTTCTTTTTGTTGAGAGGTAATGCATATTGAACCTGT
>NW_022103905.1:12525822-12539180 GCF_000313985.2 Echinops telfairi
TTTTTTTTTTTTTTTGCCAGCCCTCCACTTTACCAAACATGATGTACTTCTCCAGGGAATGGCCTCTCCTGACAATAGGTCCCAAGTATGTAAAACTAAGTCTTGCCATCTTTGCCTCTAAGGAGCACTCTGGCCTTACTTCTTCCAATTCTGATAGGTTTGTCCTTTTAGCAGTCCATGGTACTTTCCATGTTTTTCTCCAGCACCACAATGCAAATGCATCAACTCTTCTACAATATTCTTCATTCAATGTGAAACTTTCACAAGCATAGGATGCCATAGAGACTACCACAGCTTAGGTCAGGAACACACTTCAGTCCCCAAAGTAACCTGCTTGTTCTTCAGTACTCTAAAGAGGTCGTTTGCAGCAGATTTACCTAATGCAACCTGTATTTAGCCCTCTTGAAGACGGCTTCCATGAACATTGATTGTGCATTCAAGTAAGACAAAATCCATGACAACTTCAACGTTTTCTCCATGTATCATGATGCTACCTGCTACTTCAATTGTGAGGATTTTGAACTTTCTTTCATTGAGTTGTCATCCACATCGAAGGCTTCAATCCTTGATCTTCATCAACAAGTGCTTCAATTGCCCCTCACTTTCAATAAACAAGGTCGTGTCATCTGCATACTGCAGGGTGTTAATAAGGCTTCCTGATGGAGCACTCTTTTTCATATAATTAGCTTCTCTGATGATTTTCCCAGCATACTGATTGAACAAGCATGGTGAAAAGACACAACCCTAAGGCACACCTTTCCTGATTTTAAATCATGCAGCATTCCCTTGTTCTGTTCACACAGCTGTCACTTGATCCATGTACAAGCTCTGAAGGGACAGAAGGAAGTGTTCTGGAATTCCCATTCTTCTCAAAGTGATCCAGTTTATTATTGTCCATGCAGTCCAAGGCCTTTGCAGAGTCGACGAAACACAAGATTTCATCAAAAGACTAGTAAGAGAGCCCACAGACTGGGAAAATATATTTAGTAATAACATAACAAAATCTACAGCATCCTGCAAGCTTAGAACAAGGGGTGGGAGAGGGGAAGCATAGTCCACTGCAGAGGTGGGCAAAAGACTTGAACGTAAGATTCACTAAGGAAGAAACCAGAATGGCCAATAAACATATGGGAAAATGGTAAGGAAAAAGAAAAAAGCCACTCGTGCCACATGTGAACTCTGCTAGCTCTGTTCCCAACTCTCTATGCATCCCATGTAGTGTGAGACCGTCAGGGCCACCAAACTGCCACACAGACAACTCACATCAGCAGTCACTATAAGAAAGAGCAACAAATTGCAACGTCTAAAGAGGATCTGAATCTAGTGATATATATAAAAGAAGCAGACTTTGAACCACCACAGAAAGAAATCTTCAATATGCTGCTTAGTCATACAGGATATGAGGGGATCAATACAGGAAAAGGATGAAAAAATAGAAAGGATAGAGTCCACAAACCAAAGGGAAATACAAGAGTTAAGGGACAATGCAGTAGAAACAAAGAAAATGATAAAAGGCTTACCAACAGGCAGAGAATTGTATCAACGACCTTGAAGATAGCCAACCAGAATTCAACAAAGGTGAAAGAAAATCAAACAAGATAATTAAAGAAGCTGACGAAAATCTGAGAATAATGAGCATGCTATGAAGATAAACAATATTAGAATAATTAGAATACCATAGCAAAAATATACGAAGAAATCAGCAGCCAAAATTGGGAGGGAATTAATTCATGGAAGAAAACTTTTCCAATTTAATAAAGGAGGATCAACAATCATCCAGGGAGCAGAGGACACCAATTAGACAGAACCCCAAGAAGAACACTACAAGGCATATAGTAATCAAAATAAAAATATCCAAGTTTGAGGAAAAGGAGAAAATGATACAGTCCCTATAAGGGTAATCAGAGAAGAATATCCTCAGACTTATCAGTAGAAACCATGAAGAAGAGGAGAGGATGGAGTAGCATCTTCAGAAAGTTGGAGGAGAATAACTGTAGCCCAAGAATCCTCTACCCCACCAAACTCTCCATCAAAATAGAAGGTGAGGTACTAGTTTTCTTATATCAGGAAAATTCAGAGACTATGTTTAAAAGAATCCAGCACTACAAAATGACTTTCCGACTCACTTTAGAGAGAACACCCACCCCACATCCACAGAACACAAACTTGTGACCCCTGCATAGTGTAACACTATCCAGAAGTCAACACACTGAAAGCAACGCCCACGACGTCTTTGACTTGACAGAGAAAAGAAGGCAAGAATGAATCCCCCACACATACACAAAACATAGCTAAGGAGGCAGGTGGGAAAATATCGATCACAAAAGGCATGAGATGACAGCAAAGAATGCACAGATGGATTTGAATGGTCTGAACTCAGCTTTAAAAGACAAACACTAGCAAACTGGATTAGGAAACAAAACTCATCAATGTGTTGTTTGTAAGAGATGCGTCTCAAGCTTAACGACTAAAAGAGGTTGACAATCAATGGATGGCAAACGGGATAGCAAGCAAATTGCAATTCTAATCTCTGACAATACTGATCTCAAAGTGCAGGACATAACAAGAGATAAGTATAGGCACTATATAATGCTTAAGGGATCAATAGACCAAGGGTCAGTGAGCATAATAAATACATATGTGCCCAATGAGTGACCTGGGAAATGTGTCAAGCAAATCCTTAAAAAGTTGAGAAAAGAAATCACAGGATGGAAATTTAGGCTTCAATACACTGCTCTCCAAGAAAGACAGAGCAGCAGGAAAAATCTCAACAAGGGGGCTATTATCTGACAACTTGACCTGATAGATATTTTCAGAGTTTTCCACCCAACTGAAAAAAATATATGCATTTTTGTTTTAAGTGCACATGACACATATTCACATGGTGGGACACAAGCTGAGCTTGAGTGAATTAAAACATACAGGTGTCACACAGACTTCCTTCTCTGACTATTATGCCATAAAGCTGGAAATCAAGAACCGAAACACAAGGGCGAATACATGGAGGTTAAATAACTTACTTCTTCAAAATGACTGGTATTGGCCCAAATTAGAGACAGAATTAGGAAGTTTCTAGAAACTAATGAGAATGAGAATGCAACATACCAAAACCTATGAGATATAACAAAGGCAGTTATCAGAGGATGCTGGATAGCGATAAACGCACCTATGAAGAAGGAAGAGAGACTTATAATCAACACCCTGTCACAAAACTTTCAGTTGGAACAGAGTCAACAGAAGGACCCCTCTAATGGCAAAAGAAAAGAAATAATAAAAATCAGGGTGGAGATAAATGAGTAGTAAAACTAAAAACCAATAGAAAAAAATCAACTCAGTATAAAAGCTGGTTCGGAATCAACAAACCATTAGCAAGCCTAACAAAAGACAGGAAGAACACATCAATATCCAGGATGAGGATGGAACAAGGGAAATTCCAACAGACCCTAATGAAATAAAAAGACTAATTACATAGTCCTACACAGGACTGTAGTCCAAGGAATTCAACAACTTGGAAGACATGGACAAATACCTGAAAACACAAACCCTCCCCCAACGGCCTCATACAGACATCAAAAACTTTTACAAAAAGAAGAAATAGATAAGGTTATCAAGGAACTACCAACTGAAAAGGCCCTGGCCAAGGTGGCTTCACAGGAAAATTCTACCAAGCTTTCAGGGAAGAACTGACACCTATCCAACACAAGCTCTTCCAGAACAGGAAAGGATGGTAAACTCCCAGACACATTCTCTCAAGCTGATATCAGTATAGCACTGATACCAAAGCCAGGCAGGGATCTCACAGGAATAATGAACCATAGGCCCATATCTCTAATGAATACAGATACAAAAAACCCTTAACCACATTTTCTGATACCCTCTGCTTTGGCCATGCTCCATCTGACATCAGCAATGATACCCCTTGTTCCATATCCTCTTCTGAGCTTCTGGCATTCCCTGTTAATATACAGCTGCAAACATTGCTGGATGATCTTAAACAAAATTTTACTTGTGTGAAATATTAGTGATAGCGTTCTGTAGCTTGAGCATTCTGTTGGGTCACCTTTCTCTGGAATGGGCACAGTTATGGATTTCTTTCAGTCAGTTGGCCAGGTAGCTGTCTTCCAAATTTCCTGGCATAGTTGAGCGAGTGCTTTCAGGGCTGCCTCAGCTTTCTGAAACATTGCAGTGGGAATTCCTTCAATACCTGGGGGTGTATGTTTGGCTCATGCATTCGGTGCAGTTTGAAGTGCTTCCTCCAGCACCATTGGTTCTTGCTCATATGCTACCTCCTGACACGCTGGGTTGTCGCTTAATTCTCTTTCCTACAGTGACTGTCTTCTTTCCATCTTCTCTTGTTTCTTCCTGCATCATTCAATATTTTGCCTATAGAATCTTTCAAGAATGCAATTCGAGGCTTGACTTTTTTCTGGAGTTCTTTTAGTTTCAAATATGCGGAGTGTGCTCTTCCCCTTTTGTTTCCTAATTCTAGGTCCTTACATATTTCATTATAATATTTGACTATCTTTTCAAGCTGCCCTTTGAACTTTTCTGTTCAGCTCCTTGACTTCATTCTTTGTTCCATTTGCTTTAACTACTCTATGATTAATAGCAAGTTTCAGTGTCTCTTCTGCCATCCACTTTGATCTTTACTTTCTTTCCCATCTTTTTGAATGATCTTTTGTTTTCTCCATAAATGATAATTTTGATGACCTCCCATAGTTCAACAGGTCTTCTGTCATTAGTGTTCAGTAAATCCAATCTGTTCTTGAGATGTTGAGGTGGGACAGACTCAAGGTCCTATTTTGGCACCTGTGGACTTGTTTTAATTTCTTCAGCTTTATCTTGAACTTACATATGGGCAACTGATTGTCTTTCCCACAGACTGCCTTTGGTCTGGTTTTAGCTGCTAATATTGAGTTTCTCCATCACGTCTTCCCACAGATGTAGTCAATTTTATTTTTGTGTACTCCATCTAGGGAAGTCCATGTGTAGAGTCACCTTTTGTGTTGTTGAAAAAAAAAAGAGGTATTTGCATTAAGCAGGTTATTGGTTGTGCAAAATTCTATCATGTCATCTCCAGATTCATTTCCATCACCAGGTCCATATTTTCCCACTACTGTTCCTTCCTCTGGTTTCCAACTTTTGCATTCCATTCACCAATAACTCTCAATGCATCTTCATTGCATGATTGATCAATATCTGACCTAAGTCACTGGTAGAATTCTTCAATTTCTTCATCACTACCTTTTGTGGTTGGTGCATAAAGCTTCAAGGGAGCTTCCAGACTAAGAACAGACAACAAAAAAGGACTTAGCTCCCTACTTCAGAGGGAAAAGCTACTGAAAAGCTTCCAAGCCTTTCTAAATACTGAAAGCCTAAATCAAGGAAGCAGGACGTTGTCAGACATGCTGCCGGCAGATGGCTCCGAGGGCACTGGCGATGTGACTGAAGAGACGTTGGTTTCTTGGAGGGAGTCAATCATGGGGACGTGAGTCAGGTAAAGCCTGTGGGAATGGCACCTACAGGATCTTCATTTGCTGATGCGGCAGGTCTCAAGGTAGAGAGAAACAGCTATAAAAATATTCTAATGACTGGAATTTGGAATGTGCAAACTATGAATTTAGGAAAATTGGAAGTGGTCAAAAATGAAATGGGACACGTGAAGAGCTTTGTTTTTTTTTAAACATTTTATTAGGGGCTCATACAACTGTTATCGCAATCCATACACACATCAATTGTGTAAAGCGCATTTGTACATCATTCTCAAAACATTTTCTCTCCACTTAAACCCCCGACATTAGGTCCTCATTTTTCCCCTCCCTCCCCGCTCCCGCCTCTCTCCTGAGCCCTTGATAGTTTATAAATGGGTATTTTGTCATATCTTGCCCTGTTCAATATCTCCCTTCACCCACTTTTTGGTTGTCTGTCCCCCAGGGAGGAGGTCACACACAGTTCCCTGTAATCGGTTCCCTCTTTCCTACCCATTCTCCCTTTACCCTCCCTGTTTCTCCACTCACACCACTGGTCCTGTAGGGCTCATCCGCCCTGGATTCCCTGTATTTTCAGTTCCTATCTGTACCAGTGTACATCCTTTGGTCTAGCCAGACTTGCAAGGTCAAATTCGAGTCATGGTAGTGGGAGCGGGGAGGAAACATTTAGGAACTAGAGGAGAGTTGTGTTTCTCATCGTTGTTACATTGCTCCCTGACTGGCTCCTCTCCTCCCCGAGACCCCTCTGCAAGGGGATCTCCAGTGGCCTACTAATGGGCTTTGGATCTCCACTCCACACTCCCCCCATCATTCATTAGGCATTAGTCAGCTGAAATGGACTTGTAGTGTTAATTTTGGATGGGAGAATCGTATGATTAATATGCCAGTAGTTGCACAATCAAGAGGAATGATGTGGCATTCATTGTCAAAAGGATCTTGCTAAATCCATCATGAAGTGCAATACTATCTTTGATCAGATTATATATATACACTTTCAAGGAAATCGAATCAATATAACTATTATTCAACTTTATGCACCAACCATAAAAGCTAGTGATGAAGAAACTGAAGCATCATTTTCAAATACTTCACCTTAAATAATTCACTCATTGGTGATGTAGACTTATATTATTTAATCAATATAATATAGTTGAAGTCAGGCAGATTTATGTTTTAGTATCTACTGGTGGCTTAAGCCTCAGTTTCCTCACCTGAAAAGTAAGGAACGACTTCAAAGTATGTATGTAAATAGCTTTTCACAGAATCTCAAATTGAATACTTTTTTCATAAATGATGGTGGTTAATATTATTGGAGATATTGAGCAGCTATTGTGGAATATCAGTTGATACAACGTACTGTAATTGATTATTGCAAATAACTGCTTTGGGGTCAATTAAATGAAGCTTCCACATGTATTTCATTCATGTGTCCTTGTGCGTACATGTGCACGAGCATTCCCTGTGTAAGACCTGTCCCCAGATACAATAGTCTCAGAAAATATTTCTCAAACATTAGATATCTGAGCATAAAAAGAACATATTTTTTTAAAACCATTATATTGGGGGTTTATACAACTCTGATCACAGTCTATATATATATATATATATCCATTGTGTCAAACACATTTGTATATTTGTTGCCCTCATAATTCTCAAAACATTTGCTGTATACTTGAGCCATTGATATCAGCTCCTCATTTTTCCCCTCCCTTCCTGTCCCCCTCCCTCATAAACACTTGATAATTTATAAATTATTATTATTTTATCATATCTTACACTGCCCAACATCCCCCTTCACCCACTTTTCTGTTGTCCATCCCCCAGGAAGTAGGTTATATGTAGAACCTTGTAATCAGTCCCACCTTCTTAAATTTGTCTCAAAGGGATTATACTAGTTTCTCAGTACTGTTATTATGGAAGAATCACAAATGATGAAGATCAAAATTTTTATTTTCTCACAGTTGTAAACATTAATCACATGGTTTCTATCTTCCTCTGTTTGTGGTTTCCATGTGTGTAATATGATCTTTCTATAACTCAGAAGTGATCAGATTTAGGCTACTTCCATATTAATATGGCCACATTCATATAACAAAGAAAACCTGTTTTAAAATAGGATTATATCCATAGATATATAGGAGTTAAGATTCCAGCACATATTTATGAAAGATACAATTCAGTTCATAACAGGAACCTTGGAAATCATCTAGTTAACTGCCTTCATTTTATATAGGAGGCTGCTCTGCAACTTGTTTAAGGTGAAGTAGCTAGTGCAAGGCCAAGTCCAATTCAAAATAGGACACTCTAGATTTCTAGGCCTTCTCTTTCCACTCCCTCACTCAGACTCTTGCATTTAATTTAATTTACATTTAAATTCTTCTCTTTTCATTTGTAAATACAGGAAAAATTTGAAAAAAATATATTTTTAAATGCTTACAATTTCCTGGAAAACACCACATTTGCTTGGTAGTTGAAACAGGCACAGTTCAATTCTCTGTTCAGACCCCTGGAGGCTCCTAGCAATGAAGAGATGTTTGTCTCTACATCTACTTCATAGAGTTTACTTCAATATAAAGAAACTAGGGATTTGAATTTCTTTCATCATCCCACAGCCCCCAAATGCATACCTTTAACTTTACTCCCTTGTTCTGTTTTAGATGAACTTTCAGTGGTAATATGCTTTGCTGTGCAATAGGGATGAAAGAGATGAAGGGGTTGGACAAATATTTTTGTTTTCTCTCCATGTGAAGCCAACATTATTACAGTGATTTAGATATGTAAAAATGGTTTTAATGTATTTTTTAAACTGCAGAATGAATGGGTTTACCCCTATTTTTATACATAAAAGAACAACCTCTAAGAAACAAATGACGATCAAGGTACTTGACTAGTTAGCCACTAAACTGGATGTTAGGTTCTGATCCTTAGGTAATAAGCCCAGACTCCTTTATAGAAGACTAGCATCATCTCTTTTCCTATTGGCATAGGCCTCAAGTCACCTTGGAAGAAAAAGGAAAGAAAAAAAGAAGAAGAATGACTACTCAGAGTGAATATGGTGCATATCTTGCTTAGAAAAATACCAAATATGTATTTGTAGTACAGATTATTAAACAATTTCTTTCTAGTGTGCACTTAAGTGCCTTTTATTATTTGCAAATTGCATTTCTTCTTTAAAAAGACTTCCATTTTTGAAGCATCCAATTTAGTAATCGGCACAAATACTTACAGCTTTATTGGTCCCATAATATCTAATTAAATATAATAACAATAATTACAGACCAACTTGCTAAATAGGAAATTGCTACCTAAACAAATAATGCCTGCGTGATTTTCTTTCCCCATCACTTTTCGTCGTCGTTTCGGTCTTTCTGTTCTGTTCTTTTAAGTCAAGTGACTTTAAGTTCCTGTTCCGTAATGTGAATGAGGAGGCCTGGTGGCACTGGAGCTACAGGAGGGCCTGCTAACTGAAAGATCAGCGGTTCGAAATCACCTGTCTCTGCATGAGATTTACACTCTCCAAGCCACGTGGGCAGGTCAACCTTGGGTTCTAGGGTTACTGTGAATCAGAGTTACCTTGATGTCAATGAGTTGGAGTGTGTAATCTGAATGCATTGGACTTGATTATCTCTAAAATTCCTTTTGTGCAATTTTGTGGACATAAGGATTGATTTGGTAATGATAAATACCCTCCTGTTTTCTTAATGAAAACACATTTAATTCAAATGATCGGTTTATGGCTTTACATCTCCAGACGCATGTCTGTTTTCTTCCTTGTTTTCTAGAGGTAGGGTCCTGAGTGTAAATCCATCTTCTCTACAACCATTGTCATTTGTTAGGAATGTGAACTTGATTGAGCCACTTGACTTCTCTAAGCTTTAGTTTCCTTAGTAGTTAAAGAAGGCTAATGATACTTACCTCACATGTGTATTATAACCATTAAAGATAATTAATATTTAATGTCTACCAAAAATAATGACAATTTGGAAAATATTAAACCACTTACTGCTTTAAGAAATTAATTAATTTTTTATAAGTTTATCCATAGTAGAAGTCACACACAAAAATCATTCCCAAATAATGTAATATGAATATACCGTTATTTGTAAGTACCAACATTTTTCATTTAAAAATAAAACACTGATCTTTTTTCCTACTTCATGCAAATGTGCATACGAGTCCAAAGGCATTGGTTCTAATGATTAAAAAAGTGATCAAATGGCATTATTATCTCTCATATGAGAATAAAATTGCCTTCACAAGAGAAAAACATTTTTTTCTCCTTTATTTATTGCTAACCAAGCATTATATCACTAGAGAAAAACATTTAAACACATTCAACTATCAATAATATGTATGGATTTCTGTATTTGAAATCCAGGCTAGGCACATCTATAGAGACATTAACTGGATTAATAGTTACCTAGGGACATGGCAGAGGAGGTTTATGGAAACTAGGAAGCTAATAACAATAATTACATAAAGAAAAAGTATTCTAAAATTGATTGTCGTGATGATTGCACAACTCTTCTTAATATGATTTAACTATTGAGGTGTGTGATATGTGAATTATATGCCAGTAAAAGACATGCATAAGAATAGTTAGAGTACTATTATGAAAGTAGAGCACCAGACATTTTCTTTTCAATTTGAAATTTCAAAATTTCAAATTTAATTTTATTTATTTAGCTTTAATGGACAGAAACATATTTTCTCATAATTAGCACCTGAACCTTTCTTATGATGCACAGTTAGACGAATTAGAAGCACAAATCTTTAGGCTAGTCAATGGCTGAACAACTTTCCTTCTTCTTTGGGATCCACTATTTCAGCCTCAAACTGGAAACCACCGTTATTTAACAACAGTAGAATATATAAACAGTGATACTCTACATTAGTTATTCTCAACAGGGATGCTTTTGCCCCTCTTGGGTATTTGTTAATGCCTAAAGACATTGTTGATTGGGGAAACTTAGTGGGAGAAATGGTACTACCTATGAGCATCTAATCGGCAGAGGCCAGAATCATTGCTTAAAATCCTATATAACACACAGGACAGTCCCGACAAGAGAGATTTATCCAGTTCAAATGACGAGGTGGAGATGTCCGGTTCTATGGCGATGAGAATGAGCGAACGTCACCTGTGAAAACGAAGGAAGGGGAGAAAAGGTCCATAGCAAAATAGTGCAGACTGTAGGGTTTCTTTTATATCAATGAAAAAACGAACCCAAAATGATAAGATTAGGAGGTATCCATTCAGGACAACTCAAAAGAAAACCAAGAAAATTGTCACGGGAGTCCGAATGGTAGTGACCTCTGGGGTGGTGGGAGGCCTGGTGGAGTACTTTCAAGGGGTAGTGCTCCTGACCATATTCCGTTTCCTGACCCGGGCAGGAGTTTTATGGATGTTCACTCCTATCATAATGTTTGAACCCTCTATTTAATTTTGTACTGTGGCTTTTTTGTGTCCGAGGAGTTAAAATGGTTAACCATCAAAGAAAAATGAAGAAAACTCTGTATGAGGCTTGATGGGAAATTTTGGCAGGCCACTCCTTTGCCTTCTAAAGGGGCTGAAGTGATCCTTTGAGAAACTGTAGGGGGAAAGTGTATAGATAAAAACTACTTATCCCTAAGTTTTGTTTTGAGCAATGATCTATTTCTAAGAATTGTCAGACCGAGTATTCCCATTATCCTAAAAGATTAGATGGCATAACCCCGAAAAAAGAAAAATGAGCAGAATTATAAAAATCACACTGTTTACCCTGGCAATCAGTTTCTAAAAGACTATGGCTTTTGAAAACCCTATAAACGAGTGCTACTTGCACTTATCAGCTGGAATAGACCAAAAGGCAGCCACCACCACCAGATAATATTTTATCCTAAGATAAATTATTAATCCCCAAACTGGGGACTCAACAATCGGCTTGATATTCCTTTAATAAAAGAAGAGCATAAATCTTTTCTTAGCTGTTGTGCTTTGTAATTGCCCTAAAATGATAGTCCAAAATTAGAGAGAACGAGGTGGTGGAAAAGGAATCATAAATCTGCTGAAATGCAGTGATGCGCTGCCAGGGAAATTGTCTTATTTGTTGAAAGTTGAACACATTACTGTTGACTTCACATGTACCACGTGTGATGCTAATTTTCTACCTCACTGCTCCTGTGTGTCTGGAAGGGCTATTTCCTCTTCTCCTAGCAACATAAAATTAAGCTTACCTGACTGAGGCAAGTACCATTCAGAGTCTCTGTTTTTTTCCCCTTCTTCTTACAGTTTTCATTTCAAGCTGTGGTCATAAATCCCGACCCAGACAGAACGGCCTCAAAGTCCGGTTGTGTTCATCTTACTAATATTACAATGTTGATTCTGACTTTTGTATAGATATCAATTGTCTTAGTGTAGCCTATGCTTTGGGGAGTAGGGAAATCAATTTTAGTTTGTGATAGAATAGAGAATCAGAAAATTTTAAAAGGTTGTGGAAATCTAACAGTTTATCAGTGCAGGCGGCCCTCCCATCACATGGTGGATAGATTTCTAGCCTGTACTTTAGCACAACTGGTGCCAGGGAGCTCATTACCTAACTGGACATGTCTGCATTTTTGTAGAGCTCTCCTTATGTAGAGTTCTTAACACTGAACTTAAAGTTAAAGTGTGTAACCTTGCATTTTTTCAATGCTGTTAATCTTTCTGGATCTATCGTTGTTGCTATGGTTTGTGGAAAATTATCTGTCCACTATTTTTGGTAATCAGAACATGCTGATTAGTTTACAGATTGTGAACGATTCCCTAAAATCCTCCGCCGTGCAAATTATGGGCTTAAATTAGTGAGATGCGCACTACCCAATAAACTAGGTAATCATGGGTTTACTTGCATATACTAATCTGTAGTGAACAATTTCACATTGTGCTCTACCTCTTGGGCAAGTCTTCTCAGTTACTTTATCTGTAGTACAGTGACATCTATTTCTCTCCCAACCCCACGGTGTCTTCCTACAGAAGCAAATCCTCTTTTTAAATTTACAATCCCTGATAGAAACAGAATAGCCAGTAAGCAAGGTAAACACGGGTTCATTTAAGCTTATTTACTAATCTGTACTGAACAGTTGCACATGCTGTTCACCACAGCTCAACTAAACTCTCACCTTGCCTTCTGGATAATTGGCCCCTGGTTACCAAACTAGGTCGATTTCTTTAGTGTAACACTGAGAGATGCATCCAGAACGGTTGCTTTAGACAGAAGCTTGTCTAGGCATAAAGGCAAATTATTATAGATCAGCTCTGGGTACTTAAGAGGTTATATTGGAATGTCTTTCCATTTCATATTACTGCAACTTATTTTCTCTAACGTCCAAAGCTGTTTTTCTACCAGAGACCAACTGAAAACCTATCAAATAATTTTCCATCATGATAAATTCTTGTTAACTCGGAGATTGAGCAGAAAGGAGCTTAGAGATAATCTGCAATATTATTTAAACACCTCTTATTAAATTGTGGAACAACACAGAATGAATTTCATTGCACTTACCATACATTCAACATCTAAGAACAAATTTAGTCCAAAGACAGGATTGAAATATATATAAATAGTACCCATGTGGTTTAAGACTCTAGAATATTTTATGGATCTATGGATTTTAGAATAACTTAAAGTTACTCTCTTAAGATAGTCTTACAGTGTTTGTATCAGTGTTCTTTATATTTGAAACACATTAGACATAGCTGTTGAAACAGCAGTTAAGTTCCTCTTTCTCCCCCTTCTCCCCTTGTCACCTGCTACAGTCTTAATTTCTCAAGATGTAGCAGGGGTCCTCAAACTTTTTAAACAGGGGGCCAGTTCACTGTCCCTCAGACTGTTGGCGGGCCGGACTATAGTT
>NW_022103905.1:12539280-12543225 GCF_000313985.2 Echinops telfairi
CATATCTTATTTTGAAGTAAAAAAGCAAAGTGGGCAAAAACACCGGATGGGCCGGATAAATGTCCTCGGCGGCTGCATGTGGCCCGCGGGCCGTAGTTTGAGGACCCCTGATTGTAGACAACCGCCTTCCTTCGACCTTGGTTCCTGATCTCCAGTTTCAGACAAGTCAGTCTTTCATTCTTAGAAGAAGCTGGGCAGATAAAGGACACGTTACCCTTGTGTTTTCAGGTCTGACTGTGAAGGGAAAGGAACATTCTTACACAGCGTTGTCTTTTACAACTTTGGGAAAGTGTGAATGTAGATGCACTACCACTTGATTATACATGTTGAAATTGTCGACTCAGAAGGTATTTTGTTTTTATGCTTTTTTCATGGAGAGACAGACAGAGAGACAGAGTGATAGGGGGGGAAATGCAATGTAGGTATTGTTCCCAATGAGAGACACTTTCAAATAGGTAGGGGCCATGCTGATTGTCAGAATTTTTTTCCAAAAAAGTATTATACCCCACCCCAAATTTTATTTCCCAAAAAACTGGTATTGGTTTTGTTTGTTGTTGCTGTGGAACTGGTTATTAAATTATAGCGTGGCTATAAATAGGTTTATCTGCTCCTGGAATGTGGATCTGATTCTCCATCCTTTTTAACCAGGTTAAATTTGACTTAGGAGTTGAGATTGTAAATCACGGAGAGAATGAACGCCCTCTATTTATATTCTTACCTTTCACGTCTAACCTTAGAGGAGACCATGCCTTTTATAGTTTCACTCCACACTCGTATTGGAAGCAATACATGGGAATTTCAAGGATTTCTGCTAATTCAGGCATACTTTGTGTCTTCCAGTGCTGAGGGAAAGGGATAGAGAAGAAGGAAGTGGTCTCAAACGAGTGAAATGGAAGAGTATGTAGGATTGGTGCACTTCTGCGTTGGAAGCAGAGAACAAGGGAGAGATAAAGATCTTGAAAGTTCTAGAAGCTTGGTGCTGCGCTGGACAGTATTGTGATTCGACTGAATACATGGCCTCAGATTCTCAGTCACCCTCTTAGAGGTTTATACTAGGCCTCCTTAAAGCTCCTTCCTCTCCCCACTTCTCTATGCTTCTGCCTTGACAATTCAACCCCTCTTCCAGTGGTTCATGAAACTTCTTCATGTCGAATGCTGGGCAAACCTTCTTCATATGTATAAGATGGGATTAAGGGGCACTAGTGGAACAAGATGGGATTAAGGGGCACTAGTGGAACAGTGGGCTAGGCATGGGGCTGCTAAGCATAAAGCCAGCAGTTTAAACCCACAAGCTGCTCGGTGAGTTAAAGATGAGGCTCTCTGCTCATACCACGAAGGAGCAATTCTACTCTGTCTTGTAGGGTCACTGTGAGTCAGAATTGACTTGTTGGCAGTTTTTTGTTTTTGTTTTTAACCTTACCAGTTCTTGTTAAACTTACTGGGGGAGAATGCCGAGTCCTAGTATAGTGTCTAGAACAAAGAACTTATTTTTCTAGATGTGGCAGCTCATTATTTGGAAGACTGTGTCTTGACTTATTTCTTCTCAGTGTAATGGGACAAAGGATGTGAGATGTCAGATTTCACTGGGGTTTGAGCTTGACATGGCTAAGTGGCCACAGAATAAAGCTTTCAAATCCTTCTTGTGCGTATTTCAGACAAAGCAGTTTTAAGGGGGTATCTTCCCCAAGTTAGAGGTAAATGTGTGCATATATGTGACATTGTGTGAGTAGGTATGTTCATCAGATAGGAGATGCTCTGGACTAAATAGAAAATATATACAGTCTTTCCACATCATTTTCCATATCTCAAATTCTCAATTAATTCAGCCAAAGCGCTCTGGTTATGCTTCAAGCATCTTTCCCCAACTTAAAAGCCTTGCTAGGTTGCATGATTGATGCATTTTGCATTTAAATTCAGAATGGGCCATTAATTTCTACTGACCGGCTAGTTCAAAGATGCACATGTAAAGCAACTCAGAAATGCAACTGGTCACAGAAAGGGATTTTACAAGGATGTAAGCACAATGCATGAAAGTGAGCTTTGGCCCCACATTCCCCAGACTGACTTCTGACAGTGTGACTTAGTGAAGCAGTAGGACTTGCGATTGTACTGTTGCAATCAGTGGTATCTCTCAGAGAGAGCCTGGGTCATAGTCAAGCTCTGGGCTGTATTACTAGGAAGGATGTTGGCCCCACACAAGCAGCCGGAGGCTCCATGCAGTTCCTTTGCTGATGTTCAGAACATCAGTGAAAGTTCTTTCTCTGAGGGCATGTGTCACCTGCAAATGTCAAGTGGTAATTTTGTGCTAGTCAAAGGGAATCAGCTCAAGGAAAGTTGAACTACTTCAGGATTGCAGGGGGAACACATATTCTGTATGGATATTCTCTTGGAATATTGTAGGCTATGTTGAAGACCTTTTAAGAAGCTGTTTGAAAAGATATATCTCAGTAAGGAGTCATCATTTTTGTGGAGGGGCAAAATATGTCTAAAGTTGAAAGTACTAAAATATCTGTCTACCTAATACCGAGTATACTATTTAAAATAAGAATACACACAAATTCATTCATCCTAACTATATAGTAAGCATTCTCCTAAATGCATTGCATATATTGTCATAATGCTTGTAATAGTTTTATGAGGTTTTACCCTTAGTTTACCAAAAATAAAACTCACTGACATTGTCTATTCTGACTCAGGCTTACTTATCAAATTGTTCGAGAATGACAGGGTATGGGATTATGAAACCATATGTTTGATATGATTTTGAACCTCCATCATTTTCAAAATTTGGGTTACTCGGGTTGATAGTGAGCGTTACAAAGAAAATCCATTTGACAAATATTTCCAAAGCACTTTTTAATTTAAGAAAGCATAATAATGTAAATATGAAAAATAAAAGAAGCATTCTATAATTCTATATATCTAATACTATATTTAGGGGCCCTGGTGGTGGAGTGGTTACACATTGGGCTGGGATCCACGTGGTCGGCAGTTTGAAACTCCCTGCATGTCCACAGGAGAAAGACTAGACTTTCTACTCCAGTAAACAGTTAACAGTTTCAGAAACCCAGAGGGTGTTGCTATGAGTTAGCATTGACTCAATGGCAGTGAGTTTGGTTTGGAATACTATATTTAAATTGTTACTTCATTTATCCTTAATAGAGCACACAAAAGGAAGAGTTACCTCTACTTTAAACTGTTCTGAAGAAGTTTGCTAACTTGCTCAAGGAAATACAAATGAAGATGGAGACTTTTAAACCTGGCAAAATGTTTCCTCTTAATCCCCCAAAATACAGCTAGCAATGTAAAAAATTTAAAATAATTATGCAACCACATCTTCGTATTTAGAAGACTACTTAGGGGACAGATATTTGTCGGGGAGCAGCCTCCACACAACCAAATGGGTCCAAGGTGTGGTTGTATAATTGAGGCGTATGTTAAAGAGACATGGGACAAGGCACACAAGGGCTCATTTCTTCCTTGGCAACCTGAACCAGAATGAGGGAGTAATGCACCCTCTCACAGCCTTATACCATCTTGGGCATGCAAGCCACGATAAGCGCTTATGTAACAGGAAGAGGTTGTATTAGATGCATACATGTAACACGAGGGGGGAAAGCTAGGGGTCTACATGCGATAGGAAGGGAAGATACAATGCATGTGACAAGATGGGTGGGTTCTGGAGTAAAGATGGCAGCCTAACCTTGGTCGTCTCTGAGCTGGCTTGACCATAGGTATCTTTGAGCTCTGCTCCAGGGGAACAATTTATGATCTGAAGGCAGTGGGCCCTACTTAGGGTAGGACAGACAATAGGGTGTGATTGCTTTTGATGGCAGACAACCTTTAGGCAGATAACCTTCAAGCGGTTAACCTTCAAGAGTATTTAGTAGCAACCATGTGCTTGCAAGTACCACCTTAAAACTGGCATTATTATTGGCATTAAAT
>NW_022103905.1:12546242-12578430 GCF_000313985.2 Echinops telfairi
TCTTCACCACATTTGCTTATTCACCCACTTTGTCTTCAGCGGTTGTGTTGGGAAGGTGAACATCATAGAATGCCAATTTAATAGAAGAAAGTATTTTTGCATTGAGGGAGTACTTGAGTGGAGGCCCACTGTCCCTCTGCTACCTTAATACTAAACCTATAACTATAGGCACATATGAGGATGGGGAAATCACATATATTTTACTTATATATTTCTTACCACATTGATAAAATAGTGAAATTCATCCTTCATGTTCCCCAGAATCCTTTAATAATGACACATTCTGGGCAGGTTGTGATCATGCTGAGATGGTGAGGGAAAACTTTCATTTATTCTGTAATGTTTGCATTCAATTTGCTATGATAAAAATGAATGCATGAATAACATGGTGATTTCTAAGATCAGATTAAGTAAAAGAGTCAGTATACAGTTTTTTCTTTCTCCAAATGTCCCAGGGAGAGATAGTTGCATCCTCCCTCTTCTGGATTTCTATAGTAGTTTGTTTATATCTTGGTCCTAACATAGAATTTAATTTATTCCACAAATATTTATCAGACAATTTAGTATATATGTTCAGAAGCCCTCGTGGTGTAGTGAGTTACACATTGGGCTGCTAACCCCAAGGTCAGCAGTTAGAAATCGCCAGCTACTCTGTGGGGAGAAAAAAAGATGAGACTTTCTACTGCAGTAAACAGTTACAGCCTCAGATGCCCACCGGTACAACCCCACCTTGTCCTGTAGGGTTGCTATGAATTGCAATGGATTCCACAGCAATGTATTGAGTTGTTGAATATATATGTGCTTGGCTAAAAGAGCCATGGCTCCTTTTCTTCAGGAGCTCAGTTAGCATAATAGTTGGGTGATGATTTCTCTTTTAGAAGTATTACTTATTTAACCACATATATTCGTTGTCCATTTGCTTTTATCAGTTTAACAATGTACCTTGAAAGTCATTATCTGAAAGACAATTTCGTTCTACCTCATCTTTAATAATGTACAAGAAAATTCTTTGACTCAATAGGGAATTTGAGACTGTTCTTTGTAAGCAGATTGTGAGATGCCAATACATTGCAATGCCTTATATTCTGTACAACATGGGCTTTCTGCCCAAAAGCTTGATGATTTTTAGACACTTTTTCAAGTATTCCTTCATTAACCTGTGAAGGGATCTGGGGCTGAAAGTAATAGATTGTTTTCTAGGCAGAACGTCCCAGAGGCATAGATTGATCAACTCACGCATCTTTATGGCGAATTCTAAGAATGGATCTCCCCAAAGGAGGTGTATCCTCTGCTGCTCTGTAGATCTCTTATCTATTGATCTAGTTATCTGTCCACCTGCCCATCCCTGTTGCTCTGTAAAATATTTTAATTGATTAATTAGATCTAGTAATGAGGTTCATATTCTTTAAAACTAGTAGAAGGCTTCATCCAAATAACAGTGAGATCATCATTGGGAAAACTGAGATCACTCTCTGCGAAATGAGTATTGTGATGGGAACAATAGTTTTGCGTGTATATATATTCTTGGATTTTGTTGTAAAGTAAGTCTCGCACCTGTAAAGCCATATTTAATTTTTAAACAACTTTAAAAATATATCACCTATATTAATGTACACATTTGATATTAGAGAAGAATACAAACGAGAGTGTGGTTTTGCCAGCGCAGTGGTCACTAGCAAGGCATGGCAGATTCAGTGGTTTCGAGCCTCCTAGAGTTCATCTCTCTCGTGCAACAGGGATCTCTAGATAGAAGGGAAGCCACCCAGGACTTGTGTTACACAATTAGGTACATGAAGTACCCAAGTGTCTCTGTTACATAGCTTCATTTCCTTTCTCCCAACTATTGGGAGCAACAAGCAAGACCACCTCCCCAGTCCTCATTCATGTGTTCTCTTGTGTTCTTCCCAGAGAAAAAGGCGTTACGTTTTCACTCTGGATTTCTCTCAATGGATTATAAAGAATGAGCAGCAGACTGGCAGAAAATATATACATAAAAATAAATTATTCTTTTCCAATTCATAGCAAAGCAGGCAAATGTTGAATCTTTCTATGGGCACATTTCTTCACTATTTTAGCAGGAGTGTCTTTAACCAAGAAATCTTATTATATTTTTCTTTTAAAAATGTGTAAACGCTGATCTCCTTAATAGAGATTTACATCTTCATCGGATGTCAGAGAATCCCTAAGGACCTTTATACTCTGTAATTCACTTCTAAAGTGGGTCAGCGGAGTGTGAAACAGTGGAGGATAAACTGTGTAACTGAAAATCCCTCCTAAAGTTGGGACCAGAAAATAGATTGTCATTTTTGTAACGATATTTTTTTCACAGTCCAATGAATTGTATTGACCTCAATACTTATAATAGGAGGCTTATCAAAGGCCATGCATTCCCTTTGTTTAAAACAAAGATATTCATGACATTTTGATATCATTTGATGAACTTGGAGAGTTGTTTTTTTTAATTGAGAGAGGGCAATTTTGTCAGAGTGGAACCAGGCCATGTAATAGCAAATTCAGATTTCCCTCCCTTGGCTTCTCTGCACTTTGGAATGACATAATTCCCCAGGATGTTCCTGTGTCAGCGGCTGTAGCATCTAAGAAGGATGAAATCTCTCTCTTTCTTTCCACCTTCCTTTCCTGGAAACATTCAGAGTGTGGTTAAATATAACCTTTGCTGTGCAACGACATTCTGTTTTATACCCGTGCTGCTGCGTTTTGCTAAAGGAGACAGCTGAGAAACCCATCAACTTTTCGTCACTGAATTATGAAACCTACGTGTATCTGCATCCAGTGTCTTGCCTCTGTTTATAATGAAAGAAAAACTTCTCTTCCCTTCTAAAACCTATTCTACAGCCCTTTCAATGTTCATCCCACTTCTGATCTTTTGCCCTTCTAGTCATGAACTTGCACATCTTACGCTTCACTCAATATTGTCAAATTGCTACCTGAGGTTGTACTCAGTTGTATAAGAGATGTTTGAAGGTATAGCACCTATCACATCCCCACCAATATTATATGTAATGAAGTTTTCTAACTTCAGCCTACATGATGGATATTACATAGTACATAGGTGCAATAACTTTTTTTCTCTGATTTCAGTCATCTTTTTCTTCTTTGAATTGCCTATTAATATAATGTGTCTTTTTTTCACATAGCCTATTAAGGTCTGTCTCCCTCAATGATATGGATTCTTCACATATCCTATAATCGAATCCATTTCTCACTTAAATCAACTGGCATTATTTTCTCATTGTCTATGGCTTAATTTTCCACCCTTTTAGATAAGTTTTGATAAATAAAAGTTTTTCACTTAATTTATTCAGACTTAACCCTTTTGTCTGCAAGAAATTGAGAATTTTCTCCCTTACTTGGACATCATATATTCTCTTAATTTTTTTGCTAAAAGTTTTAGAATTTAAAATTTTACAGTTGTTTTTCTAATCCATGTGTGATTTTAGGTATAGTATTATTTGTCCTGGCATATTCAATACCGATTTGTGATGCTACCTCTGTGTGGTACCTAGTGTATATGTGTCTGCACATATGTAGACACAAACACATATCTACATGTATCTTGGAGGATTTCATTGATGCAATCTAAACCAAGACCACAGGGTCTTGGTTCTTTTTTATTTAGATTAAGTATAATATTTTCTAAGATTAGCTATAGTTTTCATGGATAAATCCAGATAGAGTCATGATTGCACATTAGCCTGCTAACCTCAAGGTCAGAAGTTCAAAACCACTCACCACTATATAGGAGAAATAGGAGGGTTTCTATTTTTGTAAAGAATTAGTCTTGAAAACCAACTGGGACCATTCTGCGCTGTTACATAAGGTCATTATGAGTCTAAATCAACTCAATGGTAGTGAGCTTTGTTTGTTTGTTTCTTTTTGTCATGGATGTTTAAGAATGGGCTCAAATGCCATGAAAAACCCTGTGGTTCTTTTGCTCATCAGATTAATTCTATCACACCAAATCACTCTTTTATGTAAAGTTAAAACTTCCATTCTTTATATCTAGTTTCCTTCTCTCAGCTATGGCTATTTGATTTGCTCTCCTCAAGTGAGTCTTGTTTTGGGTCTGATTGAAAAAAAAAAAAAGGCAAACAAAACACAAAGAAACTGTTCAATAAGCGATAAGGCTAGTGATAATGACTATAAAGACCAGGCTGCAAGTGTGAGAACTGAAGGTAACAAGAAAATACTACATCCAACAGTACTTTAGAATGAACTGAGAACGAAGGTCATACTTGGAGATTGCGATTGACATACATCCTAATGGTGCTTGTTCGCTTGGCATCATCCACGCTCTTCCTTCGCCACAGGAACACAAACTGGACTGAATTGACAGAAGACTAATTTCAAAATCATTTACCTCGACTTCAAATCCGTGATGCAACTAATTGGTTGTGGGACCTAGGGGGATCATCATTTAAGCTTTGGTAATCGTATCTGTGGAATGAGAGCTACACGTGGCATCGTTTGGGGAAAAAGACATGAGATGATACATGCCAAATCACACAGCATGACATTTATCATCTCACATCTTTTTTTCCCACCTGAATTTTGAGACCATCTCAAGAGCACATTTGATATATTGAACACGAGTGACCGAAGCCCCGAAGAGCTGTGGGAGGACTTCAAAAGCAGCATGCATGAAGCAAGCAAACGGTCATTAAAAAGACAGGAAAGAAAGAAACGATCAAAGTGGACGCCAAAAGAAATTCTGAAACTTGCTATTAATTATAGAGTCGCTGAAGCAAATGGAAGAAAGGCTGAAGTCAAGGAGCTGAATTAAAAAGCTCAAAGGGCAGCTCAAGAAGACAGAGCCAGGAAGAACGCGGTCAACATTTATGAAGCTGAAAGACCTCAAGAACACATTCAAGTGTCGAGTTGTACTGTTGAAAATTCTATAGGTAAAATATTGAATGATGCAGGAAGTATAAGAGAGGATGGCAAGAATACACAGTCGCTGTACGAAAAAGAATTAAACGACAGTCCACCATTTCAGGAGGTAGCATATGAGCAAGAACCAATGGTGCGGAAGGAAGAACTTCAAACTGCACCGAATGCATGAGCCAAAAACAAAGGTTCCAGGATTGGAAGGAATACCCATTCCAGTGTTTCAGAAAGCTGGGGAAGTACTGGAAGCACTACTCAAGTATGCCAGGAGATTTGGAAAACAGCTACCTGGCCAACTGACTGGAAGAGATCCATATCCGTGCCCATTCCAAAGAAAAATGACCCAGCAGAATGTTCAAAGTATAGAACGATGTCATTGATATCACACAAATGTAAAATTTTGCTGAAGATAATCCAGCAATGGTTGCAGCAGCACTTTGACAGGGTTCAGGCCAGAAGTTCAGACCGGAGTCATAAGAGGACATGGAACAAAGGATAGCATTGCTGATGTCAGATGGACCTTCGCTCAAAGCATGGAATCCCAGAGGGATGTTTACTTGCATTTCATTAACTATACAAAGGCATTTGACTGTGTGGATCATGATAAACTTGGATAACCTTGAGAAGAATGGGAATTCCAGACCACTTCATTGTGCTCATTCAGAACTTAGACACAGATCAAGAGGAAGTTGTGGAAGCAGAACGAGGGAATGCTGTATGGTTTAAAATCAGGAAAGGTGTGAGTCAGGGTTGTATCCTCTCACCGTTCTTGGTCAGTTTATATACTGATCAAATCTTCAGAGAAGCTGGATCATATGCAGAAGAGTGTGGCATCAGGTTTAGAGGAAAGCTTATTAGCAACCTGCGGTATGCAAAGGACACAACTTTGCTGGATGAAAGTGAGGAGGAATTGACGCACTTGTTGATGCAAACCCAGGATTGTCGTCTTTAGTATGGATGGCAACTCAATGTAAAGAAGATCAAAATCCTCACAACTGAATCAAGAGGTAACCATGATAAATGGAGAAAAGGTTGACATTGTTGAGGGTTTTATCTTACTTGGACCCACAATCACTGCTCCTGGAAACAACAGTCAAGAGATCAGAAGACATATTGCCTTAGATAAGTGTCCTTCACAAGATATCTTTAGAGTATTAAATAACAAAGATATTACTTTGAAGACCAAGGTGCACCTGACCCAAGCCATGGTATTCTTTTCTGTTGCATCATATGCATTTATGAGTTGGAAGACTATAGTGGCAGCTTAATTGTCCTTGATTTGGAATTCAAATGGTTCACATCTGGAGTTCAGAAGGTCTGTGGTTTCTTACTCTTAGCCCTCTTTCATGGGTCACATGTCTTGCCATCTGGTCCCTTGCAGTGTAGAGTCTCTCAGGAGGTTCTGCTATGAGAGTAGACTTACTTCTTGTTCACTTTCCTATAGCTTGCTTCCTTTTGCTGTATTCCGTCTTACCTTCTGCCCACATCTATCTCCCCGAAATGTGCTGAACGCTCCGATGTTCTGATATCTCCTCTCTTTGTTCTTGAATGTTTATGTCTATATCAATCTTTTACTATTAGTTTGGTAAATTCATAATAGAGAGCAGAGATGCCTATATGTGACTGATTTACCATTTTCAGATAATAGTCCCATATAGTATATTCAAGCAGTAGGTGAATAAGGAATGGCTGAAACCTATTGTGCTTCCATAGAGGCGATTACAGATTGTAGGGACCTTCTACAACACAGTGGAACTGCCTCCAAGGGTTTCCAAGGCTGGAATCCTTATAGAAGTAGACTTGCACCTCTCTCTCCCATCAGGCAGCTGGTAGGGCTGTACTGCTGACCTTTCAACTAGCATATGAGCTCCGGACCACTGTGCTGCTGGGACTCCTGGGATAATAAATAAATACATTTTAGAAACCTTCTGCCTTGGAGTCTGCTCCAACTAAAATAGCAACGCTCTGCAGGGTTTCTGAGGCTGTCCGTCTACATGGGAGCAGATACGCATTCTCCTGCTGAATGGCCAGGACAGTTTTGAACCATTGACCTTGTGGTTAGCAAAGAAAGGAATAGAGAGTTACAAATTAAAAAATGCCTACAACTGTGAATGACAAAGCCAAACCAAATCAGCAAAGAATTTTTCCAGTTTGGGGTAAAAAGGCAGTAGCAATACAGCTATTTGGACTATTGTAGATATTATGAAAATATGAAATAGATTGAGGAATACATGGAAGAGTATGAATATGAGAAAAATCTAGGTAGTGGTTTCAGCCAGCCTTAGTGACTAGTTGCATGAACCTGGGATGACTTTCAAGCTTTTGAGCTATCCGCTGGATGGAGGACATTTTCATCTTTCAACAAAGTGCTTGCAGAAAGAAAATCGGCAGAGGAAGCGATCAGTTCTATTTTATACTTAATATGTTTCAGATGCCTTGGGATCACCCATATAGATATGATCATTGGACAGATCCTCTTGAGGTGTGAAAGGCAATGACTGCAATGTGGACTGAAGTCATCTTCAATGATAGAGTTGTAATGAGAACTAATGATTCAATTTCATTGGTCTCCCAGTATTTCTAGAGCCCTTGACTATTCAACAGATTGAGTAATAGTTATTCCTATTCTGCCTTTATTTGAAATAAAATTAAAACACCTCTGAGACTCATGTTTAGAGACATAAAAATAATATATGTAGAGCAGGATCAGAAGTGGGGTTTGTCAGAGTGATTACTTTTCTTGCTTGTAAAAAAGAATCATTACGGAACCTCAAGCCATCTGTAGAGATAAATATTGTTCCAGTGTGAACTTGAAATACCCCAATGACCATCTGAACTCTGAAATATTAAAGAGTCACATAAAGTAAGACTATTTCAAGTTTTCTATGAAGACGTGATTTAGATTCCAAAGTTTGCTTAGAATGATTTTAGATAGATTCGCTTGAAAGAGAAATATCACATGAATGTCATTTCACACACATTCTTCTTCTTTCGTTTTTCATCTTTTCTTTCAACAGAAAAGACGTCCCTTCTTTTTCAAATCAACCCTTTATACTGTGTCCTGTGTGCTGTTTTTTCTTTATCATAAAAGATAACACCTGTGAACATCTCTTTCTTCAGTCATTCTTTTCTTTTACACATTTTCAGGAAAGATATTTAATACTTACCTGCCATGAGATTAAAGAATAAACTGGCCAAAATATAAAACCAGGCTGTATGGCTAATGCCGATTGGACAACGTTGAATCACGGGTAGCACTAATGGATGGTAGCCAGACAAGACAGAGAAAGCATTTCTTGTTCTATAGTTTTCAGCCTCAACCCCACAGAGCAGAAACTTGACCTAAGGGGAACTTTCAGTGGCCTATGTATATGCCCTAACTCTACATTGGAAAGATAATTTTTATGTGAAGAGCTATTCCTGGAAACATAAATTCTCCAAATTCTCCAGTTTCACATGTCAGTATTCAGAAGACATTGTTGAACCATGTTGAAATTAAATGTATATAGTGTGGAACATCACCCCAGTCGTCTGTGGGATTGTCAGACTGTTATGGTTTCTATATTGCTGTGAATCTGGGGACATTTGCCACTAGGATCTCAAATACCAGCAGGGTCATTCCTGGGGGAACAGGTGTCAGCAGAGCTTCTAGACGAAGATTAGAAATGAGGACTCCACTTCCCAAAAAATTCCACAGAAAACTTTACGAGTAATAGCAGAATATTTATTGCTTGATATAGTGCTGAAGATGAGCCCTTCAGGTTGGAAGAATGCAAAGTGTTACAGAGAAAGAGTTGCCTTCTCAAAGCAGCATCAACCTTGCTGATTTGATTGGAGCAATGTTCTTGATCTTTCTTTGCTGATGTGACAATATTCAATGGAGGAGAAGAGAAGCCGCTGCACACCCCAATAATGATCAGAACGTGGAATATATGGCGTATGATGATAAGAAAATTAATTGTCAGAACGTGGAATATATGAAGTATGATTATAAGAAAATGTCCGGAAGAGCAAACCTATCTATCCGGGAAGAAGTACCGTCAGAATGTTTCCTAGAAACAAGGATGGTGAGGCTTCCTTTCATTTATTTTGAACACGCTATTATAAGGGGCCAGTCCCTGGAAAAGGACATCATGCTTTAGTAGAGAGTCCGCGAAAAGGGAAGAAGCTCAGGGTGCCGGATTGATGCAGTGATGGGGCTGAAACAGAGCAAGCATTGTGAGGAGGGCACAGGACCGGGCAGGGTCCTATGTGGTTGTGCAGATGGTCACTATGAGTTGGAACAAGTTCAATGACACCTAACAACGTTGTCAAACAAAACCCCCAGATTAGCAAACGCCTATTATAATACCTATTTTATCGGTATGAAAAGAAAACTATGACTGCTATGACAATTTTGTTTTTTTTCCAATCTTATTCCCACATGACAAGTAATGCCCCAGACTTGTTCTGCAATTTTAATTGTTAATCCAGTGGAATAAGCTTGCAGGAAAGGATTCCTAGATTTAGGTGAATAGAATAAAGCTGCTGCTAAGTGAGCCTCCCAGGGACTTGAAAGGCTATGTAAGTGCAAGAGCAAAAGTCAATAACCAAAAGAGGATTGACCTGCAGGCACAGCGTCTCTTTAACGGGTACTGATTCTTGAACACAAAATCATTGAATTTAATTATTAATTTAAGTGGATTAGCGAGATGTATATGGAGCACTAGAGGCCCTGTGGGTTAGGGTTTGGGAGGTTCAACCCCACCAGCCACTCAAGGAAGAAAAATGAGGCTGTCTACCGCCCTCTTTCCAGATAAAAAATGCTTCAGCATCTCCCGAGCTCAGCATAGAGGGATAGAGGGTGGGGATCCCCTTTGAATCACCCCCCTGGGTCATTCCAACACCCAGAGGGAGGGATATCATGCGCTGAGACACACGGATTTACTGTCTCAGAAACCCTATGGAGCAGTTACTCTCTGCCTTCCAGGGTCCTTGGGAGTCACAAGCATCTTCCTGCCCATGGGTGAGTGTGATCTAAAATACTGAAGGGAGGGAAAGTTTTCTTTCAAATTTTTTAACAAGCAGCGTAATCCCCACTACTTAAGGTTAATATTAATGGTACTCTTCAGGAACCATGGGGATGCATCAGACTGAAGTAAGGTCTCTTTGATGCTAAGAAAAGGGGAAATGCATCTTTTGAAAGGAAGCTTCTCACTAGGAGGGTGATTAAAGTCTTAAGAGAACTAAATTTTTAATCCTTTACACACTCAGTTGGGAGGCATTTTTGTTACCTGGAGTAAGACTCAGAATCTGGCATAAGTGCAAACATTCAGTCCCCTAGCCCAGGGCTGGATGGCGTCCTATGCTCCACTGCCCATTACTGGACACTGCCTACCTTCTCTATTTTCTGACCGCCCCCCCCATGCAAAATGGTTTCTGGTTAGGGCTACAATTGGTTTCCAACTGCAAAATAATACCTTCCAAATTGGAAAGCTAAAAATGACTAACATCTTCTTTGCCAACAGAGGTGAGTTTTTTATAAGTGGTATATTCTGATGAATACAAATCATTTTGCGCCTCATTATCATCATTTAAAATAGCTCAAACCTCACCAACCCTATGCGGACAGGACTCCTTATAAAAGGTAGAACCGGGGAAATTGTAAATCAGAAGAAATGAGATTAATAAACTATAATATAATCAAGGGAAAAAAAAGGTAGAACCATTATGAAATAATGTGGGTTTTGAGTCGCCGGATTTGTGTGTGTGTGTGTGTGTGTGTGTGTGTGTGTGTGTGTGTGTAGGGGGTATTATCAGTGAGGATGCCCATTCTCCTAATCTATCATAATGTTCAGAGAGATTGTGACAACTCTTTTTTTTTTAAATCATTTTATTGGCGGCTTTTACAGCCCTTATAGCAATCCATACATCCATTGTGTCCAGCACATTTGTACATATGTTGCCTTCATCCTTTTCAAAACATTTTCTTTCTACTAGAGCTTGGTATCGGCTCCTCATTTTTCCCCTCCCTCCTTCACCCTGCCTCCCTCCTGAACCCTTGATAATTTATAAATTATTATTATTTTCATATCTTACACCAGCCTCTCTCTCCCTTCATCCACATTTCTGTTGTTCATCTCCCTTGGGTGGGTGGGTGGGGTGGGGGTTGTACGTCAGTCATTATGATTGGTTCCCCCCTTTCTCTCTTCACCATCTCCCTACTCTCAAGGCATTGCTAAATCCATTGTTGTTCCTGAGGGGTTTATCTGTCCTGGATTCCCTGTGTTGAGAGCTATTATATGTACCAAGGTACATGCTCTGGTCTAGCCGGGTTTGCAAGGTAGAATTTGGGTCTACCTTGATGGTGGTGGTGGTGGTGGTGGTGATGTGAGGAAGAATTAAAGAACTAGAGGAATCTTGTATGTTTCATCAGTGCTATACTGCTCCCTGGCTGCTCGTCCCTTCCTTGAGACCCTTCTGTGAGAGGATGTCCAATTGTCTACAGATGGGTTTTGGGTCTCTACTCTGACCCCCCTCGACACCCGCCCTTGTTCACATCGATATGATATGGTTGTTTGTTTGGGGTCTTCTGATGCCTGATACCTGATCCCATCAACACCTCATGATCACACAGGCTGATGAGCTTCCTCCATATGGGCTTTGTTGTTTCACAGCTAGATGGCCACTTGTTTATCTTCAAACCTTTAAGACCCCAGACTATATCTTTTGATGATCAGGCACCATCAGCTTTCTTCACCACATTTGCTTATGCACCCAACTTGTCATCAGTGATTGTGTTGGGAAGGTGAGCATCACAGAATGCCAGGTTATTAGAACAAAGTGTTCTTGTGTTGAGGGCGTACTTGAGCAGAGGCTCAATGTCCATCTGCTATCTTATTATTTAACATATAATATATGCACAAAGGACTATGTCAACTCTTTATATCATCAGAACGCCAGTCAGGTCATAGCAGGAAAAAAGAGAGCTAGCCTTGGTGGCTTAGTGGGTTATATTTTGGGCTGCTAATCGCAAAGGTCGAGACTATCAACCACTCCCTGGGAGAAAGAGGATGCTTTCTACTCCTGCAAAGAGTTACAGTCTTGGAAACCCACAAGAGCAATGCTCCCCTGTTTTGTAGGTTCACTGTGAGGCTGAATGGATTTAAGGGCACTGAGCTTTTGTAAACATCATTCCTGGGTGTTGTTGATGGTTCCTCTGTTTCAGATAGAAATATTCAGAGATAACACTTATGCTGGGAAGCTCTTTTAAAAATACGAAAAGGAAAAAACTAAAGAGTACTTCTTAAAGATGTTATACCAGGAAGAGAGAGGAAAATCTTGTTGTGTTTGTTCGGTAGAATAAAAGCTGACTGCAAAGTAAGATGATTTGTTTTCAGTATATAACCTTGGAATTGAGATTGCTTGCTGCGTCTAAAAAGAGTTGTGGTGAAAATATTACAGCAATAAACACTGTATTTGGGGTTGGTGGTTTTGAAATTATTCAACAAGGCTTCCATTTATTGGGGAAAAACATAATTGCAGGTTATTTGAACATTATAGCTCTAGCCATATGACATCTTTTTGTGAAAATTAATGATGAGTGGTTTGCCAGACCATTAAGCTGGAGCCTGTAGTTGATCTAAAAGTTGGTTTTCATGACTTTTCTTCCTCACAAGCTTAGGTGACTTCCTTCAAGTGGTTACGCATTGTGTTGTGATCCACAAGGTCAGCTGTTTGAAACCACTAGTCATCCCTCAGGAGAAAGATGGGCTTTCTATTCCCATAATGAATTGTAGTCTCAGAAACTCATAGGGACGGTTCTACCTTGTTCTGTAGGATATCCATGAGTCAGCATAACTGAAGGGCACTGAGTCTGATTTTCAGTGATCACAAGCCAACAGAGGAAACAGTGGAAACCTGATGTCTTAGCCCTTCCTCCTGCAACTGGAAGGAGGCCTGCTGGTGCAGTGGATTACATGTTGCACGGCTAACCACAAGGTTAGCAGTTCAAATTCACTAGCTGCCTCTCAGGAGAGAGACGAAGTTTTCTATTGTAGTAAAGATTTACCTTCTCAGAAACCCATAGGGGCAGTTCTACTTTGTCCTGTAGGGTCACTGTGAGTGAGACGCTACTTTCTGACACTGATTGAGTGATCCCGAAATTGCAGACAAGAGTCAACAATTGCTTTCCAAAAATTCCCCACCATCACCCACTACTTTGAGCCAATCTTATTTATGGAGAGTTACAACTAGTTTCAATGACTCTGATATGTTCACCCCTTTCCAGTCTTCTGAGGGGTAGAGCAGCACACACTGCAAAATGAGGGAGCGCATCGTACTCCCCCGCTTCCTCTCTGACTTTATACCACAATTTCTGTGTTGGAGAATTAAACGTAATTACCCCTTCAGTCCTAATTTGACATTTGAAAGAACATTTTCTGTTTATCTGGAATGATGATATGGACAGTAGAAAACAACCTCTCTTCCAGAGCAGCTTCTCCGGGTGGGGAGATTGCTTCTGCAAACACAGTCAGTTAAACACAAAAGAACTTTGTGACCCTGATAGAAAACGACTTCAAGTACATTATTGTTTCTTGATCGACAAATGAAAGTAACATCTATAATCAGTGGAGCTCATTCTCGTCTTCATAAGTTTTGTTTTCTGGTTTTTTTGGTGAAGGTTTACACAATGATTCAGGTTCCCATTCAGCAATTTCCACAGGAGCACAGTCCTTAGGTGATATTAATTATGTTTTCAATCAATTTGTTATTTGAGAAGGGCTTGTGGTTTTAATATGGAGCTATGGTGACACACTCGGTTAAAAATTGGGCCACTCATCACAAGGACAATGGTTCAAACCCACTGGTCCACAGGAGAAAGGTGAGGCTGTCCACTCTTGTACAGATTTCCAGGCTTTGAAACACAAAAGAGCAGTTCTAGTCTATTCTATAGAGTCAATATGGAGCAGAATCAACTTGATGACAGGGTATTCATTTTTTTTCTCCTTTTGGTCTATGTGTTTTTAATAAATACATTTTATCGAGTTAAGGAAATTGCTGAAGATTCTTAGCTCGCTAATATGGCTTTTCATTGCTTTGGTTTTTAACTTGTTTTATTTCTGAATGTTTGATTTTGTTTATTATTGTTACTGAAAACTTTTTACCATTTCACCTGATAAATCACATGGATGTGTTTTTTAAGTCATCTTAGCTGAAGCATAAGATATTAGCTGTTTTACCTGAATTATAATCTACATATTATAAAATAATGTACACTCATCTAACCACTTTTGCAATCAAAGCATATGCAATTTCCATCATCATCAAAAGCTTTCTCAAGTTTCCTTGCGGGCATTTCTCATGATTACTCCTGATCTGTGTTTTGTTATTACATATTAGTTTTGATTAAACTTCCACTTCAAGAAAAACATGACAGTATGCATGTTTTTGTATTTTTTAACTCAGCATCCCTTTTGAGACCCATCCTTATAGTAGTGTGTCAGTAGCACGTTGCTTTTGGTTGGACAGATGCAGTGCATTTTAAAATCCATTCAACTACTGCTTGCCATGTGGCATATTCCTGGTACTTGGCCCTTATTAATAAGTAAACCATGGATATTTGTAATACTTTGGGCAGACTTTGTGTTTTCATTTTTTCTTTCTATTAGTGGCTTGTCATATACCTTTTTTTAAAAGAATTGTCGATCTCTTTTCCAAAGTGATATTAGCATTTTACATTCTCAGCTTCAGTGTGTATTTGAGTTGTTCCATACTTACTAACTCTTCCTAATGTGCGTCTTTTTAATTTTAGCCATTCTACCGTGTCATTTTATTTCATTTTAGTTTTAAACTCTATTTCTTCATGACTAATGATAAGACTATTGCTATTCAGCGTTTTCTCATAGTCACCTTGACCTGTAGTCACTCACATATTTTTGTGTGTATTTAAATACTTTATCCATTTTAAAATTTAGTAATTTGCCTAAATGACTAAATTACATCAGTACATTAGATACTGATGTATATGTATACACACATACATACATAAAAAGAATATATCTGTATATGATACAAATATTTTGTTTGTCTGATTTTGGGGTATAAAATTATACTTTGAAAAATAATAATAACTGTATCTTGCCTTCTAATACTATATTGTTTGTTTCTGGTACATATTTTAATATCTCCTGGAATTTCCAGAAATAAGTTAAATAAATAAGTGGTGACAGTGCAGATTTTGTGGTTTGTTTTTAATAATAATAGGGTCCCCCTTAATATTTCACTTTTAATGGAATTTTTAAAAAGTAATTGTTTTCAATATATTAAAATTAAGGAAGAATCACTCTATCTCTACTTTAAATAAATTTCAAAACATTTAGGACATTTTGAATTGTATCAAATGGCTTTGGATATCTATCGATATCCAGATAATGTACTTATTTTCTGATCAACTGAAATGTTATATTAAACCAGGTTTTTAAAAATGTTAAATAATCTTTGAAGTCATATGTTTTGGATAAGTTTATTATTCTCTAGATACAATAATATTTTTATTTGTTATCTTCATGCAATAGTTTAAATATTTATGGTCATCAGTAAGATTTTTATTTTACTACTTTCTACTGACATGTATCATGTTTTATATCTAAAATAATATCACCTTCAGATAGAAGAAAATCTGCAAAAAATATTTTTGTGATAGTTATTTCTTCTATATGAATGAGTTAGGTAATATATTTCAGATTTTCATCATGCTGTGTGACGTTGGGCAAATCACTTTCTCCCTCTGAAGCTAGTTCATCTATAAAAATGAAGGGAATTGGACTATAGGAACTCCTAGGTTGCTCCAGATCTAGCATCCTACCACCTTAACTTCATAAAGAAGTCCCTTCAGCTTTATGCTATTAACTTACTAGGGCTGAATTAATAAGTTTAAGAGCAATATTACTGAGAAAGATCAAAATAAATTGTGTCCTCATGACTCTGGTAGTTTTAAACCTGAATTAAAAAAAAAAAAAGAATCTATAAGAAAAAGCTTAGAGGCCATTGTTTTATCAGTTTGGCCTGAGACAAAGATTTAAAATTTTTTATGTATTTATTTATTATTTATTGAGACGGAAACACTTTGACCCTGCGATTTATCTTAGAGTGCTTTCAAAATTGTGGGCCATCTATACCTCTCTGTACAAGGCACGCGAAATATTCGATAAATGCAGTGAGTGCACAGACAGGAGTTCTAGATCAGGGAGCCACTCCTGCCATTTACTAATTTTCTTATCTTATTGCACTCACTTCACCCTTTGGGGGCATTGATTTTCTTATTGGTGAGAATGGATACGGAAGTTGTAAGTAACTAATCCCATAAGAATGTCTACCGCGGTGGTTTGATTGAGGCTTTGTCCCCCTTTACTGTGTCGTAATTGGTCCTGGAAGCAACGTTGCAAGGCAGCCAGCACAGTGCCAGTGTCCTTATTTTCAGAGTTGGTTCAGACTGTGGATGCTAGAGAACTTGGTAGTTTGCCCAATCTGCTTCCTAAGTGGCAGCGTTCCCGCTGGAGCCCAGGAATTCTGATTCCTCAGCTGCATTTTTTAATTTACCACACTGTCTTTCATTAAACCTTAAAATTACCTTTCTATACTTTCCAAGCATTCTGGCCTATAGTCCAGCCATTTACATCACGAAGACCAACAATCTCTGATGCCTGGGGGTTCAACTTGGAAGCCATTTGTGATTTTAGACACGGTAACATAATAACACGTTGTTCATGTACAGTGAACCCTTGTTTATCACGGTTAATCGGTTCTAGACCCTACCGTGATAAATGAAATTCTGCGAAGTAGGATTCCTTATTTGTAAATCAAATATGTTCGTAGTTAGAGCATAGAGGACATGAAAAAACACCCTTTAGTCACCATTATACTCGTATTACCCAATTTATTAAACGAAAAAGGGAAAATACAGTAAAACATTTTGGACGTTAATTACAACTATCATTTATTATTTTTTATATTATTTATGGCATCAAGCGTGTACAGTATGAGCCAATCAGCGGCAGTAATGACAGAGCATGCGCTGTTACGCAAAAACCGCGATAGAGTGAAGCCGCTGAAGTCGAAGCGCGAAGTGGCGAGGGTTCACTGTATATGTGGAACTGATCCCTTGAGAAGAACTCCGTCTAACACGTCTCCCTTCTTTTCCTGATTCTCTTTCAGCTGGCAGTTCTGTGGATGAAAAGGTTTTACATCATACTTGTTCTCCCCTCCCGAGGGATCTTGTCTTTTGTCCATGTTTGTTTGCGAGCTCTCCGATCTGTTTTGGATTCCTGTTTTAGCTGTGACATGTGCATGTTCTCCCAGCTTTTCATTCTTTGGTTGTTTGCTAAGTGTGCCCCGATGTGTTGCGTTTATAAGAGGTTGTACTTTGCCAGCTGCGCTTCCTTGAGCTTACACTTGCCAATCCAGGGGTCCGCTGCAGTCAAACACAGCATCCGGTCTTTGTCTGCCGATCAGAACCTTCCTGACCGATTCAGGATCGCCACAGGCACATGCCACTTTCAAGGGCAAATCGCATTTGGGAAGATAATACATTGTCTTGGACTCTGACAGTGCTTTTCCTTCCATGCTGACAGCTAATTTCCAAACCTCCTTCCACAAAAACACAGTAGCTTTGACCTGGAGCTGACCCTGCTTAGCGTTTGTCATACTAGGGTGTATGTGTCTAGTGCGGTTGACCCATGTCCCAGATTCCTGTACATAAAGCTGTACGATGCTAAAAGCCTCTTTGTTTTGTTTTGTTTTCTCGTTCATCACTGAAGGCTCGGATAGTAAGTGGCAGTGAGGTGGATGCTTCTAAATTCTCTGCACTCCAGGCGTTTGGTGGGTAAGTGTCATCCATAACCTTTTCCGTCATTACATCCACTCTTGGCATTTGGCTGTGCCCTAAAAATATATATTTTGAATACATGATGAATGCTTATAGTATGCAAGATGCATAATTACCTTAACTGTTGCTCTCTTTTTCTCAAAATAAGGTCATGTTTAAGCAATAAAGGGATATATTCTCATGGAAAATATTTCTAACAATAAAACTATGCATATCCATCCAAGCATAAAGTCATGCCTTTATGTTCAGGCAACATCCAACGTCCAACCACATAACTATCCACAGTCGCATCGGTTAAAATAGGCACATGGTAGAGTTCAGAAATCCCCAGCACAGAGCAGGACATGGTAAAAACAACACCTGCCTGCACACAGCTCATGCATCTCATGTCTCCTATTTACAAAGCAACTGTCCTGTTGGATATATAGCAATAGAGTACATATGTAACTTGTAATAGTACAGCTATAACCTGTAATACATATGTCTCGATACTTATAATACATACCTATGTTACTGGCTTATTTTCGTATTGCCCTATACTTTTTAATCTAAAAAGTTTACCATATCACAGTGCGTGTTTCAATTCCTAAGCAACAACATCCAACTTCACGTATTATCTCTTGACAGGTGTAGCATTATTTGTCTGTTTAATTTTCTTATGACAGTATTACCAGGAAATACAAGTATAGCTTGGCTCCCAAATGCAGCAAAATGAGTACTAGTGATCGCAGCAGCAGGAGGCCAAAGAAAAGCATAGATTTGGACGTGAAAGAAAAGGTTATCACACAACAGGCAGGTGGAAAATCAATGAATGCTATTGTTCACAATCTAGGCTTGTTACACTCAACAACCACGCGGGTCCTCAAAAACAGTGAAAACATTCTCCAAGCTGTTAGCTTCAGGGTGAACAAAAATGCAAGAAGGATATGGAGAAATGGCAATGACCTAGATTATGAACCAAATGCAAAAATGCAGATTGACAATCACTTCTAAGACACCAAGCTTATTCACGGTACTTACAACAAGCCAGGATAAGACTGTGCTATGGTATTCATCCAAGTTGAAATCATATAATGTCCTGTTTTATAGAATGTATGTGGACATGTGTGAAGCATGACTTTATGCATATATATGTATGTTATATATGTAGTTATATAGTTATAGAGATCACCTAACCAGATTCACCATTAACATTGTCATTCTATATGCAAATATAACTGCAAAATTTTACATAAATGAGTGTCTTATTAATACAGTGCATACTATCTGTCTATGTTTTTGCCCTCAATGATTGGTGCATGAACATCTTTCCATGTCTGTCAGTCTATGAATTAAATCTATGCCATCATTTTAACAGTTGCATGGGGTTACATTAATTCATATGCCAATGTATTTGATATTAAACTATGAAAACATGTGTGACTTATATGATCCATGCAAAATCTTCCAAGAAAGCCAAGGATGCCTTTATTGTCCAGCTGTGCCCTCGTGTCAGCTTGATGCGTATGCTCATGGATCCACTTCCAGGAGCTCACCCACGTCTCTCTATGGCATTGGGGAAGTCGTCTTACTTTGTGTGTATCTGCGCATCTTAGCACAGTCCATCAATATCCGTGTCACTCTGACTTTGTAATGCCAGGTCATGTTCTGAAGGTTTCTCCTTATTGACTTTACTCTCACAAGGGCCCTATAAGGTAAGTCGTTTCAGCTCCCTTCACACAAATGAGGAAATGGATGCGTAAAGGAGTTTTCAAAAAACCTCTTCTTTCAGCTAGCTAGGAAGCGACACAGGCAGTGTGCTAATTCAGCTAATTGAGTTCTATTCTGTGCTCTTAATAGCGATCTTATATTGCCTCTGACATTTCATGTCTTCCTTCTTTTTCTATTTAACAACACATCTGAGAAAATCTCGACTCTATTATGTCCAATGTAACCATTTCAAACCCATCGTGTAGTATATGCCCCCTACCCCAATGGATGGGTTTTCAGGATTGTTCTTGTTGTTGGCTGCTGTCGCGTTGCTTCTGACCCATAGAGACCGGATGCCTGACAGAAGGAAACACTGCTCAGTCCCGTGCCATTCTCACCGTGGCTGTTGGCTTTGAGCCCATGGTTTGCAGCCACTGTGCCATTCCCTGACATCAAGGGTTATTTCCTTTTTGCTACCTACCCTTCAACTTGGCCCGACTTGGTGTCCCTTTCCAGGATCTGGGTTTCATTATTATGAGTGATACTGTTGTAAACCTATTACAATAGCTAGATTTTTAAGAGTATAAATTTGGGGAACCAAAAATTCACATTTACACAGACGTATCATTAAAAGCATTGCATTGAGTTTTTTCTGATTCATACAGATACACAGGCCCATAGGGTTTCCAAAACTGTAAATATTTATAGATGGACACTACCACATCTTTCTCCTTTTAAAGACTGGTGGATTCGCAGGAAATATTTTAACCACTGTGCCACCAGGTATCCATGTATAAGCAGATGTATTATATCTGTGTGTATTATTTTGTAAGTATTGAAATGTGAACACATTTATATATAAGACATAAACAGTCCCCAATAAACTAACATCTGATTTATGTACCACCCACAGTTCTGAACCCACCCCCATGAGCCTATAATATTAAAATTCAAGGTACATACATACAATGGGTCTTAATAACAAAAAAGCGATACTTTGCATCACGAATCATATTATTCTTATGACTACATAATTATGTTAAAACATTTTGTGTATATCAGAGTATTTCTTTAATGATTTTTACCTATATACTAGGATAAATATTTGACTAATTGATATTAAATATTAACCATACTTAACTCTTCTAACTTACATATTAATTTGACTTAAAGACAGACTTAAGAATGGAACTCATTTGTAATCTGGGACTGCCTATAAACTGCAGGAAATTGAGATCGATATTTTAAATACATTAAAACGTTCTCTTTTTTAAGGAAAAATGTAGTCTTAGAATTCTGTTATAGGACATTCTCACTCTTCAAAAATTATATCAATCCTTGTGCTACTTAATTTTAAATGAAAAATGTTTAAGGTTTAAATATGACATTTTAAGGAAATGGTTTACATAATATTTCTTTATTCAAAGTGCAAGAATGTTATTGACTGCAGTGAGTCTATAAGAAATGTTCAGTCAGGCCACTGGAAGCCCTAGAAAAAGGATTGTCTTTTATAGGAGTCTTACATGGGACTGAAGCAGGCCCCGCCACTATGTTCTGTGATGGAATATGACCAGGTGGGAAAAGTGTGTTTTTAGCATGAACACCGCAGTCGATTATTGCGAAGTGGTGAAGGAAAATTTTGAACCAACTATGCATCTCTCATCAGATTCTCTTTAAGGGAGCTCTTAGTGATGCAATTGCATGCCCTTCTCCCTCCACCTGTATACAATAAGTCAATGTCTACAACTACTGATGCATCAATGTGATGAAACTACATTAGTTAATGATAGGGAATAAAGTCAGGTGAATACATCTTCCAACTTTGAATAATATTTTTAATAGACTGATACCTTTAGTGCTTTTATTGTATATGACAGAAGTTCACCTTTTCCTGGGAATTTGTAGTCAGTTATATGATTAATACTTCGATATATTTTTTCTATTTTTAAAGCACAGACTTTACCTTCAGGTGAGTCCACAAAACAACATTGAAGACAAGGGGAGAGGCACATAATTTCAGAGTGGAGATAATCTTCCTTTTTTCCCTTCTTTCTGGAGCCTTCGGTGTTCTGTGTAGGATTTGTACATGGTTCTGAATGAGGCTTAGGTTATGGATGATTTCTGTAAACTCACAATTCTGGTGATCCGTGTCTAACCATCACCAAGATTGTTGAACATTTTCCAGAAAGAGGCAGTGGGGAGAGACTTTTGAGAAAGCAAAGCAAGAGGGAAAATTGAGAGCTACTGTTGAAGTCCAGGTCACTAAGAGATTTAAACAAAGAAATGGAAAACATCTTTGGCCTCAGTTTCAAACATATACTGTTTCTAAAAAAGAAGAAATAGTTTTCAAGGTATACAAGACTGGGCATTTATTGTCATAAATAATAGGTTGGGTTTAAATAAGCCAATTATCAGGCAAATTTCTGTACTATTCTTTTGCTTTAGCATTTGCTTTACTTTTACATTAGTTTGGTCATTGCAGTTGTAGAACCTACACAAGTTAACTAAAATCAAACTTACTGCCTTTGAGTCAATTCTGACTCACGGTGACCCGAGGACAAGATAGAGTTGCCCCAGTGTGTTTCTGAGACTGCCCTCTTTGCGGAAATAGAGATTCTCATTGTTCCCCTACAGAGTGACTGGTGCTTTAGAACTGCTAACCTCAGGGTTAGAAGCCCAACTCAACCATTACACCACCCAGGGTTCCAATAGTTTCAATATACTCTTGGTATTTCTGACGCTGCTTTTTATTGATAAAGTGTTGGAGTTTACCTATTGCCTCCTGCTCTCTGCCCCACCCCTGTTTTTGAACTCTGCTTAGCCAGGACTTGAAATCATACATTAAACATAGAAACTGAGATTGTTCCTCATCCTTGGGGCTCTCTTCTCCTGCCTTATACTTACCTAAAGCCTTTCTCTGGTAGCCACACGTTTTGTTCAACTTTTCCTATCTGGTCCATAGATCAGAGTATCTGCTTACTTCTCCAGGACCAGAAATTCTCAACCTAAGCAGAATCGACTTCCACTACTTTAATCCCTTACCTGTGAGTCAGCTGCCCCACCTAGACCACCCTACCCACATCCTCTTAACCCAGGTTGGCAAGTGTGAAGACTAGGTGCACGACCTGACACAGCCCCACCTGACACAGTTTACCTCATGTTGTAAGGAAATGAAAGTGTTGGTCTGTCTCTGACTTTTAAATTAGCTGTTTTGTACAAGAGTCCTCTGTCCCCGGGAGATTTGGCAGGTAAGGAGTTCATTATAGGTTTAAGAAACAGTGTATTAGGGATTGTTAATCTTCACAAAGTTATTAAGTGAATTTAAAACTGAATTATTGTGTGGAAGTTAATCACCCTGCCCATTAATTTTCAATTTACTTTGCTTTACATTGCCAACAACTCTGTTTACGCCTCCGTCTGTTTTGATTTGGGTACTTGAAAAAGGACCTGAGAACTGATATTCCTTCATCAATTCCTGCATCATTAAATTAGTTCTAGAGGCTGTTAAACATTAATCATTGTAAGCACAGTTCCTTCTCCTTAGATGGATTTGATGCCCCTCATCCTCTGACACGCAAAGCGGGAATCTTCCCACGTGGCTCAGAAAGTCCTTCTTGTTTTCTGTTTCCCTCTATTTTTTACAATGATGTAGGTTTCCATTTGTTTGTACACACACAGTGCCTACATTACATCCTGAGACTGCACAATTGTCACCGGATCCTATCCCCCACCCTGATGGTAAATTCCTTAAGTGCAGACAAAAGGTGTTTTCCACTTTGGTTCCCTTCCATAAAGCTTATAATAGTTTTTTGCCCATAGTAGTACCTTACTTGTGAATTAGTTTTGTTTTTAAAAGCACCTCTTCTTAGATCAATTGGTTAAAATGACCTGCCTGAGGATATTCTGGGTGATGACATTTTAAGGAAAACACTTGTAGAAGCATTCATGGACTAGGATGAAACACGCGTGAGAAGTACTGAGTTTTAAAAGCAGTTAACCCCGCGTCCCTCCTCAAACCAGTGTTACTGAGCACATACTAGAGAAAAGTCATTAAAGTGCTTTTCTTCTCATTAGCGATAACCCTCCCGATCTAGAGGTCACCCTACTTTTGACCATTAATCTCCTTTAATCTAGTTTGGAGGGATTTTTGATGATTATATTGAACAAAGTTAGGAAACTGTTACTCTAAATGTACTAAAATATGAGTTTTATCTCTTTTGATCTGAGCACTTTCAATTACCCTGGATATAAATGCACAATGTATTAGGGATTTTCTCTAATTATCAGTTCTTCAGAAAGGAGTCCTTTTGTGAGCCATTAATTGGAGAATCTCTTTTTTTCTTGCTCTTTATAAAACCAGTGAATGGGAATTGTCTTGCTTAAACCAATATAGACTGACCAATCCCTAACACCTCTTGGCTAATGCTAATGCCAGGCTGAATCATACCACAGCTAGTACCAGGCTGAATTGTGCCGCGGGTACTTAAAATGCTATAAAGAAGCTTGGTGTAGTACTCAGGGAAGTACTAACCTTACTATGAACTCCTGATTACAGGAGGTCAGTTAGTCTTCTGTACCTCACCTGGGTCATCCCACAGAGCAGACACATTATACCCTGTGTGCCAACTTGGCCTAAGCAGAGAGCCTTTAATTAGGATTTTTGTTCTTGTTGTCAGCTGTCATCCAATCAATTCCGGCTCATGGTGACACTGCACAACAGAACAAAATACTCCTCGATCCTGTTATATTTGAGCCCATTGTGGCAGCCTCTGTATCAACTCATCTTATCAAGGCTCTTCCTCTTTTTGCTGCCCCTCTTCTTTATCAAGCAAGATGCCTTTTCCAGGGACTGGTCTCTTCTGGTAGCATGTCCAAAGTTCTTGAGATGAAGTCTCATCATCCTTGCCTCTAAGGAGCATTCTGGCTGTACTTCTTGCAAGAGAGATTGGTTTGCTCGTTCGGCAGTTCGTGCTACTTTCAAAATTCTTTGCCAGCATCCTAATTCAATGTATCCATTGTTCTTCAGTCTTCCTTATTCAATATCCAATTTTCAGATGTCTATGAGGCAATTGAAAGTACTAGCTGTAGTCCTCAACGTAACACGATTGCCTGCAACACGAGGTTTTCAGATTTATTCCGTGCATTGGGTCATTTTAGCCCTTCACTGCTGCCTCCACGGCATGGATTATGAATTCAAGCAAGCAAGATGAAATCTCTGACAGCTTCGATCTTTTCTCCACTTACCATGACATTACCTGTTGTTGTTAGGTGCCCTGGAGTCCGTTCTGCACAACAGAAGGCAACACTGCCGCTCCTGCGCCATCCTCACAATGGTTCCTGTGCCTAACCCCATTGTTGTAGCCACTGTACCAATCCATCTCGTTGAGGGCCGTCCTGATCCACAATGATTACTTATGAATTATAGGGCGGCCACGAGTCTTAATCAACCAGATGGCAGTGCATTTGAGTTTTAATAAATACAGCTATAAGCAATACAATAATCAAGCTTCTGAAGTGCACACCCCTATAGTTAGCTGTTAAACTGCTAACCTGCTAGCCAAGCACATTGCCAATCTGTTTGGAGTAACATCAACTTTCAGTGCTTTAGTTTAGGGTCAGCTGTGTGCTTCACCTAGGTTCTCTTGGAAATGATTCTGCAAGCACTCATCAGGAATCACGAGCTCGTTAGAGCACAGTTTGAAATTAACCACAAAACATGGGAACTATCACGGACCCTTGGAATGTCTGGCTTTTCAAGACATCAAGGCCACAAGTGTGGACCGTTTCTTGGTAAATGCACACTGGTGCTGGAGCCCTGCTAGCACTTTCTTGTAAGCATTAGACTGCCATCCACAGGGTGAACTGTGCAAACTCAACAGTGGCTCTTCTATAGCTTTGATATCTGCTCCAGAGGCCGCTAGCATCAGAAACACGGTATATGATCACAATGAGTCAGACTCTACTAGATGTTGAGTTTGTTTGTTTCATTTATTTGTGGAAGTAAGATCAAAAGTTGACAACTACAAGCGAATCCTGGCTTAAAATGTCCATAATTTCCTTGGAGGTGTGTGTTTTTTTTTTATACCCAAACAAATCCCCCTCCAGTCCAACCAGTTCAGAGCCTTTGAGCCTTTGGGGAAGGAGGCATCTTTTAACTGAGGAGAGGCTGGTAGTTTTGAAGCTCTGACCGGTGGTTAGCAACCCAGCGTGTATCCTAGTTTCATCAGGTCTCCTTTCCTCTGTCGACTGTGAAAAAGAGATCACGGAATTAATTCAAAGTTGTCAGAATATTGGGCTGTCATGCACAAGCTACTAAGGAATCATGAAAAGTTCCGCACAAAATTATATATTGGCAACCTAGTTCAGCAGGTGGTATCTTATCCTGGATTTGGAGTTTAACATTCTTACTTTCCAATTCAAAACTCGTAGCTATTGCACTGATTTTGACTCATGGCGATTTCATATGTGTTAGCATAGATTTGCACACCATAAAGTGTCCAATCACTGATTTCACAAAAGTGGATCACTAGGCTTTGCTTCTGAGGTGATTCCGAGTGGATTTAAACTACCAACAGCCAAGTGTGTTAACTGTTTGCACTAACTTTAATAAATAATAGATTATAAATCCAAGATCTGAAGGTATTACCCACTCCAGGGACATGGCGTAAGATTCCGCATCTTCTGGTAATGCTGTTGTAGACCAGATCTCTCTACCCCTACATGTCCACAAGAAACCTGGTCCCCGCTCTGATAAAAGTTATCATCTGTGCTTGGGAGCTGGACCAGAGGGAAACAATTCCCTCGAATTAAATATTTACTTATTTTTAAAAATGTTTACTAGTACATGCTAACATGAAATCTCAGGATCATCCTGGGTCTTTGGCTCTCCTTTCAGGCAAAAATCAAAGAAACCAAACTCAAGGTCATTGAATCCATGCTTACTCATAATGAAGGGCATACACAACGTGACTGGTGTATGAAGGTCCCTCGTTAGTTGTTAGAGTTGTTGTAGATGCACAGGTTGTATTCAGCCACACAGCCCTGTCAACAAGAGTTGCTCTGAATGGGTCTATTTGATTTTCCTCTGTTCTTAAACGAACAACCACCAAAAATACATCAACGAAGAAATTAATGTTGCTCTTTCATTTGTGAGCAACTAATTCCATCTACTATGGCTTGAAATATATATATGTAAATATCAAATCCTACACTTTTCTAAAACTATTATTTAGTAAGCCACTCCTCAATTTTAGTAATATAAATTATATAAAACACCTAAGGCCAAGTCTTTTCTTAACGTGAAGCCAAGCTTAAGTATGGGATTGCTTCTATCTTCTTAACCTTGTGATTGTCACTCATTCCAGATTTCGTTTATTTCTCCAGAACCCACCTCGAGAAACCACAAAGATCTATTATTCTTGTGTTAGTCGTATTCTCTTCCAATGCTGAGCACTACACATAGCAACTATTAGGGATAATGGAGCCTCAGAAAAATTAAATTCCTAGTCAAGGAATTTAGGGGATTGTGCAGTATATTTGGTGCTAGAAAAAGAAATCTATGAAGAAGCACAACATTCTTCTAAAGCTTCCTCAATTGGCTTCTTGAACATTTATACATTACCAGACATTTTCAGGTCTTTAAACTATATTCTTCATCATGATCTCTAACTATCTGACTCGGCTTACATTTGTTAGGAATTCAATGCATTGTTTGGGATAACGCTGCACAGAATCAGCTTTCATCTTTGAATGCCTTGCAGGTATTTGATGAGTTTCAGGAGCAGCAACTTGAAATCACAGATGCATCCGCTATAAAAACAGTATTCAGTCCGTGGACTCTCTTATTACTACGCAACCACGAGGTGTTGAAGGGACCAGGTGTAAGGCATCATCAGAACAAAAAATCTTACCATAGTGAATGATGGAGGGAGTGCGGAGTGGAGATCCAAAGCCCATTAGTAGGCCACTGGAGATCCCCTTGCAGAGGGGTCTCGGGGAGGAGATGAGCCAGTCAGGGTGCGATGTAACAATGATGAGAAATACAAGTTTCCTCTAGTTCCTAAAGGTTTCCTCCCCGCTCCCACTACCATGACTCGAACTCTATCTTGCAGGACTGGCTGGACCAGGGGAGGTGCACTGGTACAGATAGGAACTGAAAATAAAGGGAATCCAGGACGGATGAGCCCTGTAGGACCAGTGGTGTGAGTGGCAAAACAGGGAGGGTAAAGGGAGAATGGGTAGGAAAGAGGGAACCGATTACATGGAACTGTGTGTGACCTCCTCCCTGGGGGACAGACAACCGAAAAGTGGGTGAAGGGAGACGTCGGACAGGGCAAGATATGACAAAATACCCATTTATAAACTATCAAGGGCTCATGCAGGAGGGGGGAGCGGGGAGGGAGGGGAAAAATGAGGACCTAATGTCGGGGGTTTAAATGGAGAGACAATGTTTTGAGAAACGATGTACAAATGCGCTTTACACAATTGATGTGTGTATGGATTGGGATAACAGTTGTATGAGCCCCTAATAAAATGTTAAAAAAGAGAGAAAAAAAAAAAAAGCTGTACAAGCCCCCAATAAAATGATTTAAATTAAAAACAAAACAAAACAGTATTCAGCTAGCCAGTCTTAACACAGTGCTGATTCAGTAACTACAAATGATCTCATCAGTTACATGAGCAGAATAAGGACATGTCAGAAAACCATCAGCGAATAGATTGAAAATAACCCACAAAACAAGATAACAATGATAATGAATACTGTGCTTCCTAAAGCTGTTAGTTCGTTGTCCAGTGTGATTGAGACGGCTATTGGGTGCATCTAAAACATATAATACATCTTTTTATAAAGAGAACAGACCATGAATATGGATATTTCAAGCAAAGCCTATAGAGAGTATGTCTTTAAGTTTCTTCTTATAAATAGTTGCTATGTCTCTAAAAGATAACATAGATCGTCATCTATATCATATCTGCCTCTAGGCATTGCAAAAGAGCAATAAACTGATCACTGCTAACAAACTAATGGGCTTTTGTCTCCTGATGATACTGTGCTTTTATTGCCGCAATCTTTATCAAGTTCACATGTTTGTCTATTCCATAAATGTTATTGCGTATTACAATGTTGCTTCCAAAATACCCCATGGAGTGTCAAATTCATAATTATTGTAATGGCAAAACCAGAAGGTTTGAAATGTAACAAGATTCAGAGCAAAGCTCTATCCCTCTTTGAATCTCCATAGAACTTTTTGAGGTGATACTGTAATTACCACTCTCGTTTTTTCTGTGGCTCAGTTTGCTTGCGTTTGAGTTGGATTCATGCAAAACCCCTTTGAAAAGATGGCTTGAGACGACACTGGGAGCCACAGAATTGAATAAACCACCATTACCAGATTAAAAGAGAAACCCCCAAAGATCGGCCATGGTGAAGATGAGAATAAAAGCCCACATAAACAGAGGACTGTACTTCTCAACTCTTAAGGACATCTGGCCCAGAGCAGGCAGCATCTACCAAGCACTTGCTGGCTAAGGGGGAGATAGCATGTCTTTGACATACCTGTCACAAGTCCCAAGCCCAAAAGGGCATGAGCTCTACTGTTCTGGGGCTGGGATCAACGTGGAACATGACACAAAGCCACGCTGGACCAGAGCATTTTGCTGACCCTGAGGGGGAAACTCTTGGTGGAAGGTGGCAGCACTCCAGCTCATGCACCAGTGATTCTCTTGTAGACATGCTGCTTTTTAATGGAGCTAGATGGGAAGATTGCCGATCATTGCTGATGTCAAATGCATCTTGCCTGATATCAGATGTCTACCTGTGTTTCATTGACTGTGCAAAGGCATATGATTTGATTGTGAGGATTATAACAAACCATGGATAACATTGTGAAATATGGAAATTCTGGAACACTTAATGGGACCCATACTGAAGCTGTTCCATAGACCAAGAGGCAGTTCTGTAAACAGAACAAGGGGATGCTGTACGGTTGGAAATCTGAAAGAGGATATTTCAGGGTGTTGTCCTCTCACCATACTTATTTAATCTATATGCTGAGCAAATAGTCCCAGACGTTGGACTATATGAAGGAGACCGTGGCTTCAGGCTGGGAGGAAGATTTATTAACAGCCTGCAATATGCAGATGACACAACCTTGCTTGCTGAATGAAGTGAGACTTGGCACACTTATTAATGATTTCCAAAGACTACAACTTGAAGTATGGATTACAATCCAAAATCCTTACAATTGGACCGGTCAATAACATTATGATAGACAAAGAAAGAATAGAAGTTGTCGAATATTTCATTTTACTTAGATTCATAAGCAATGCTCATGGAAGTAGCAGTCAAGAAGCCAAGAAACATACTGCAGGAGCTGAATGCTGCAAAAAAACCTCTTCGTCATGCTAACAACCAAAGATGTCACTTTGATAACTCTGAGGTGTGCCTTACCCAAGCCTTGGTATTTTCAAAAGCCATATCTATCTATATATCTATATCTATATATATATATAAAACAAAACAGACATACATATATACATATATATATGAAATGAAACTGGACAGTAATTAAGAAAGATTGGATAAGAATTCATGTCTTGGAGTTATGATGTTTGCAAAAATTAGACATCAAAAGTAGGATGGACCTACCAGAAGAACAAAAGATTTGTCTTGGAGAAAGTGCAACCAGAATATTCCCTGGAAGCTTAGGATGGCAAATCTTTGTCTCCTCTTCTTTGGACATGTTATCAGGAGAGATAAATGGCTGGGAAAGAACATCTTGCTTGATAAAGCAGGTCAGCGATAAAGAGGGAGACCTTTAAGGCGATGGGGTGACCATGCGGCTGCCACAATGGGCTCCCATGTAAGAACAATCATGAATCCTGTGCATGGTCAGGTCTGTGACCTATTGCTGTATGCGAGGTTGCCATAAGTCAGAGGCAACTCGAAGGAGCTGAACAAGAGATGGGAAGATAAAGGATCTGTTTGTAGGATTTATTGGTGACATATATGAGATCCCTAGCATATTGGACGATGGCACGAATATAAAAAATACATATAAAACTATTTGCAAATTTTACAAGAGGAAGTATAAATGATATTATCTGTCAGGATAAGCTATATAGTATGATGTAATGAATTGGTGAAGTAAAGATTTCTTTTACACTCCATTTTCAATGCACATTGATGATGGCTATGGTGCACTCTGCTCTTGATAATTTGTGTGTGGTCCAGGCTAGCGGAGGCTTTGTCTCAATATATCATACTTTAATGATTTCACTGCAGGAAGATGAGAATCAGGCAAAACGAGTTCTAACTCTCAGAGCGGCCTCCATGAAGTGACAGGCAAAGGTAATCACAAGAAATACCTAGATTTAAAGGGAAAATCGAAGTGCAATTGTACCACATATCTGTCACAGGAAAAGAACTGGTGCATTCCTTTTATTATACACATAATAGATTATTGTAACTTTGGTAACAGTTTTCATAGTGCCATGGATTTAATTGTATTGCCCCCAAATATGTGTGAACTCGATTGTGCCATGGTTTCCAGTGGTTTGGCACTCATGTGTTGATGCAATCATCTCCTCTTATGTGATCTGATGTGATGCGCTACATAGAGTTGTAATAAGCTACATAGAGTGTAATGCAGTACTGTTAATCTATTATAACCCTGCTCTCATATGAGAGTTTCCCTAGACTTGGCCTCCATTACCTTTTATCTTACAAAAGTTAAGAGAAAAGAGAAGACAATAGGCACCAACTATGACCAAAAAAAGAACAACTGATAGTGGCTCATGTCGTTTGGACTCAGTGTCCCTGTGATGAGAAACTTCTAGACCCAGGGGAAGCTTGATGACCATGACCTTTCACAAATGCCAACAGAAAGAAAATTCCTCCCCATGATCGGTGCTTTAAATTTTGACTTCTAACCTTCTAAATTGTGAATCAATTTGTTTGTTAAAGCTATCCACTTGCATTGCTGTAATAGCAATGCTATATAACGAAGACACACACAAATTAAGTTCTTCTACAGTTTCTATACACCTTGTTCAAGGAACCCTTGTGGAGGTGGCAGGTAAGCCCTGGCGGTCTTATTGGACTGCTAACTACAAAGTTGGTGGTTCAAATCCACCAGCCCCCACTTTGAGAGAAAGATGAGGATGTCTGTTCCCATAAATATTTACAGCCTCAGAAACCCTATATAAGCTCACTATGAGTCAAAATTGACTTGATGACAATGAGCTTGGGGCTGGGGGGGTTGGTACACACATTGTTCAGTGATATTACTTACATTTTTTTCACCATGTGTCAGCATTCTCATTATTTTCATTATGATTATTCTATATCCACTAATCTAGCTTCTCTAGGGCCCAACCCCCAGCATCTCTTACCTTGTCATCTTTGCTTCAGGGTAAATTTTGTCTATTTGGTCTCATATAAATGATCATTTAAAGGAGCATTGTGTGTTCGGAACTACTATTTGTTTATCCTTACAGTTGCAGAGAACATTGTTATTAATGCTGCAATGAGAACACAAGTGTCAGAACTGGACCATTTCTGAACATTACCTTTGTCTATCACAATTAAGATAAGAGACATCTTCAGTTAAGATCCCAGAGAACACAGGCTGATGTGTTCTTCCATGTGGGCTTTGTTGCTTCTGAGTTAGATGGCCGCTTGTTTACCTTCAAGCTTTTAAGACCCCAGATGCTATATCTTTTGATAGC
>NW_022103905.1:12579478-12582388 GCF_000313985.2 Echinops telfairi
TACAGTTTAATATCAACGCATGAAAATATCTAAAGTCTTTATTTCATGAGTAAGATTGTAGTGATAATTCTAAGTGTAATACTCAGAATAAATTCACCCAAGGCCATCAAGTTGATTCCAAACCGCAGTGACCCTAGACAGGCTTTCCAAGGCTGTAAATCTTTACGGGAGCGAATAGCCTTATCTTTGACCCATGGAGCATTTGGTGAATTTGAGTCACTGCCCTTGAGGTGAGAAGTCCAAACTTACCTGACAGCAACATCAGAGGTCCTAAGAGAAGTGAAATTCTGCTGCGTACAGAGTCCCACTGTTCCTCACTAGTATTTTGCTTAGGGCAGGGAGCCACATTTGAATGAGTGTGAACAGAAGAGAAAGCAGAGAGACCAAGCCAGCAGATTGGTGAGGCGTGAAACCATGCCATGCGAAGAAACCAAGGAACTAGAAATGCCTAATTTGGACAAAATAAGGTTCAGGTGGGAATAAAAGTCTTTACATATTTCAAAGGTTGGAGATGGAACAGCATTAGATTTTTTTTGTTGTTGAGTCATTCAAGGGCAGAATATGGCTCATTGGGTGTAAATCATGGGCAGGCAGACGTCCGTTTAATAAGAATAAGATCCGTCTGTATAAAAGCTAAGTTCCCCATTTCTACTGATAATTAAATAGCTTAAGTGATCACTTGTGGGGGAAAAAAAGTGTTACAAAGGAGATTGAAATGTCAGTTAGGTAATCCCTTAAAGTTTCTTCAATCCTTAATATTTGATTGTCGCTTATATTGTCACTGTAAAGTTAGGTATTACAATGTAACAAAGTACTCTTTAATGCAGGCTCATGAATCCATTGGTCTTGAGTGGATTCATTTGTACATACATGGTCAACTGGACAGCAGGTAGTTCTCACATGTGGCTGTCGGGGCTGTGCAGCACAGCAGGCTAGCTCGGACTCTTCCCTGCAGCGTTGGCCAAAAAATAAAGGGCAACACCATGTTAAAAACATGATTTATCATGATCAAGTGTATTGACAATGAAATATTTTCTAAAATGACTTACTTTTCAAAATTAGAATGATGTATCATATTAGTTTATATATTTCTCTCCACTTATAATAAGTTGTTCTCTCATATGGAATTACAAAAATAGCAATTTCCAAGAAAATATCAGAATCTCCTTTTTAAAAATTTATACAGTTATCTAAGCTACACTAGATGTTGAAGAGTGATTTATTTTTTGACATAAGTGTCTAAAATGGACCAAAGTTTGAGGGAAGAACATATTTTTGACTTGGAATGATGAGGTCAGATTTTATGGAGAAGGTAGCATTACATCTGGATTTGAAGTTTGGAGGGAATTTTGACTGTGGATATAAAAAAAGGAAAAGGCAGTCATTAAACTATACAAAAACTTTAGTAGTGGAGTAGAAAGCAAATGTTTAAGACAACACTAGTGTGTGGAAGGATGCGGAAGATGTATTTTCAGGGTAAGTTGGAGATTTGACTGCCTAGTTAAAGGCGTTAAAGATTTTATCTTTGAACAGCATTTATCTCTGAGTATATAGCTGCATGGTGGTTGAATAATGACTACTGAATGATGATGAAGATGATGGTAGGAAATAAAGTGGTGAATTTCTATGCCCAGACTGTAGTTCTCACTCATCAGAGCAGAGTCATCTGCAAAAGCATAAGAAACTAATTCTTTTAGAAATGCATTCGTCTCTAGAAGCACGTGCACTCAGGCATAGCAGTCATGACTGTTGCTTTGAGGTTTTTTAGAGAACTGTGTAGATCATGATAAACATCATTTTAACTCCCGCTTGTTACCCTGATGCTTAGACTCATAGGTTCCAGGGAGAAAAGATCAATTCAATCCATGAGATTGGTAGAAGTCACACTGCTAAGAATAATCTGGCTACATATCATTTTCACACAACATGACACCACCTACCACATAATACTTACATATAAAAGATCCCTTGGGAAAGATTCTTTACTCCTGAACAATTCCCAAACTTATTGGGAAGATAGAGATATTTATGTCATAGGTGGAGTATCAACACTCCAGAATGAGTTGATAAGCACCATTCAATATAAATATCACTGGATTAAATATAACAGAATGTCCAATGTGATAAACTCTTGAAAACTCTCCAAAATACATATTTGCCTCCAGTCGTTTGCATAGTGTCCCTTGACAGTCCTTGGACAGTTTCTACAAGTGGAGTTCAGACCTAGGTGTATCTGATGGAAAACTAGGTTAGCAGCAAGGAAATTGATGGGGGGCAGAGTACAGAGATGGCCGGTGGGACCTGTGAAGGTTTTCTGTTTTTTTTTTCATAAATAATTAAGAGCCTGATATGGAAGTCATACATAGAAGTGAGACTTGAACATCATAGGGACAATTTGCACGTGTGTGTGTGTTTGTAGACTGGTGTGTTTTCAGTTGCTCTAACCTAGTCATTTTGATTGTATAAATGCTTAAATGCTTACTAAGAAAGTTCCGCCCAGCAGAGCTTTTTTCCATTTTTTCGGGGGTTCCCTTCATACACATGAGCAGCCCCCATCCCCCCATTGTGCAAGTGCCCCCAGGGGTGACACTGCCTACTTTGGCAAACTGGTTTAGATCATCGATGAGCGCTGAGGGCTAGATAGAGACTTGAGCTCCAACTCAACCGACTTGGTAAGTACAGATAAGGAGCTGGAAGCGAGAGCATATAGATACCGGGATTGAATGGCTAGGAGAAAAGAGAAGTTGTCTCCTCATAAGGATATTGTCTACGTCTTTCTTCGCTATATCAAGTAGTGCAGATGTGTGAATCACCTGCTTGTGTCAGAGGGACTGTGATTCAAGAGATAAATTGTTCATTGTTTCAGAGGGCTCCTGACTCCCTCAGGTTCCATGAAGACCACATTATAAA
>NW_022103905.1:12584631-12585539 GCF_000313985.2 Echinops telfairi
GACTTTCCTCCTGTCCCACTATCATGCTCAGTCCCCACCAGGGTTTCAGCAATTCCTCTTTGTTACATTACCCTTGATCATGCCCTGCCAGGCTTCCCACACCCACCTCACCACCAATTTGGATCACTTGTTGTTCCCTTGTCCCTGGGTTTTTTAACACCACTTCCTTTCCCAATGCTAATTTCTGTTTCAGTTAGTTCTGCTTCTCAGACTATAGTTTATAGGCTTTTACATGTTATAATATGAATCATACACATTAGGGTGTTTGGATAGTAGAGAAAGTCCTTAGACTATAGTACCCTGCCATGATTGTTCTTCACTTTGAGATGCTATTTGGCAGTGAAAGAAAGACTTTCTTTTCAGCATAGCCAATTCTAATGCATGTGTAAAAAAATGTCAAAGTATATGAATGAATATCTGTCTATATGTATAATTCATGGCTTAATGTCTGAACAGGAACCATGTGACATTGGCAAAGTAGAAGAAGTAGAAAGTTGGTTTACAAAACGAATATTGTATTGTGTAATATGCATCAGTATTTTGTTCCTTTTTATTGCTGTGTAGTATTCTACCATTTGAGTATATCACAGTTTATCAATCTTCTACTGAAGCACAGCTAAATTGTTTTTTGGGTTTAAAAAAAATAATTTAGCTGTGCTTCAGTAGAAGGTGATAGAAAAGGCCATTGTGCTTGTCAAGTATGCATAGGCAATTAACAAAACAAAAAGACACAAATGCCTTGCCCGCACAAATATGCACCTTATACCTCATGCACTTTACCATGTGAGATAGACCACATCTTAACTGATCAATAGCCTTATCATTAGGATGACCCACAGTGCAGGGGTGAAAATGTTGGGGAAATGTCACATTGCTATAAAAATTTATAAATCTTTACTTTTAGCTTA
>NW_022103905.1:12586699-12587618 GCF_000313985.2 Echinops telfairi
GAGGATTGAATTAAAGAAAGGAAGGTAAGAGAGCTACTTCAGAGAAGTAGAGCTACATCAAATTGTGAACTTTTCAGCTGGGTCTGGAGAAATGAATAGCAATTTTCCAAAGACTAGGGAGAAAAAGCTTTCACAGCAGGAAAAATCGCATCTTCAAAGGAAATGAGGTAAAGAGAGCAGGCTTATTGGTCTCATGGAGATTGGTACGACCCTCCAGATTATAGAACTTTGTAACCTTTCGGGTCTAGAACGGAACTTAACCGTGTGTCAGATTAACCAACCATTTAAGATCAAAGGGGGAGCATTTGCCCAAGGATAAAGTTCAGATGGTTAAGAAAGACAAAAGGATGAAAGTAGGAAAGACAGGGAAGAAGTGGGAAAGGTGATGATAAATGATAGGATTGCATGGATGAGAAGAAACAAAATGGGCCTGACTTGTTCAGTCTAAAGTCTAAAGCTCTGTGAATCTTCATCTAATTCACAATACAAGTTAAAAAAAAAAAAAGATAATGTGGTATAAACAAGCCTGGTGAATTTTGGAAACTACAATGAGTTGAATATGTAGAAAATATAAAGGAGCTAGCAGGGAGAGAGGATAGAGCTGTAGTTTATATTAGGAAAGGCCTTTCTGACTAAATATTTGCCAAGCCTAGTAACCCGACAGGCTTCTCTTGGCATTTTCTAAACATGGTCTAGTGAGACGTGGAGAGGGCTGCATCATTTTTAAATCTTAGCTCAGCTCCTCAATTATCCAGGTTTGGACTATTCTTTATTACTCCAAGAAGGCAAAACCTCTTCTTTCAACTACGCATATATTGATTTTGGTTGTAGCAGAAACTCACTTACAATGGAAAAACATACTATCCATGGTCCCTGGATGAGAAACAGAATAATGGGGGAGGGGTACTTTAAATTAAGT
>NW_022103905.1:12588301-12596779 GCF_000313985.2 Echinops telfairi
TACAGTTAATTCCACATGTGTTTATTGGCCAGATTAGCAAAATAAACCTTAACTATCTCAGAGCCTGATACTATTCAAATGATAATTCACTAGCTAACCTTGCCAGAAAGATTTCTTTGTTATTTTAAAAATTGATTTAGTTAAATAATAGCCAACTATCTTTGAGATTTCAGAATTCCATCTCCCCATTAGATTTCCTTCATGTGGAATTCCCAGTTATCAATAAAAAATAAAATATTATTTTTGTAATACACAGACTAATGAATGATGTCTTACTGGCAGATTCTTTGGTAAAGCCACGATTGAACCCGTAGTGTACACCAGACATGTAGGTGCATCTCCACTCCCTATAAAGCAGATCCTAATTTGATGGACACATTAATGGATACTCAACTCGTGTGTTCATGTGATGAGAACTTCAACTTTTCTCTCCATTCACTCTGATGTTACTAATTGGTCTATTTGTAAGACTTTTGATATTCCTTACATTGAGTTGTAATCCATACTGACAGCTGCAGTCCTTGATCTTCATCCGCCCAAGCTTCAAGTTCTCTTCACTGTCAGCAAGCAAGGTTGTTTCTCTTGAATTCCACGGGTTGTTAATAAGCCTTCCTGCACTGCTCATGCTACACTCTTCTGCATATTATCCAGCTTCTCCCATGATTTACTCACCGTATAGTTTGGCCAACAATTATGAGAGGATACAACCTTGATACACACCTTTCCTAATGCGAAACCATGCACAATTCCTTTGTTCTCTTTGCACAATTGCCTCTTAATCAATGCCCAGGTTTTGAATGAGCACAATGAAGTGTTCCAAAATTCCCATTCTTCTCAAGATTATCCACAGTTTATTATTGCCCACGCAGTCAACTGCCTTTGTAGAGTTAATGGCATTCGTATAGTTAATGAAACACGAGTATTCTCTGCTTTGAGCCAATATTTTGACATCAGCAATGATATCCCTTGTTCCATGTCCTCTTCTGAATCCAGTCTGAATTTCTGACATTTTCCTGTCAATATACTGCTTGCTGTAAGGATTGGTGGATGATCTTAAGCAAAATTTTACTTGTGTGAATTATACATGATAATGTTCTATAGTTTGAACATTCTATTGGGTCATGTCTCTTTGGAATGGGCACAAGTATGGCTCTCTTCCAGTCAATAGTCATAGTAGCTGTCTTCTGCATTTCCTGGCATAGATAAGTAAGTACTTCCAGTGCTTCTTCAGTTTCCTGAAACATTTCAATGGATATTAAAACAATTCCTGTAGCCTTGTTTTGGGCTAATGCATTCAGTGCTGTTTGAACTTCTTCAGCACCATTGGTTCCTGCTCATATGCTACCTCCTGAAATGATGGACTATCAACTAGTTCTTTTTGATACATGACTCTGTGTTCTTTCTACCTTCTTTTGTTACTTCCTGCATCATTCAATATTTTGCCTGTAGAATCTTTCAAAATTGCATTTTGAGGCTTGAATTTGTTATTGAGTTCTTTCAGTTTCATATATGCTGAGCGTGTTCTTCCTTTTTTATTTTCTAATTCTAGGTTCTTGCGCATTTCATTATAATAGGTTCCCTTTTCTTCTTGAGCTGCCCTTTGAAATTTTCCATTCAGTTCCTTGACTTCATTCTTTCTTCCACTTGCTTTAGCTACTCTATGATTAATGGCAAGTTTCAGAGTCTCTTTTGACATCCACTTTGATCTTTTCTTTCTTTCCTATCTTTTTAATGACATTTAGTGTTTAATATGTCAATGTCAGGATAAAGCTGAAGAAAATTAAAACAGACCCACAAGAGTCAAAATGTGACCTTGAGTCTAACCCATCTGAATTTCAAGACCATCTCTCTTTCCTATAGTTACCTCTTATCCTTCTCCTCGAGCCCCATTAAGCTCATAATATTTTTCCTACAAATATTATATACTAAAAATTAAAGTTGCAATAATATTCAAAAGACATAAGTTCTTTATTAAAAAGTTCTGCAGGAGAAAATAATAACTCTAATAATACATATCTCCAGCAAGACAAGAGAGAATTAAATATATATACTTATATATACATATTTCGGCCTGTAAGTCATTCTTTCATGAAAATCTGGCACTGATGAATAAATGTAATATTACAAAATAGCACCTTAAGAGCACAAATGTGATATGGGTTTAATATTTGAGGACTGACTTATTAGATCTAAAATGAAAATTTTGCTTCTTACTGCAGTCATGATTTCTACCTTGTTCTCTGGAGCAAAAAAGATGAATGGTCTATGAGGGACATCTTATAATGCTATGAAAGAAGTATAAATTCTACCAAAGAAGAATCATCAGATTACTAACAATAGAATTTAATATTCTTTTTCTAGTGAACATCACTAGCCCTTAGATTGATATTACTAAATTGTCTTTAGATAGGGAGATTGGGTATGTAATTGAGTTGCCTAGATCTAATCTCCCAAATAAATGAATACTTCTCTCTGGTTATAACCTAGAAACCTAAAAATCTTAAATATTTAAGAACATTCTGAAGAATCTTCAGAAAAAGGACACAAACAATTATGTTTTAGGTTCACGTCATACACATGCATGGGAAGTAACAATATTGAAGAGAAATCATCCATTTCAGGTACAATTTATGAAATACAATAAATAACTACCAATAATAAATTTAAAAATTATGCTGGTGGTAACAGTTATCAGATATAGTGTATGCATAGATAAGAGATAATGACTACATTGAATCATCGGATTCTCTTTATAATACCTAATAAGGATTTTTTTTTTACAACTCAGAATTATAAGCATGAAAAATATTATTGGCCTTGGATGGCTCTTGGCTGAAAGCAGAGCATAATGGAAAGATGTTTATTTGCGTTTTATTGACTATACAAAGACATTCAACTATGTGGATAATAAACGATGGATAACATTGAAAAGAAGGAGAATTCCAGAACACTTTATGTTCTCATGCAGAACCTGTACATGAACCAAGAGGTTCTAACAGAACAAAGGAACAATGCATAGCTTACGATCAAGAAAAAGTCGTCTCTGTTCACCATACTTCTCCACTCTGGATGCTGAGCTAGTAATTGGAAAACTGGACTGTACGATGAAGACCATGGCATCAGGATTGGAGGAAGCCTGACTAACAACCTGCGGTACACAGATAACACAACTATGCTTGCTGAAAGTGAAGAAGACTTGAAACACTTGCTGAGGAAGATAACAAACAACCTACAGCCTTCACTAGGGATGGCAAGGCAATGTAAACAAAACTAAAGTCCTCCCAACTGGAAAGATAGGCAACTTTACATTAAACAGAGAACATGGTCAGAAGGTGTCAGAATTCCATCTTGTTTGAATTTACAATCAGTGCTCATGGAAGGCACAGTCAAGAAATCAAACAATGTAACGCATTGGACGGATTGGCTGCACAAGACCTCTTTAACATGCTGAAGACCAAGGATGGCACTTTGAAGACCAAGAGGCACCTAACCCCAGCCATGATAGTTCCAATTCACTCGTGCACATGTGAACATTGGACAACAAATACGGAAGCCCAGAGAAGAACTGATGCATTTGAATTACGATGTTAGGGAAGAATATTGAACGTGCCATGGGTGGTCAGCAGAACAAAGAAGATTGTCATGGAAAAGGACAACCAGCATGCTCCTTAGAAGGGACGATGGGGAGACCGTCTTAAGGACTTCATCATTATGAGGAAAGACCAGTCCTTATAAAAGGGCATCGTGCTTCATAAAGTGTAGGTTCCGTGAAAAAGAGGACAGTCCCCACTGAAATGGACTGACATGATGGCTGCAACAATGAACTTGAACATAACAACAACTGTGAGGACGGTGCAGGACGGGGTGGTGCTGTGTTCTGTTATTTATAGGGTCACAAGTCAAACTGAATCAAGAACACCTGACAACAACTGTGGACTCAACTCTGTATAGAGTTGTAACTGGGTGCTGTTTTATACATGACACATAAATACAATGTCAATATATACTCAACCAAAGAGACATGACTGCATTGTAGTTATGGTATAAGTGGCCTGTCTCTCTTAAATGAGAAGTTAAGGAGAGGTCATCCTCCGCTACTAAGTTAGAAGAAAAGCAGAATAAAATTAGTGGACACTAGTTGGCCACTTTTGCTCTAATGGGTACTCTTTTCTGTAGGGCCCTTTTCTTGGAAAGCAGGGTGATTTTTTTTTAAACTCAAGCATCAGATGTATAAACATAGATATGGTTAATGATTCATTAAGATCGGAAAGTGTGCCTGCCTGTAGAGCCCCCTGAAGTTATTACGTATCTTACTGGTCAGAGATACTAAGTAGAATTCATTTCAAAGGTCTGATATCTCGATGCTCTTGGGCTCCTGGATAGCACAGAGGTGGCTCCAGCAGAAATTTCTCCTTTAGGACATCATAAAGATTATTGTCATATTTTACAATTTTGGGAAGGTAGGACAGCAGTCTTCCTTTGAAAATACTTTTCATCTTTCAAAGTTCATGCACGCTGAAATATTATTTTGTCTTATGATGATATGGTAGAAGTAGGGGGGAAGGTACACTTCTGGTTGGTTGTAATTCTGGTTGGTTGTAATAGGAACTAATAACACACACACACACTCTCTCTATATATAACCTTAATATATATAGGGTTATTAGTTTCTATTTTATATATAATATAGAATATATGTATTCTATTTTCTTTGATTCCGTTCACCCAAAGAGTGTTTTGAACTCCTCTCATAGACATAAATCCATGAAGCCCTGGTGGCACCATGTGCTAAGGGCTGGCCTGCTAACCACAAAGTCGGTAGTTGAAGCCCACCAGCGGCTCTGTGGGAGAAAGATGAGGCTGTCTGCCATTGTGAAGATTTACTGCTACCAAGACCCTATCTTAGGGTCACTAGCTATACATCAGAATTGACTGGATGGCCGTGTTGTTTTCTTTTTGGTAACATCTTCTTGACTTAGGAAGATACAACAGCTATGTTGTTCATCTCATTCCCAAGAAAATCATTTTCCATTGTAACAGACAAAACTATTTCCTTTTTTCTTCAATATATATACATTTAAATTTTGTCCTCTTGTTTGTTTTCAGTCTCTTCCTTTAATGGGTTGTGACAGGAATTCATTACTGTAATTTTATTACTTATATTTTCTTTTGGCATACACATCCTACTTTCCTCCATCTTTCCCTTTAACTTCCTCCAGGACATCTTTCTTCCTTTCTTTTTTTTTAAGGTTTTCAGCTGCAATAGAGGCTTTCAACATGAAGTCACATGCTAATGATTCCCAAAGAAAGTAAACTCAAGTATTAAGGGAATACAGAAATGTTATGGACATATAAGAATTCAGATAATATTAATTCCATAAGTCTTCTTAAAGGAAGTTATTACAGACTAAGCTTCATAAAAGCAAAAATTGCTAGAGACATGGATATAAGGACTAGTGGTGAGGATGGACAGTTACTTATGGAACTATAATAGAATTCAACACTTATAGAACTATAATAGAATTCAACACTGAGAGTATAGTTTGCAATGGCTATGTCCTCTGGCAACACAGCTATGCAGAAACTAAAACTGGAGGGTGGAAAAAGTATATGCATAAAATACTCTATTCAGTAATAATAATAGTGTATCACTATGCTGAGAGGTCTAGGTATGAAATTTCTCTCCTAGCCCCGTCCCACCACTATGATTTATTATGAATTGAGTGAAGGTTTGTAGAACAAATGATCAGTTTTACATTCAACGTATACATTTTGCTTTATTGAATTCATTACAATTTCCTCCATGCAGCATTATACCTCCACCCTCCTCTCTCTATATCCCCTGCCCTCACATTTTCTTCTTTCTCAACCTTCAGGAGTGTGCTCCCGAGCACATGCGGTCCTTGATCTCAAGTGGTTGATGACTCTGAAGGTTACACCCTTACTAACGAGTACAATTGTTCTCCTTTGGGGATATTTTCTTTTCTATCATGTTTCAAATATGATAAACCAGATGCTTTTTAATCATGACCATTTTAAATAATATTTTATTGTGAAAGTTTACACTCTAAGCTGAGATCCCAGTTAACAATTTTTATACAAATCTTTCTATGATGTTGGTTACAGTGTTCACAGTATATTGGCAGTCTCATTATTTCTATTTTGTTGTTCTGTTTCCATTTGTCTAGTTTCCCTGCCCCTCGTTTTTTTTTTTTTTTACAGTTTATTGGCACTTCTTCCACCTATCAAACAATTCAAATAGTTCAGTCATATCAAGGAGAGTAATACCACCATCAAATTTAGAAGATTTACTTCTTCCTGGTACTCATTATTAATGTAATGATTTTTTTTTAACCAGGGCAAAAATATACACAACCAAACATTCTCCAACATAACATGTCTACATGGTTAATTCAGGGCCATTGATTAGAATCCATTGTGCAAACATTATTGATACCCATTTCCAAATTATTCCACCACCATTAGCATAAACTCAATGCCTCAAACAAATACCCTTCCTTCACCCACGGTGACCATAGGTCAAATTTCTTTTGTTTTCAGTAGTTGTTGTTTTTTTATATAAAATTCACATATACCTCCCATTGTTGAAAATAGAGCTGTGTATGCATCATCACAATCAGTTCTGCTGCTCCCTCCCCACTTCTACATTCATTGCCCCCCCACCCCATTTCACTCACCCTCCCTATGCCCATTCCCGATAAACCATTGCCTCAGTTATTTTCTCTATTCATCCCTTCTTTCTGTCTCACAAACTAGGAAGCAAAACATAAAAAATAAAATACAAAACCAAATGAAGCAAAAGGAAGCAAATAATAATAATGTAAAAATAAAAAAAAAGACCACCAACAATATTTCTAAAGCCAGAGACAATATTTCAGTCATGGAACAAGCAAGAAATATTTAAGCCTAGAGCAAGTTGAGGTTGGGTGAAGAGGGAGGTCAACTGGCCCAGCATCATATATAGCATGGCTTGGTCCACCACAACCCAGTCCACAATAGTCTGAGTGTAAAACTGTTCGAGTCCCTCACCGGTGGCCAGAGCCAAAGGCTTAATCTGACTGGGTATTGTGCAGATGGGTTTAGGTATCCCACTCCTCCTTAGCCTTTTACAAATTCAATGTTCACAGTTTCATCTCTGACACCCTTCCCTCCATCATCTTTGGATTTTGTTATGGTCATCTTTGCATCACACAAGCTGGTGTGCTTCTTCCATGTGGATTTATTTGATGCCTCACTTAGATGGCTGCTTGTTTGAATACAAGCCTTTAAGACACCAGACACTAATTCAATTGATAGCCGGGCACCCTCTGCTCTCTTCCCCATTTGCTGTAGCGACCTTATCTTCAGTGATCTTTCATGAAGGAAAGAATCAAGCAGAGCCATGTTATAAGAATTAATTGTTCTTGGATTGGGGCTATGTGTTAGTCTGGGTTGACTAGAGAAAAAAATTCATAGACACACTCATATGTGTATAAGAAAGAGCTTTATATAAAGAGTAATTGTACATTAAGAAAATATCCCAGCCCAGTCCAGATCAAGTCCATCCGTCAGATATTAGCCCATAAGTCCGATACCAATCTATAAAATCCTCTTTAGACTCACGAAAAACATGCAATGACACCAAACACAGGAAGATCACAGATCAGCGGGTACAAAGTCTTGTGGATCCAGTGGCATTGTAAGCATCTCAGAGCTGGCAGGGGTCTCTATGTGGCTTTTCCAGATCCCAGGTCATGGTGTCTATCAGCATAGTCCCATATGTCTTGTCAGTAGAACGTCTCTCAGGGAATGAGCTAAGAGAGTGTCCTCAACCTCCAAGAAGGAATACAGGAGTTCCCAGAATCCTCAGGAGAAGGCCATGCCCACACAGAGGCTTCACTGGCTATTTCTTGATTGACAAACTAGACTCCACGCCTCCAACTGATTATATAACGATCACAGGCTAGAATAATGACTTTTAAGATAAAAAATCATTCAATGATTTATTGGGTATTGGGACAAAGGTATATTATGTATTAATAGCAATAAAATTAATACATATAAATGTTGATCTTCCATTTCTTCAATAAATAAATGCACTTGAACACTAAGAATAAGTTAATTTAAAAATAATAAAATAATACGATACTGCTTGCCCATAGATGAAAGAAGATTGGAAGGCAGTAGCATGCTAAATATGATAGGGCAATAGATTCACTTCATGAATTTAGGCAAACTAGATTCACGACTGATTATTCAGTTAAACTCTCTGTGTGACTTGAAAATAGCAATTTTGTCTTTGAAACACAAAAATTATTTTTAAAAAACCCTCCATCTCTAACATAGCTCTGACGCTTTAACAATTTTTCTGAAGAATTACTCTTTTTTTTTTTTCTTTTTTAACATTTTATTAGGGGCTCATACAATTGTTATCCCAATCCATACACACATCAATTGTGTAAAGCGCATTTGTACATC
>NW_022103905.1:12598253-12600104 GCF_000313985.2 Echinops telfairi
GGGGTCTCTTATTGCCTTCTCCAAATGTCTATGCATAGAGACAAAGCAATTAAGGCCCAGCATATAACTCAGTTGTTTAAACTTAAGAAGAAATTTTTCCATATAATGAATGTATAAAATTGAAAGACATTGATTATTCAAATGACATCTGGAGACTATGAGGAGTCAATCATATTTGTTACCCAACCGTTCGGGTAATAAATATTGAACACCTAAATCCATGCTAGTCTGTGAGCATCAGAATGTTGGGTAATTTTACAAAACATCTCAAAAATATTTCTGGGGACCTATCCTTTTAGACATTTATAAGTAAACAGTAGAGATCAGTCGAGATTGAGCAATGGCCCAAGGGTGGAGTCACTCATTTTGTTATTAGAGTTGTCTTTCCAGAGAATCAGTCACTTTGAATGTGTCAGTGAAGATTGGATGAATTTGTTGTAGAAGTTGTATGTAATGAGTTTAGGGAAAATGCAAATAGACTAAAAACTATTTTGAAGTATCAAGTTATCTTACACAGATGACTTAACAAAAATTTTCAACATTTTTGTGTCATAATGGAAACTACATTTCTATCACAAGAAATGTTATGTCTAATGTAGTTATTTTTTAAAAGTTTGTTTTGTACCTGAGTTAATAGATGCTAGTAAAAAAATAATAAAAAGAAAGTCAAGGTGTTTTCCTATCTATGGATTTCTCAGTGTTTATCCATTTGACTCATCTGTTTGCTCTGTAGTCTAATTTTTTCCCTTGAAAGTAGATGGGGAAATTAAACAGTCCTGGTTTATATCTGACATCTGAAAAATGGTGTTTTAAGCCACATAATAAATGCAGAATTTACACTCATCAATCAAGTATAGTAATTCTAAAATCATTTCCCCTAATTATGTAACATATTTCAATACTCTTAAAACAAATTTACCTCTTAATTTTATAATACGCAATATAACTTTTCTCAAGGCAAATAGCTTTTATTATAAATTTTGAAATAACTGAGAACAAGTCCACCGCTACTATGGAAAAAAGCGAATCGAAGGTTGTTAGCATAGATGGATCACTATCATTTTCATAAAAGACAACTTAATATCTTAGAGCCTTTGGAGACAATCTGTTATGTAGTTGACAATAGATGTGTCTTATCTTATACATGCCATAATGCACCTTGCCCTCAATTACCAAATTTTTATGTTTTATGACACATAACATCAGGATTGGGTGCAATTTTGCATATATACAGTTGGTATCAATTGTGCATATACATTTTCTCCCTTCTAAAACGAAGACAACATTCTAAATGTCTATTAAATCGTGTTGCTTGTCTGCATGACTATGCTCAGATATCTACCCTTATCTCCTAAAATGCATCCTTTTATTTCTCCACATCATTCCTAGAATTGTCTTATTCAAAATACGTAATGGTTGTGTCATTCTACTGTGTACATTCTTTCACCAACTTTCAATTTCTCCCAAGGAAAGGGTCAACGTCATTCAGGATGATTCACCATAACTTTGTTCTTGCTCCTTACATTCTAACCATAGATTTGTAGTGTCTAAAACGTCTCTTGCTCTATCCACCACTTTTCCTGGGTCTCTCATATCCTTTTGTCTCAGAGTAGGTTGCCTACCTTTTTCTCTTTCTTTTTGTAGCCAATTCTTATTCATCCATCCATCTTTTCCCATCAAAAGCGTCTTAGACCTCGGGGATAGCATGATTTCTCTCCTATAATAAACTGTCATGCCACCCTATAGATCTCTTTCACACCACTCAACCAGCTGTACTGACACATTCCCTTGTGTGTTAATCTGATGTTTTTCTCTTTCCACTGAACAATGGGGGTCTACCAGGATTCCAGC
>NW_022103905.1:12601323-12602676 GCF_000313985.2 Echinops telfairi
AATTGTACATTTGCTTCCATAATCAGTCTCCAAACATACTTTTCCTTCCTGGACTCCTTGACATTATCTCCCTTTTATTTCTCCCCCTTCTACAGCTCCTCCCCCACTCCCCCCAAACCATTGTTCTATTTGCTTACCCTATTGGCTCAGCATCCCTGTGTTTCGTTTACCAAAAACCAGAGAAACAAATAGTACCACTTCAAGAGGGTGACCCCCGATGGCGACACACCTGTGAGATACACTCTAATATGAACAAGCATAAGCAACACATTACAGAATACCCTACCCAGGATCTAAACTCGATGGGGAGGAGGGCTTGGAATGCCTGGAGGGCTCTGATCAAGTGCAATGTAGCTGATAGAAAGTACTGAGAGCCGAATGAAAGTGGAACATGACAGTGGGACAGGAGCAAAGCAAAAAGAAATGGAGGCAAAAGACATTTATAGATGTATAAATATAGGCATGTATTAATTTATAATAAATCTATTAATATATAATGACAGGGATATAGATCTATGTACATATATTGAAATGATAAGTATTAAGATAGCAGGTGGATATTGGGTCTTAAGTACTTTCCTAACATAAGAAAACTTTGTGCTAATAACCTGGCATTCTGTGATGCTCATCTTTCCGACACAATCGCTGAAGTCAAAATGGGTGCATAAGCTAATGTGGTGAAGAAAGCTGATGATGCCCGGCTATTAAAAGATATAGCATCTGGGGTCTTAAAAGCTGGAAGTTAAACAGGTGGCCAGCTAGCTGAGAAACAAACAAACCCACATGGAAGAAGCACAGCCATCTGTGTGATCATGAGGTATCCGACGGGATCAGGTATCAGGCATCAGAAGACCCAAAACAAACATACCGATGCAAATGATGGGTGTTGGAGTTGAGACCCAAAATCCATCTGTAGACAATTGGACATTTCCATACAGAAGGGTTATAAGGATGGAACCAGTCAACCAGGATGCAGCGCATGGAACACACAACATTCCTCTAGTTCTTTAATGCGTCCCCTCTCCCATATCCCTCCACTATCATGGCCCCAGTTCCACCTTACCAATCCAGCTAGACTGGAGCATGGACACTGGTACAGATAAGAGGTCTCAACACACGGAATCCATGACAGATAACCCCCTCAGGAACAGTAATGGGCATAGCGGTGCCATGAGCATAGGGGAAGGTGAGGGCAGAAGGGGGAGAAACCGGGAACTGACTACAATGATCACTGTGTATCTCCCCCACCCCAGGGGCATGAACAACAGAAACATGGACTAAGGGAAACACTGGACAGTGTAAGATATGAAAATAATAATTTATATTTTATCAGGGGTTCACAAAGGTAGGAGG
>NW_022103905.1:12604040-12605955 GCF_000313985.2 Echinops telfairi
TGATCAAGGGTTCATGGGGGAGGGTGGAGCGGGGATGGAGGGGGAAAATGAGGTGCTGATACCAAGGGCTCAAGTAGAAAGCAAATGTTTTGAGAATGATGATGGCAACATATGTACAAATGTGCTTGACACATGGATGGATGGATTGTGATAAGAGTTGTACGAGTCCCCGGTAAAATGATTAAAGATAATAATAATTTTAAAAAGGTGACTCAGGAAATTCTCTACACCCAGAAAATAAACATCAGGGGAGAAATGAATAGGAAGGTGTGGGTGTTCAGTTTGCCTCTTCATAATCTAGTTAGAATTTCTTTTCTTATAAAGTGAGCTTTTTGATCTTACCATTTTTAAAAACTCAATTATTTTAATAGCAATTCCCAGAAAATAAGGCACTTTCTTAGCACCAGTTGCCTATTGAATTTTTTATAACTATTAGAAAAATGAGCCCCATAAGTAGTAACTTCTTCAATCGACATTATTAGGAAATGTTAAGAGGGTGCTGGGGTGTGGAGCTGGATCAGCAGAGGCAGAATGAAAGAAACAATTGAGGCAGTTTTCTGGATATTTTGGGCATAGAGAAGCAATATAATTGAGAGCAAAACTGAGTTATTTAACTCAAGAGGTTTCTAGCCATGAGTCGGTGTTGGTTATGGGAACGTTTACAGGGCCCTGTTCTGATCCAGTTTTCTTCAAGGGGTGGTCTGCCATCCACAGCTGCTTCGTTGTGGGATCTTTATTCTTTGATGTCAATTGAAAACCTTTTCCAAATCCTGTTTAGAAAGAAAGCTGTTCTAACGGGGAGAATTTAACGAGGTAACTTTTCGGAAGAATCTAAAACTGTAACACTCAAGGTAAATTCCCTGTTTTGAGCTAAAGTTTTGCCTATTTAAGAAGGCATAGGAAAAGAAATTGATTGTACCAAATTGCCCCCTGTGACAATGCTTATTCCTAAAACAGAGGTCATGGAATAATGTATAAGATTAAGCTTTCTGGTATTCTGCTCTCTGCTGAAGGTAATATAAAACAACTGTATCTATCATCTATCTGTACTCATCTAGAATACTTCACCAATATTCACAGTAATGCTATGAACTAATTAATACTATTACCCTCATTGTGATAAGAAACTGATTTAAATTTGCACAACCAGTGAGTCTATGGTCAAAATTCAAACCGAGAACCTTCTAACAAGAGAATTATTGCTTTAAAACTTCTGTTTAAAATGATATTGTAAATAAACATAGTGATAAACAAACCTTTCTCTCACCCCTAATTCTGGCCACACATTTATTTTCCTTAGAGACAAACACACTTATTAGAGCGATATTTGATGCACTTTAATCATTATAAATATCTTCATGTGTGTGCAAAACTCGTGTTATGATAGCATAGACATTATTCTGTGTTTTTTTAAAGGTTATTTAAGAGGACATAAATTAGAGATTATTTCTTCCACATTGAGGAAACAGCTTTTTTTTTGAGGCCATTTGTTTTTATTTTAAAGTCTATCCCTCCCAGTTTTTTCTCATTCCTTTTTAATCATCCATGTCTAATCCTGGAAGCTTCTACCTGTGTTGAGCCACCATCAGCCTTACAGATCTTCAGCATTCTCGTACCACATGCCCAAAAGATATGCACTTATCTTACCCGGCCGTTCAATCTGCCCTGCCTTTTTGAGTTTAGTTTTACATCTATTCTGCACTAAGTGAAGAACTAGGTCATCTATGGCGGAGATCCTCATTTTACTAAGAAGGCAGCAAGAGGTTAAATGAATAAACTAGCCTCAAACCTTCTCTTTGCCAGGAGATGAATTTCAAAGACAAGTCATGTATAAGGGACCAGATTTTAACATTGGTAAAGCGGGACACCATTGAGTGGGGTGGGGGGTGTTCTTGATTAAAAAATTGGTCTATAT
>NW_022103905.1:12606564-12608698 GCF_000313985.2 Echinops telfairi
TCTGCTAAATTCAAGAAAATTTATGTATTTATGAAGTAAATAAATAAATTACCTAAATTATCTGAATAGCTGATTTGTTGACATCACTTGTTTAACTAGAACTAGTACACAGTACAATGTGTATCATCTGAGACAGTTACAAAATGTTTTCATCGTTGCCAATGCCAAAAAATGCCATTGTTCATTAAGTCCAAACAATGGTGATCAAATTCTAACAAGTGGTCAACAGTGCGAACTTTGATAAGCAGTTCTTGCTAATCAGTTCTCAACAATTATTTGTTATTATTAAAGATTAACATTATAAAATTAACAAAAATAATATAAAACTTACATCCTGGAGAAATAGCCACATGGCAGCTGAAAACCGTATATTCCCTTCCCATTCTCCCGCCATTCCCTAGCTTGTCATGTATTCTTTCTAAAAATCGGGACTTTATAAAAACGCCACGGGACGCGGGACAAATTGTTAAAATCAGGACTGAACTGCCAAAAGCGGGACGTCTGGTCACCTGATGTAGAAAGTCATCACATTTTAAGAAAAATCCATCACCTGGCAAACATCCCCCTATCATCCTCACAGCAATGATTCTTCAGGTACATGTACAGACTTAATATCTTATTCAAATTTAGATTGGCATTGTTTTAATGAATTACTAATTGGTTTGTGCTAAAATTGGAAAACGAATTATTTTCAATAATGTTGGTTTTCTTCGAAAAAGTCACGTGTGTGTGTGTGTGTGTGTGTTTTCAGTCCTCCTCTCTATCAAGGACACCCCCTCCTACCTGCTTCCTACATTTGAAGACCCTCCCCACTCACACTCATGGTCTTCATGTGGATTCATAGCCCCTCTACTAGTACTGTTAAAGGATCCCTGGCTGAACAGTGGTGGCGTGTTGGGCTGCTAGCCCAAGGGTTAATGGTTCAAAACCACCAGCCACTTCACAGGAAGAAGATGATACTGTCTCTTCCTCTGAAGATTTACAGTCTCAAAAACCATAAGGAGAAGTTCTAGTCTGTCCTATCGGGTCACTAGCAGTTAGATATGACTGCAGGGCAGTGAGTTTCGAACTATTAACTCCCTTCTTCTCTTTTTTCCCCAGACATAAACTTTCTGAGTGGTCTTTGTTTCTTTCCATTCCGTTTAATAATATAATTTACCAAGAATTTCTGAGAGTCCAAGTTTCAATCTCTTCCAAATATAATCCGATTTTTGACACAGCTGCAGTGTGTGTGAAAAACGAACCATATTACCCCACGTTAAAGACGCTGCCTATTGGAGATTGTTGTTTTATTCATCCATTCAACAAGCAAATAGTAATTAACCTGCTGCAATATTTCAGTTTCTAGTATAACGGTCTCTAATCAGACAAGCATTTGATAGACTGCATATAAAGAAAAAAAGAAGGCACAGACGAGGGAATGAGGGAGGAGGGATGGAAGAAAACATGAGGCATTATCCGATATGGAGGATATAAAACAAGGCAATGTGCTAGGAAGAGTGTGAGAGCATTTTGAGAATGTTTTTCAAGAAGATTACATTTACATGAAACATAAAGAAGATTAGTATTGTTGAAATGCAGCAAACCTAGGGAAACTGGTTGTAGATGAGTTTGGAGAGAGGCCAGGTCACTAAGGAGAAGGCAGACTTCCATTCAGGGTATGGGCTGTATATTTTTAGTGGGAGGTCGTGGGGGACTTTTAATTTTTATGGAGATCAACTTGCCTGTTCTAAGATTAGTTAGGAGATAATGCAATTATCCACACTGGATGAGATGATAGTTTAGATTAGAGCAGGCATAGGTGCAGATAGCCCTATGCTGAAGACCCTTTGAGATCCTTTGTCAAATCCTACTTGATCACACTCATTTTCATTATATATGTAGGGAAGAGTTAATGCTAGTGGTGCTGTGGGTTAGGTATTGGGCCTCTGACAGCAAAGTCTACAGTTCAAACTCACAAACTACTCAGCAGGACTACTGTGAGACTGCTCTTATAAAGATTTACAAACTCAGAAACCCTATATAGGGTGGCTGAACGTTGGACCTGGTTAGATAGCAGAGGCTAACATGGGTCATTTGTAATTAACTGAAACATTTCCCAATGTTTTCTTGTGACGAGAGCAATAACAATCTG
>NW_022103905.1:12611022-12618735 GCF_000313985.2 Echinops telfairi
AAAAAAAAAAAGAAACAGGAAAGAAAAAATCAGTGTGGCTATTGAAGAGATTTTGAAACATGCTCTTAATCATAGAGTAGCTTGGCAAATGGAAGAAATGATGACATCAAGAAGCTGAACAGCAAGTGTCAAAGGCCAGCTCAGGAAGACTAAGTAAAATAATATAATGAAAAGTGCAGAGACCTAGAGATAGAAAACGCAAAGGAGAACACACTCAGCATATCTTAAACTGAAAGAACTCAAGCACAAATTCAAGCCTCAAATAGCAATATTGAAAGATTCCATGGACAGATATTGAAATGATGCAGGAAGCATCAAAATTAAATGGAAAGAATACACAGAGTCACTGTACCAAAAGGGACTAGTCAACATCCCACCCTTTCAGGAGGCAGTAGACGAGTAAGAACCAGTGGTACTCAAGGAAGTTCAAGGTGCACTAAAAGCATCAGCCAAAGCTCCAGGAAATTGATAGAATACCAATTAAAATGTTTCAACAAGCTGATATAACACTGGAAGTACTCACTCCTCTGTGCCAACCGACTGGACGAGATCGCAATTGTACCCATTCCAGAGAAAGATGATTTGACAGAATGCATACATTTTAGAACAATATCATTTATATCACCTGTCAGCAAGATTTTGCTGAAGATCATCCAATAGTACATTGATAGGGAGCTGCCAGAGCTTCTGAATCCTGTTCAGACTGGATTCAGAAGTGGAAGGATCCTGGTTGAAATAAAGCAGAGGGTACCAGAAAGATGTTTACTTGTGTTTTATTGATGAGGCCAAGGTATATGACTGTGTATAATATAGCAAACTATCGATGGCCCTGAGAAGAATGGGACTTTCAGAATACTCCCTTGTGTCCATGCAGGATCTGTACATGGATCAAGAGGCAATTATGTGAACAGAGCACGTGACTACTGCATGGTTTAAAATCATATGATTTTAAAGTGTGAGTCAGGGTTGTATTCTCTTACTATACTTACTCAATTGGAAGGCAAATAATTAAAGAAGAAACTATATGAGAAAAATGCTGCATCAGGATTTGAGCAAGGCTTATTAACAACCTGTGATATGTACAGCGCACCACCTTGGTGGCTGAAAGTGAAGATTTGAAGAACTTGATGAAGACCAAGAGCTACAGCCTTGGGTGTGGATTGCAACTCAGTGTAATGAAGACCGAAATCTCACAACAGGACCAGTAGGTTACGTCATGATAAGTGGGGAGACTATCGACACTGTCAAGAACTTTGTCTCACTTGGATTCACGGTCAATGCTGATGGAAGCAGCAGCCAAGGGATCAAACAGTGCATTCCCTGGGTAAATCTGCGGCCTGGGTCCTACTTAAAGTCTTGAAACGCAGGGAGGTGATTTGAGGACTAAATGTGCCTGACCCAAGCCATGGTATTTTCAGTTGCCTCATATGAATGTGAAAGTGAGACATTGATAAGGAAGTTCAAAATGGAATCGATGTATTTAAATGATGGTGCTGGTGAAAATTACAGAAAGGGTCAGGAACTGCCAAAAGAACAAATCCATCTTTCTGCTCCTCAGAGGCAGGAAGAGTGAGACTTCAGCTCACGTCCTTTAGATTTGCTGTAAAGAGAAACCAGTCCCTGGAAGAGCCCTCCAGAGAGGCCCTGGATAAGATGGATTGTGAGGATGACACTGTGTTCATCCCGGTAGACATGGAGTGGCGCTGAGTCAGAACCCAGCAGCGACATAGTCATGCTGAACACATGGTGAGCTCGTGGTAAACATTCCGTTTGTCAGGGTACAGAGCTGCCGATGTCATGCACTCCACCAATATCTAGTTGCCTTCTTAAAAATATGTATCCATCATGGCTTTTACTTTTTGGCCTCCTCTTTGCACGATTGCCCTCCTTCCATCTTCTCCGCCTGAATTGGTCTTCAAAAGGCTCCTACACCCCATCCTCCAATTAACTGAAGTGCTCATTGACATGAAATAAAGCTAGCGTTTGTAGTGGCAAATGTTTAGTTTTCTTTTTGGGGTTTTTCCTATTGGGATCATCCTAAATGAGCTCCACTTTCTTAAAGAGTTCGCCGTAGCATTCCAACCCCAAAGGAAAACGTTGAATAATTAGCATATTAAATTGATTCTTGTTTTGATTTTTTAGTGGTTGGGGCCTATTCAAGCATGGGCCCTGAATCAATGTCCCCAGTATTTAAGGACTCTATCTACTTTCTTAGACAAAAATGAACCTCCTCGCAGGCAGTAAGACAGCCACCATAGAGGGGAGTGCCTCTTGGATAGGTTTTGTTAGACCAGAAAGTAACTGTGTTGACAGCAATATCAGAATGGATGCCTCCGACAGCTTCCGAAAGACACACACACATGAATATAGAGTTCACTCTTAGCAGAATGACTACCATCTGGAATATTGCAGTAAAGGGAAACGGCCAGGCAAGGGCTTGTGGCTTCTGAAATTGCTCCGGCACCAGTGCAACCCAGGAATGTCCAAAGTCCGTAATGTGGGTCACCTCCCGTCACGTTTATAATTCCTATAGCAGTGTGCCAGGGCTGTTCAAATATAACCCACTCCTAATAGGGAAGGAAAGAAAAGATGCCTGGCATAGCAAGAACAACTTGGATCCTACATACAACTTGTGTCTCCAAGGCTGCATATCGCCATGTCAGAGAAAGAGAGAGCGTTCTCCTCGTGTGGAATGCGTCCATGTAAAGTTGCCGTGATACCACATGGGTGGCACCGGTGCTGATAGTGACATTGAGGAAGAATGACAGAAGAGGGAGAACAGGAGAGAAGTAGGGAAAGAAGGCGCATTCGTGGAGAGCGAGGGAGCAGACACTATGGTATCAGACAGATGTCGTCTACGAGTCTCTAATTTACCAAGTCATGGAGGAAAGACAAGAATCCATCTAATTATCCAGACAAGTGAACTCACTCACTGCCCACAGTCAGTTCCAACTCCTAAACCATAAACAACTGGAGCATTCCTTTCAGAAACAAACAAACACAAATACAAATATAGTTGCCACAGAGTCAGTTTTGAATCATCCTGACCCCATCGTCACCCCATGTGACCCTAGAGGTAGGGTTTTCCATGGGTAGGATTGAAAGGCTTTTCTCCCACCTCTGGCTAGACTAGAACTGCTGCTTCTCACTTAATAGCTGTGAACTTGAAAGTGCCCTTCGAAGATAACTAACTAATTACAATATTTTGTTGGAACAATTTTGAGTAAATATCACTCTAAAATACCACATAGTTCTCTGCCTTCTTTAATGAAATATTAAAAATATAACGTTTATCTTAAAATGAATTGGGTCACCATTTATGAATATCAGTTACTACTCAACATACTGAACATCCATCAGTATGCTGAGTTATAAGATAAAGGTAATGGCAGTTACATCTCAGAGATTTATGACATGGTGTAAATGCAGATGGAGATGCAATTTTTCCAAGACCATTTCCAGCATTGAAACTAATGGCATTCTAACACAATTAAGTAGGTTTGGGTCCAAAAATCATTTGGGTGGTGGTTGCTTTGATTTTTGGATTTTCAATCCTGTTACACTGATTTATGTATCTAACTTTCTACCAGTACCAGGCTGTACTGTGTACATAGATACCTATGTATCTATCTTGCTACCAGTACACATAGACTACTGTGGCTGGTTTTGAGGTTAGGTAGTGCAAGGCACTTCTATTTTTCTGTTCTTCTTGACAAATTCTTTGCTTATCTTGGGCCTCTTCCCTCTCCATGTGAAGTTGGTAATTAGCATTTCCATTCTATTGGAGGATAGAGTTGAGATTCAAATCAGAATTTTATTGTATCTGTAGAATGATTTGGGTAATACTGAGGAGCCCTGAAAACATAGTGGTAATGAGTTGGGCTGCTAACAGGAGGGTCAACAGTTTGAGACCACTAGCTACTCTGTGGAAGAAAGACAGGGATTTTGACTCTGTTGAAGAGTGACATTTTCAACAGGGACAGCACTACCCTTTGATACAGGCTTTCTATGAGTCCGAATCAACTTGATGGCAGTGAGGGTTTTTTCTGGTTTGTGTTTAGGGTTTAGGTTATGTTGACCTTTTTGTATTACATAAAGTCTTTCTATGCATGCGTATGGAGTCTTATTCTTTCTGTGTAGGTTTCTTGTAATAATGTTCCATCGTTTTCTTCGTACATGCCTCATTTCTTTGGTTAGGTTTATTGCGAAATTTTCATCTTTCGTGTGGCTATTGTACATGGCATGGTTTTCTTCATTTCTTTCCCAGAGCTCTCTTCACTGGTGTACAGGAATCCCACTGAGTTCTGCTGGTTGATCTTCTATCCTACGACTTCACCCAATCATTCCATTGTTTGCAACAGTCTTTTGGAGGAGTCTTTGGGGTTCTCGATGTATAAAACCAGATGCTCTTCAAAGAATGAAAGTTTCACTTCTTCTTTGCCTAATCGTATTCCCTTGGTTACTTTCTGTTATTTAATGTTTCGAAGACTTCCAGGATGAGGCGCGTCCTTTAGAATACGATATCCAATTTATAGCTTACCAACCAGTTGCTGTTGAGTGGATTTGGACTCATTGTGATCTCATGTGGGTCCGAGGAGAATTTGCTCCTCGGCGTTTGCAGTGGCTACTTTTTTAGAAATTGATCTCCTGCCCTTTCTTCCAAGACACTCTGGAGTTGACTCAAACCCTGCAGTCGAGCACATTAATTGTTTGTTCGACCCCAGAATCCTAATTTATAGAGCGAATCAAATAAGAGAAAATGTAATAATCCTGGCAAAAGTGTTGGTTGAATGAAAATGTGATCATTATCATTATATGTAAAAGCTGCTTTATAATTTAACTAATATTTTAAAATCAATTTTCTACTCTTTAATAGTCGTACTCATTTTTAACAAGTTGTTTACTTATATGGTCACAGTTTCCTTTGCTGTAAAATAGAAACAATCCCTACTTGTTGTGACTGTTACAAAGAATACTTGGAGAGAGCCTTGTGCAGTGCCTGAAATATAGTTGGTGTCCAACAAACAGATGAAATGTTCATTTTCATTATGACATTAAGTCAAGAGTAAAAATACCTTTTTGTGGTTTTGTTTGCGTAACAAGTGCTAACTTTCCTTATAAGTGATTTTATTTGAAAATCACTATCTTGTTTCTTTAAATCAGTTTTGTTACTAATTTGACAGTTAATGCTCCCATCTAGTAAGCATATCTTTTCTCTTTATTTTGTAATGAGATACAATGCTGTGTCATAAATTATTTCATAATGAAAGATTCAAATATTTATAACATCTCCCCATTTGAGGTACCTGGTATAACTATATATTTTGTTACTCTGCAAATTAATGTTTTATTATAGCAGTTCTCAACCTGTGGGTTGCAACCCCTTTCGGGGTTGAACGACCCTTTCACAGGGGTCGCCCAATGCATAACAGTAGCAAAATGACAGGTATAAAGTAGCAACGGAAATAACTTTATGGTTGGGGGGTCACCACAAGATGAGGAACCGTATTAACGGGTCGATGCATTAGGAAGGTTGAGGAACCACTGTTTTATTATTACATGCCTTCATACATTGCTCTATATTGTTCCAACATATTTATAAGTCTTTAAACATGTCTTTTGAAGGTGAAGAAGCAGTTTTCCTTCCTCCATTAACATAAACTCACTGCCGTCTACGTTTCCTATCAACTCTCTCTAGCGGGTGTTGTCAACTTGATCTCCCATCAGTAGAGCTGAAAAGACCATAATGCTCCAGGCAGACATCGGACATTTACTTCTTCCATTAAACTTTCATTTGGTTTTAAGAAGACTTCAGGGGATATTTTTGGTTTGTGATTTAAAGATTATCTCGTGCATGAAACTTCAGTCTTTGCAGAAGGTGAAAGAAAACAGCCACAGTTTGACCCAGAGGCGACATTATGTTACTCTGTTGATCAGCAATTAAATAGATCTCTTACACAGGATGAGACTCTCTTTATGTCTACTCTATAAACACCTGTGAAATAGTGTGTGGAACAAAAGGCCGCTCTGTTCATAAACTGTGACGAAATAGAAGCTAGCCTGAAGAAATGTGCCCCAGCACTCCGGACCATTCAGTCATAGAGGTGCAGAGTGGGGCAGCAGAACTGTTGAAGTGACGTCATTTAACCAGAGAATCATCCCACAAGAGCACTAAAATGGCATCATCATTTATACACTACAAAACCGTGGGATTCTCACGCAGTGGAATTTCTAAGGTAGACACTGATGCTGAAGATTAGTACAATGATTTGTGCGCTGTGATGTGGAAGGAGGAAGTGCACACAGCAGCTCGCCAGCCTCTGGAGCTGAGCTCCAGCAAACCACTGTTCGTCTGCACAACATGGGACTCATAACACCATATGCTTATCCTCCCACACCCTACCTGATCCCTGAAGATGGACAGGTGAATGCTAGTGAGGCCTTTTGAGATAGTCCCTAAACAACTTGTCTAGTCTTATTATTGTTTTATAGGTGAAATCTAGGGGGATGAACGTGTCTCATTAGCTAAATATCAAACCATGCATACGAGTTGTCTAGCAGGTGAGGAAATACTGACATGGGGCTGAAACCGAAGTTTCCGGGTCCTGCCACACTATTATTATCATCAGAGGCAAGCACTTGCTTCCCCTGATGCTGAGTTCCCTGGCTGTAAAGTCAGAGCCAGAAGCTTACTTTCCAGCCATCTATTAACTCCTCTGACCCACTTCTTCTATAAGAGTTCTTATTGGGTCAACACGAGTCAATGCCAATGGGTTTGGTGTGAGGTTTTAATAGTCATTCGCTCAAGCATTTTAGCTTACCTAGGGAGAGAAAGTGACCAAGTTATAACTCCTGGAATTAATCTATCCTGTGACTAGAACTTGCTGACTGGTACGTCGTTGCTCCATTTGTTCTGTTCTCCTAACACTTGCAGCTTCTAAACACACGTGACACGTATTCTCTTTCCCTCATCTCCCAAGGTGATCTCACAAATTGGTGAGTAGCTAAGTTCTCCTCGCACCAAATTGCTGAGAAGAGATTTGCACGGTAGACGTTACGGGCAAGGGCAGAGAAACGTCGAGTGGATAGTTGTAGCACGTTTGTGTTACTGGCCACATTCAGAGACTTGCCTGTTTCAGAAACTGCACGGGTGGCACAATTCAGAGCTCATCGCTAACCCCGCCGCTGCTCCGTGGCAGAACCCTGTGGCAGTCGCCTTCTCTAAAGATGGTCGCTCTTGTTCTGGGGTGCCATGAAGTTGGATCCGACTCAAAGCAACTCCATGCACAACAGAGCAAAACAGTGCTACATCCTGCTCCATCCTCAGTCCCCAGGTGGCCGCAGCCACGTTAACCACAAGGTCAGCGGTTTGGGAGGAAAATGAGTCGTCTTTGCCCATCAGATTTAAAGTTTCAGCAACTCAAAGGTGACATTCTACTTCATCCTACATTGTGTTATTTCCTGGAACGACTGCAGCCTTCAAACCCTTACGGGGAGGTTAGACTCTGCCCTAGAGGGCTGTTATAGGTAGAAATTCACTTGAGTTTACAGCACTGGCCGGATGCTTTCGGCTCGAGACCCACAAATCCAGTCCAGAGGCATGGACAAGCCTCTCCATCACTCACGTGTGCTGGAGGAGGATTAGTAAGAACGATCATAATCAAATGCTTCTTATGAAAGCTGAGTGAGCAGAAGACTCTCTTCCTTATGCTT
>NW_022103905.1:12620099-12628874 GCF_000313985.2 Echinops telfairi
AACACCAGCCCCTCCGGACTCATGGAATGCTAAGTCTATTCGTGATAGGAAAGGGCCTTTAAGATTTGTCAGGTGATTAACTATGCATCATGTTCCTAAAGAATAGTATAATTAAAAGTAATTCAAGGTTTCAGCTTTGAGAAATGTGGTTCTATGCTGCTGAATATTTAGTTGGACTTAATGGCATTTTAAGTAAAGCATATTAAAAAGTTGATGTTTCATTAACTTATGAATGATTATACTTTATAAACTATGTAAAAGTGGATGTTGAGATTTTCCAGTGAGAGATACACTAAGGAAATTAGCAGTAAGCCAAGAAACACTAATATATACAATTTCATATTTGCAATAGCTTTTAGCCACAGTAGTATATTTTAGGAATTTAAAAACTAACATCCTACACTGAAACCCCACTGGCATGAATTTTAATTAAAGAAAAAAATTTTTCTAGACAATTATGGGTCCTTAATTATGGAAGTTTAGTGGTGAAATTTTCATTTGTTTTGTGTTCTGTAGCATACAGCACATGCCCGAGGTTAATGGATAAGAAAATGACATAATGGGATGAATAGGGCAGGTGTTTAGTACATGAAATTGAAAACCCTAAAAAGAGGTTATATTGTGTACTTGGTAAGCAATCTCTTTAGGAAATGAGCCCTAAAAGGTACATATTGTAATTGAATTGTTAGAAGTTAATTTTGACGCCTGACACTGCCCCTTCAAGGCTAAAATCGAGAAAGCCTTTAGCTGAGGGTTTAAAAGCTACATATATGTTTTACTTTCTCAACTCATTGTAATAAACCCTAGGACCACTTGGTTGGTTACCGTACTCAACAAAAGAATTTTAATAATTGGAAATATAATTTGTAATCCTCTTACCTACCTGCATTGTAAATCTTTCATGTCTCATTTATCTTTTTAAAACGTAAAGATGGCATTAGCGTCTAACAAACAAAGTAAAGATGAATAATGCGGTAATCAGTTCTCCTGAAACCATGTTTCAAAAGAATTAGGATATGCCACACACAGAAACACAAGAAAACAAAAGCCCGCTTAAGGGCAGGATGAAGCTTTGAAATGTATAATGAGAGGGCAACGTAACTTAGTAGAATACAAAATCTCTCCTGGACAAGACTGCTTTTTTTTTTTTAATTCGATAGCAGCTTGAGTTGGAAATTTTACCAGAGTTCGCAAAGTGAAATGAAGGGGTTCACAAAGAAGGGAGTTGAACCACCTGAGTTGAGACTTTCATTTAGGCATCCAGTAGGGAGTCAGGGTCCCTGAGCAATCTCTTAGAACATCTCTCTCTCTCCTCTATTCATCTTTCAATCCATCCGTCACAGGCAGGACAGCCAGATTGGTCGTCTGAAAGCATTGCTCTCAGCGTGTGGTTCTCACGGGTAAGCACCTACGGGAAGATGTATCTGGCAGTTTTGGTCAAGATAAACTCAGGATGGGATAAGCGAAGAGAGACGTGGGAAGATAAAACTAAAAAAGATTATGAAAAAAAATAGAAAGGATGTGCAGCTTTTGGGATATTAGAGACAAAAATAAGGGAACAAACTATAAATACAGTAGGAAGCCCTCAATAGCTTCCAGCCACTACCAATAATCTGAGTATTTTGAGCATGTCATTTGAAAACTTTGCATCTCGGTTTCCACATCCCGAAAACACATGGATGCTGGAAGAGATTGTTTGTTAGCCTACTTCAGGATTACAACTGAGGGTAGCAGCTACTTAGAATGCTAAACCGCTGTGACTCAAGAATTGATGATAAGATGGGGGACTAAGAAATCAAAAGGAGACAAATTATAGGGCAAACAATTCATTTCAAAAAGGATTTTATATAAAAAGTAGTTTTCTTCTTTTTTAATCATTTTATTGGGGGCTCATACAACTCATCACAATCCACATTTACATCAATTGTGTAAAGCACATTTGTACATTTGTTACCCTCATCATTCTCAAAACATTTGCTCTCCACGCAAGACCCTGGCATCTGCTCCTCATTTTTTCCCCTTCCTCCCCGCAGCCCCCTCCCTCACGAACCCTTGATAATTTATAAATTATTATTTTGTCATATCTTGCACTGTTTGACGTCTCCCTACACCCACTTTTCTGTTTTTCATCCCCCAAGGGGGAGGTTATATGTAGATCCTTGTAATCGGTCCCTCCTTTCTACCCCACTCTCCCTCCAACCTCCTGGTATCGCCACTCCCAACACTGGTCCTGAAGGGACCATCCGCCCTGGATTCCCTATGTTTCCAGTTCCTATCTGTACCAGTGTACATGCTCTGGTCTAGCTGGATTTCTAAGGTAGAATTGGGGTCATGATAGAGGGGGTGGGGGGAAGGAAGCATTAAAGAACTAGAGGAAAGTTGTATATTTCATTGTTGCTACACTGCACCCTGGAATCCCCCCCCACACACACACACAACCCTTCTGTAAGGGCTGTCCAGTTGTCTATGGATGGGTTTTGGGTCTCCACTCCTCATTCCCCATCATTAACAATGATTTGATTTTTTGTTTTTGATGCCTGATACCTTATCCCTTCAACACCTTGTGGTCATACAGGCTGGTGTCCTTCTTCCATGTGGGCTTTGTTGCTTCAGAGGTAGATGGTAAAAATAGTTTTCTAATGTCTTATTGATACCGATATGTTGCAAGCACTTGGTAAAAACAGTCATTTCATTTTACTAATTTACTAACTGAATAGAGAAAAAGCAAAGGAGGGGAAACAAGGCAGATAGAGGTAAAGAAAATCCTCTTAAAATGATGGGTAGTTCACATACCAGTTCATTCTTTCATTAACAGATGCCCAAGATGAGCAAGAGAGAGAAAATATAAATATGTTACAATCTATGTAATTGTTTACCTATCATCATTGAAGCCATGTCATTATTGTATCACCAGTTATAATTTCACTGTTTTGTATATAGAAAGATAGATATAATGCATATATATATATACATATAATTTATGTATGAGATTTTATATACATATACATTTTACATGTAATGTGTATAATACATACATATATTACAATTTTAACCTCTAAATTTAAGTCAAATGCTTCATATCAAGCTCATACAAAGAACAGGTTATCATTCCCATTCAAGAAGAAAAATAACTGTTGGCCTTGAGAGATGCCATGTTGATATTTAATGTGGCTATCTCCAAAGAGGTCATCATATGTGGTTTGGGGGACCGTATATAATACTCTAAAGGAAAATATTCGCCTTTGTGGCCATGAGTAAGAGAATTTAGGAGCTAATGGAGAGGAAAAAGGAGCAACTAATATTATGGGGAGCTTTATTCTTTGAAATTTATTTCTGCTTTGAGACAGTTTAGAAAATTATTTAAGAGAGTCAAAGTATGTTTTTCAGGCATCAGGGTTCACAGTACAATGAGCCCCACTGAGGCACCTGTCAGACAGTTGCCAGATAGGAAGTCGAGTAATTTCGTGCCTGATAGTAGATAAGAGCAAGGCAAGAAATACGCTTAACTAATTTTCAGGATGGATCCTCATCAGATAACGAGGTTTTACGAAAAATGAGATTAGCTGAGGACAGGAGCCTGGACCACAGCAGAAGGTAGGGGAGCTCATAAAGCTCGAGCTATATCACTGGTGCACTCACCGCTTCCTCTCTGTGTGCCTCGTTCCCTTTCATTCTCTGAGTAGATAGCTGCTGAGCATTGACATCTGTTAGCTAGGATGGTCCATAGTTTGGAGAGACATGTCTCCAACCGTGTCTCCAGTAACAGTTTCATACTGTTTATGCATGTTATGATACAAGAATCGCTAACAGTAATATATAACGTACGGACTCCATGACATCAATGATTTCAACAATGTTGCAAGAAAGTAACTTTTCTATTTTTAATATAAGAACAGACTCATAGAAGCTAAAGAATATTTACCGGTCTAGTGATCAGTCATCTAATGATCTTCTCCCTGAAATGTGCCCTTGCGTAGTAACCTGCTCATTGCAGCATCTCTAGTTTTTTCTCTGATGCTCAGCTTCCTGTTGTCTTCTTTGCAATTATTTCAGAGATGAGAATCTCACTTTCTAAACAAGTCAATGAAGATGCAGCCCATTTTTTAACGTCAGTCATCCTAGTATGATGGCTTATGTACTTGAACGTCCACTTCTTCATTTCACAGATACGTATTAGATGCAAGCTGCATGCCAGAGTTGGTTCTGGGGAAGTAGAGATATTAAAATTTATTCTTTAGATTTATTTTTCTAAACCATATAATTTCTCAAGGACCTCCCATGTAAGCAAATAAACTAAATTCCATTTTATCAGAACTGTAGTAGAACACTTAGAATCATTCTACTCAAATATGTTTCTGCCCCAGTTTAACCAACAAGTAAGATGGGACATCTTCCTGTCAGTAACAAGTATTGACATTTCAACCAATGCAGCTGCCAAGAAGCCCATTTGCGTGTCAAGGACCATAACTCCCCCCCTTTGTCTTGCTTTCACTACCAAGCCCCTCCCACTAGAGAAACCTACTGTTGATGGCACAGTAGAGACATTAGTGGAGATGGAGGTACTTCCAGTTTAATCTGAGAGGTAAGTCGGTGCTAGCCTATAACACTGAGTAAGGAGGCTAGTTCCAGTACAGGAAATAGTAGCATGAAACAGACAATTGAAGAATAATGTGAAGTCCCTGAGGGATTCAGACAGGATGGAGCAAAGAGTAGAGATGGAAGAAGTTGAAAGAGATACGTCTGTGGGTGGGAATGCAATTAGCAAAATGCTAAGGAGCTTGTTCTATATCTTGTAAGCAATAGGAGCGATTGAGTATAGAAATTATAGATTTGTGCAATGTAGAAAATGGGTTGGCACACATGCTAAGAGACCCAGTAAGATAGGAACACCAGAAATGAAGTCCAACCAGTAGAGAGGCTCAGAAGGGGCCAGACGCCAGAAATACTATGTTTAATCAACTTGACAACATTGATTTTTTATTTTATCTCTTCATAGAAATGGAGCCAAGCTAAAGAGTTGGTCTTTATCTTAACTTCATCAGCTGCCTGTTGGAAATGGTCACCTTTTCTCGTGCTTATACATTGAGAAGCATAGGGAGAGATGTGCCGGGAGGGTGTCGTCATAAGTTCTTAGTGCTGGTGACTTGATTAGCCAATTACAATCCCTAGTGTTTCCATGGGAGATGAGACGTTTGAAGACGGAGGGGGCCTTGCTGGTCTCCTTTGATGGGTTCTGTAAGATTGAGAGTGCCAGTGCCAAGAGCCGAAGCACGGACACCTGTCACTTGGAACAAAGGCACGTGGGTCAACGGAGCCCTCTTTTCCCGAAAGGGAGTCCTGGGGACAGAGTCAGGGTCAGCAATTCAAACCTACCTGCAGCTCCTTGAGAAAAAGATGAGGTGTCTGCTCTCATGTAGATTTAAAGCCCCAGAAACCCAAAGTGACAACTGTGTGCTATCCAGTGAGGCACTCTGACTCGGAAATGAGTTGATGGCCGCAGGTTTCTATCATTATTTTTTCTTCCTGTTACATAATACAAGATCATCAATGTTCTCAATGACATAAAGTTTAATCATTTGGGGGGAAAGTCTCAAATTGGATAATTCTGAGATGAAGAATAATGGCAAAATATTAAAATTCTAATAAGAAGTTTAAGAAATAACTTCATTAATTGTGTTTATATTTTTCCTTTCATATAAGGGGAAAAGTGATTGATATGTGATAAAATTCTATGTCATAGATTAACTCACTTCCACAGGCTTCTCCAAATAAGTAGAATATTTAAATCCTAAAGACTAAGAAATCATGTTGTCTATTGTCGGATCTTAGCTGCAATGAAATATGTAATACACTTTATTTTATGAATTGGTCATTGTGTCAGGCTGGCTTGACTAGAGAAACAAATTCAGGGACACTCATATGGGTCACTGGAAGGCTTCCAGTAAGCACTTTATCTCAGTTGCCCTCCAATCAAGATGTGACCTGATTGACAGGTTGAACCTCCACCTACCTACATGTTCCTACCAGAGCCATGTTGGCACAAAAAAAACCAAAACAACTATCACAATGATTAATTAGCTATGAGAAGTGAGGAGCATGGTGGAAAACAGGTGAAACCATCTGAGAAGATTGTGTAGATTGTTACAAGAGGAAGACCTCCAGTAGAAGCTTGGGAAACGGAAACATTTCAGGCAAAGAGAAGGTACGGATAGGGAGCTCACTGAAGACTCAGTGCTATCAGTTGATTCCGGTGCATGGCAGCCCCATAGAGCAGAGCGGAACTTCATCAGTGAGTTTCTGAAATGACAAAGCTCGATGGGAGTAGAAAGCCTCATTTTTCTTCCATGGAACAGCTGGTGGTTTCCAACTGCCGAGCTCTGGTGGCATAAGTGGGTTATGAGTTGGGTTGCTAACCTCAAGGTCAGCAGTTCAAAACTACCAGCTGCTCCATGGGAGAAAGATGAGGCTTGCTCCTCCCAAAGCCTTGGAAACTAACAGAGACAGTTCTACTCTGCCTTACAGGGTAACTGTGAGTTGGAATCCCCTCAGAGGCTGTGAGTTTTGGCCCTCGTGGCATAGTTGCTTATGAGTTGGACTGTTGACGATGAGGTCAGCAGTTCAAAATCACCACCCACGCTGTGCCAGTAAAGAGAAAGGAGCCTGGGAAAGAAACTCAAAGAAATAGGTGGTGAGCCAGGAGAAGGCCCCCATAGCTAGCTTGGGGATGCCTCAAGAGAGGATATGGTCCAAAGTTGCAGCGAAGTCTAGTAAAATAAGATGCTATTGATTTCGGAAGTGGGACGTGGTCAGCAACGCAGGTGAGGGCTGTTGCTGCCCACATATCTCTACCCCATTCCAGCTCCCCTCCACGTTTGAGAAAGCTACACTGCTCTCCAGAGCTAGACCAGGTGCTTACTTTCTGGGGAACCTCCTCTCCCTTACACCCCTTGCTGGGGGTTTTCCCTAAATAGTTACCTTGTCCCAGTTGTCACCGCATGCTTTCCATGACTAACAAGCTGTGTCGTCGATGGTCAGTAAGACTAATCAGGAGAGCAGACGCAAGTCAAAAGATTACTAGGATTTTGTTAGTGTCAGAGCTATTACTGGGACCTGGGGGTGTCCAGTCAGTGCCTCGCACACTTTACACAAAAGCTATCATTTTAAAAATCATCATTTTCCCAGAATGTCTGCGGATGGGAGGTGGAGAAGATTTTTCTTATATGAGCGCAGACGTTTGCAACCTCTCCAATTACTGCTGCCCACTTTCCTTCAAAGTAGAGGCTGCTGATGACATATGTATTCATTTCTACTGTTGAATGAAAAGCAAAAGCAGAACCGAAAACACATGCATTTGTTAGCATCCAGACTCTTTGGTGCTACGGTTAAACTCACCCTAGCTTTAACTCAATCATGCGGAATGTTATTAAAATTTCACTGGATGTTACTGATGATAACTTCCATTTAGTCATTAAAATTCACACCTCTAACTTAACAGATTACCAATTTCACACAAATTTTAATTTAGTATTAATTACAATAGAAAAATATATGGAAGAAAATACCTTAATATACAGGAGGGGAATGATTAAATTAAGCATATGATGATCAATTGGAAAATTATATTCAAAAGTATGGAAAATATGTACTACATAGAAACAGAAATGCAAATGATTGTATGTTTACCTTAAGCAACTAAAAATACAAGTATTATATTGAGAAGACCAGAAAGAATAAAACTGTAGCAAAGGATATGGTTTAGAAAGACTTGTTAAATAAATAAAATTTAAAAGAAAAGAAAGACTTGTTGGTTAATCTTCAATATTGTCCAATGCTGAAAAGATAAAATTCTATAACCCTGCCTCACAACTGTCTTGGAAACACAGAAGTAAGCAAAACTATGTATTTGTGTTTTGTTTGTTTTTTTCCCCTTCAGCCTTTAGTTTTCATTGCATACTATACTGGGCAAATTTGCTGTAAAGATCTCTTTAAAGGGTTAAAAAGCAAAAATGTCACTTTAAGGATGGCAGTGTGCTGGAGTCACGCCAGGGTCCTTTAATCTTACTGGCCTCCATGGATGCGAAAGCTGCACGCGGGGTGAGACTGAAGATTTGATTCTTTGAACGAGGGTGTTGGTGGAGAATATTTACCAATGAATGACTGCAGTCAAGTTCTTTCTGACATACGCTTGTCCTTGTATGATTAGGGTGCCTTCCCCAAGACACAAGGTGCCATAAAAAACAAAGACAGTGGCCTGGCCACGGAGGGAATCTGCTGGGCCAGCTCAGGTCATCGGAGCTGTCAACTCCGAGGGTAGTGGGGATTGTGAGGGGGTCCCCTAGAGGGGCAATCTGGGGTCTTAATGGCTTGAAGATAAACAAGCAGCCATCTAGCTGAGAAGCAACCAAGCCCACATGGAAGAAGCACATCACCCTGTGTGATCACAAGGTGTCAAAGGGATCAGGCATCAGGCATCAAAGAACAAAAAAATCATATCATTGTGAATGAGGGGGAGTGGAGACCCAATGCTCATCTGTAGGCAACTGGACATCTCCTCTAGTTCTTTAATGCTTCCTCTCCTCCACTATCATGATCTCAATTTTACCTTACAAATCCGGCTAGACCAGAAGATGTACACTGGTACAGATAGGGACAGGAAACACAGGGAATCCAGGACAGATAAACTCCTCAGGACCAATAATGAGAGTAGTGATACCAGGAGGGGAAGGGGAAGGTGGAGTAGAAAGGGGGTATGGATCACAAGGCTCTCTATATATA
>NW_022103905.1:12631402-12653063 GCF_000313985.2 Echinops telfairi
GAGAAAGAAGGGGCTTTCTACTCCCTTAAACAGGTATGGTCTCGGAAACTCACAAGAGCTGTTCTGTCCTGTCTTATAGGGTCACTGTGAGTCAGAATTGACTTGATAAAGTAGGTTTGGTTTGAGGGTGAGTGGTGCAGGCAATAGGCACTCACCTATGCCCCGGAAGTTTTAGTTCACACACGAGAAAGGCGTCAGGACTTATTACCAAAAAAATGCCCTTGAAATTTTAGGGAGACCATTTCTCTTCAGAGTCATGGCATAGTCATAGGTCAGAATCCAGCATCTGTGGGCTCCAGGACATCATCATCAAATGGGTTATTTTTTAAAAATAGCTGAAATCAAAGAACTTTTCCCCCTAAAGTCAAGCCTCACTTTACAATTTTTTCAACTCCTATTATTGCCTGGGTTTATGGCTCCCTCATCACCAAATTTAGCTTGTTTCTTGGAAATTTTAATTAATATCCCTGAACTTACCTCTTACTGGGAAACTTTATTTTTCTACGCATATTTCCAGTCCTCACTATTTTTGAAGAATATTTTAATTGGCATGTACTTCACATATCATACAATTTAATCATTCAGTCTTATTAAGATTTGTGCCATCATCACAATCAATTTCAGAACATTTTCATCTCATAACTCATTATTGTTAGCTCCCAGTTTCTCCCCAACCTTCCTGCCATGTCCCTAGACAGTTATCAATCCAGTTACTGTCGCTATAGAGGTACCTATCCTGGATTTCATAGCATTTTAAAATTATGTGTCTCCTAAGTCTCTCTCTCTTTTTTCCCCCTAAGTCTCTTATGGTTAGGAAGCCATCAGTAAATATTAGAGAAATGCTTTCCTTTGGTGCATAGCTTCACATTATTTACTAAGTACTCTTCTCTCCCCAGGGTGAGACCAGTGGGGCAAAACTTTTTAAGGCTCAAGTTTGCAATATAAGTTTCATTAATGAATGGTTGGCTCATAAATTGATGTCTATTGTGTCTAAACTTTTCTCTTAGTGATAATTATAAGGAAATACTCTGAGTAATAACACTTCTGAGGCTCTCCGTAAAGGTTAAGAGGGTGCTTTATTGGATTGTAATTTTCCAAAGTATAAAATGTTCAAAAGTTCCAATGTCTACAAGTTCAAAGACATTACGTACTTGGCAAACCCAGAAACTGTAGAGATGAATTTTGGATCCATGTCTTTAAACTTGGCCTCCTTACCTTGCAATGCCCAGATGTGGCGTGTCTCCTTGGGTCTATCTGTACTGATGTCTGATAATGAATCTTAAAGGTGAATTATGAGGCCAAACAAAGCACACAGGTATAACTGAATTTGTTTTGAAAAATATAGAATAGGCTCTAAATTCTGAGTGCACTTTGAGAATTTGCATTAAGTTCAATGAGAAGGTAATATTAGGAAAAGAAGTACAGCATTATTGATATATAATAGTTGGCTGTTTATAATTAACTTCGGCAAACATTATTTCAAAGACAAGTATTTCCATACATACCTATGAAATTCACATTTTTTAGGAGTCAGAACACTTCAAAACACTATATGAGTATGATTACCATATAATGCGGTGGACAGACATTTATTAATTTTAACTATGTTACTACTAGTTATAGTCCCAGATGAGAGAGAGTAGAAGACACTTGGGATCAAAGCTTAAGACCGGAGCAAATGAAAAGGAGAAATCCCCAAATCCCACGCGTACATGCCTGTTGTTAAGTATTCAATGTTTTAGGAGGGGCGGGGAGGGGCTTGGAACGAGAATAAGAGTGAAAGGAGGGAACAACTAAGTAGTTGATGTACCTTTGGAAGATGAAATTGGGGGGAAAATCAAGCCATTGGTTCTTTCCCTTTACCTACTACATTTTTATTGAATTTTTTTATGGTTTAGAAAAATGTGTTACCAATGATTCATTGTTTGGCTGTACTCGACTCTCAAGATCCTTGTGACCCTCACAGCCCTTGCCATAGAAAGTGTCAACTAATGTTGTTCTGGGCAGGGTAGGAAACCAAATGACCATTTTCTTTATACGATGGACAGGATCTTAAATGCCCACTCTTCTCCCATGACCCGTCTGGTATTACCTGTGTTTTCTCTTTTCCCGCTTTTCCTGTTTTTGAACTTTACCTTTTCCTGGTGTCTTCAAAACTAAATTTGTAAAAAGAAAAGAAAAACGGTTAAAAACATAAGTGTAAGGATACTTTTTTCACCATTGATATGCTCCTTATAGATATATGAGGATTTTAATATTTTCCCACTTATTATTGCATTTGTTCTTCATGCTTAAACATTTAGGGCACAGCATTGGTAATATTTGCTATTATTTTATCTTTCTACTATTGCTTTTATTACTCTTTTGCTTAATTTTTATGATTGAGTTAGTGACTTGTCCAAGATCACTAACCAAGTAATAATTGAGCTGGAATTGTTGACATAAGGACCATGGCTAATTAGACAAATCCACTAAAGAAAACAAACACAGAAAACCACCCTTTCCTTTATTATATTGGGTATCAACAACAGAGAAGCCATCTTTGTGCCAGAGGGAAATTGGAATATAAATGCTTGTAACCACTGACACATTTACTAGAAATATGTTTGCTTAACAAAGTGAATTCAACTATATGTGCACACCTCATGGGATAAAATCTACTGACTGAAACTAAATCTGTTATATTGGTGGGAAAAGAAGATGCAATAGCTCAGTGTTATCAGTCAGAACAAGGTCAGGGGTCAACTGTTGAATAACCGTCAATTACTCATATGCAAATTCAAGTGAAGCTGGAGAAACCTAAAACAATTCAATGAGAGTTAAAATAAGATATTGAATATATCCCGCTAGAATTTAGCGACAATTGCAGGAATGAACGTGATGCACTGAATACTGGTGACCAAAGACCAAAAGAGCTGTGGCATGCCACCAAGGATAGCATACATGGAAAAAGGGAAAAAAGGAAAAAGACAGAAAGGAGAAAAGGCTAAAATGGTCATCAGAACATACCCTGAAATTTGCTCTTGAATGAACAATAGCTAAATGCGTGGATGAAAAGGTAAACTATCAGAGCTGCATAGATTTCAAAGGGCCACTCAAGAAGTCAAAATAAAATACACATAATAAAGTGTGCAAAGTTCTGGAGTTAAAAATCAAAGGTAAGAGCGGGCTTGGTATTTCTAAAAGTGAAAGAACTGAAGAAAAATTCAAGCTTCCTGTTGCAATATTGAAGGCGTCTGTGGAGGCTGGAGGGAGCAAACAACACAGGAAGCATCAAAACAAGATGGAAGGAATACAAAATCATTGTGTCTTGAAAAATAAGTTGAAGTTCAATGTTTACAATAAATAGCATACGGTCAAGAACAGATAGAACTGAAGAAGTTCAAGTTGAAATGAAGGCATTGGCAATAAACAAGGCTCCAGGAATTGGCATAATACCAATTAAGATATTTTAACAAATTGATGCAACACTGGACATGCTCACCCACCTGTGCCAGGAAATAAATTTACAGGATGCTTCCTTTAGAATGTAGTAATTATTGAATAATACCATTAATATTACATGCAAGCAAAATTTTGTCAAGAAAATTCAAAAATGACTACAGCCATACCTCGAGAGGGGCCTGTTAGAAGTTCAAGCCATATTCAATAGAAGATGATAACAAAGGATATCAGTACTGATGTCAGATGCATCTTGGCTAAAGGCAAGATACTAGAGAACATTTACCTAAGTTCTATTGACTACACAAAAGCATTCAACTGTGAGGCTTATAGTAAATTCTACATAACATTGGGAAGGATGTAAATGCTGGGACACTTCATTTTGCTCATGGATAACCCCCATATAGACGAAGTAAGAGGCAGTCTATCAAACACAACAGGAAGGTATTGTGTAGTTTAAAATCAGGAAAGGGGTACATCAAGATTGTATCTTTTCACCATATTTATTCAATTTGTATACTAAAGAAAAAATAATCTGGAAAACTACAGTCATGTCAAGAAGAATGGGGTATCAGGATTAGAGGAAGGCTTATTAACAATGTACAGTATGAAATGAGACATCGTTGCTGGCCAAAAGTCAAAAGGAATTGAAGCACACAGTGATGAAGAACAAAGACTTCAACAGGAATTATACTTCAACAGAACGAAAGAAATAATCCTCACAACTGGACCAATCAGGAAAATCATTGTATTCTGGGAAAATTATGAAGTTGTCAAATATTTCATTTTACTTGAATTGAAAATAGTTCCTAAAGAAGAATCAGTCAAAAAATCAAATAACAAATTGCATTAGTCAAATTTCTACAAAGACGTCTATAAAGTATTAAAAAGCAGAGGGTTAAGGTGCACTTCACTCCAACCATGGTATCTTCCTTCATTCACCTCATATGAATGTGTAAGTTGGACAATGAATAAAAAGACCAAAGAAGAATTGATGTCTTTGAATTATGCTTTTGGTAAAGAACATTGAACTTACTAATGATTGTTAAAAGAACAAACAATTCTGTCTTGGAATGTTTCTTAAAAACAAGAATGATGAGATTTCCTCTTATATGGACATGTGCCCAGAAGGGACCAATCCCTAGAGAAGGGGATCTTCTTTGATAAAGTAGATGTTCAGCAAAAGGGCGGAAGATCCTCAAGGGATGGGTTGACATGGTGTCTGCAGCAATGAACTCTAACATATGGACTGCACTATTGTGAAGACAAAATGGTACTGGGTGGTGTTTTGTTCTGTTATACTTGAGGTCCAACTTGATAACACCTAACAACAACACTTTTAAAACACTGAAGAGAACAAACTCTGTTACATAATGAGAAACATTTCTTTTTCTCTCACTCAATTTCATTTCACCAAGGGAACAATGGTTATTCATTTGATGAATAGCCTTGTAGGTATTTTCTGTGTTTATCTAATAGAAGAGGGTACACACACACACACACACACACACACACACACACAGAGTTATATCTAACTTACTAATACCCAAACACTATTTGTCATTTCATATACTATAGATATTCTTCAGTTATGCATCTATTTACTTCATTCACTTTAATTATGTTTTTCTATTCTATGATGTCTGAAATCTACAAAATCAATGTAGTGTTCATGAATAGTCAGGTTACATAGCTTTTGTTGCTATTACCCAAAATGTTGTAATGAGCATCAATGTAACACAAGTTATTTTAATCCTGTGCATTTATCTGTGGGATAAGTTCAGATAAGTGGAATTTGGGGCTTATGTGTAGTCACTAATATTTCCACTTTGTTCATGTGACCTTGAGATGCTGTTTTGAAATTTAATCTGTATAGATACAATAAAAATAGTATTATTATACTAAAGATAATTTCGATACCATCAAAGAGAGACCAGACAAGCACTAAAATGGCTTGGTTAAATATCCTCCTGGGAAACCATAATTATATAGAGTTAGCAATTTGTACTCCTCCTTCTGCTACAAGGAGCCCTGGGAGCATTTGTTGGTTCCAAGTTGGGCTGCAAACCTCAAGGTCAGCAGTTTGAAACCTCCAACCACTCCATGGGACAGCGTGCCTTTCTACTTCTGTGAAGTTACCCTCTCAGACACAGGGGCAGTTCTGCACTATCCCCCTGAGTCAGTTCGAGTTGGGATCGAGTTGCGGCAGTCATGTTGGTTTGGGTCTTCCCTGTGCTATTAACATAACACGGCTGTTTTTATCCAGTGAATCAAAACAGCCCATCTAGACCTTCAAGTTTCAATGTATGAAACTGTCCCAGAAGGCAAGTGAGCACTGGATGTGGTAACTTGAGTCTTCTCCCACACTGGATAAAGTCCCATGATCTTGGATTTTTGCTACTTTGTGAACTGGTTTAAAACCATGGTACTCATTTAAACGTTTTCACAGTTTTTGTCCTAAGAAATGAGCCCTAATGGTGCAATGGTTAAAGTGTGTGAATGCTTACTGAAATTGTTGGTTCAAAACGACTAGCCGCTCTGTAGGAGAAAGACGTGGTAATGTGCTTCAGTTAGGATGTACAGCCGTGGAAATAACATGGGATGTTCTACTTTGGCTATAGCGCCGCTATGAATTGGCACCCACTTAACATCAACAAGTGTGGTTTCGTTTTTAGTACGTACTAAGAAAAGTGCGTGTCTCTCTTAAAAGAAGTCCTCTTACTCTTTAAAATCACTTATCCTTTGCAGGACAGGGCGGGGCCTTTATGGAATTGACAGTATGCCAGACCTCCGTAGGAAAAAAACTTTGCCTATTGTACGAGATGTGGTAAGTTACCCCTGTTTAATCCTCTTTGATTGCATAGCTGGTCTTTTTTTATATTGTTACCCTATATTGTCCTCATTAACTGCTTAGCCAGTATGTATTTCATGAAATACATACCAATTGTTAGATTCCCACCAATTGTTAGATCGATGTATGTCTTTCTATAACCTATTTGATGAAGTTAATAAGTAACCTTGTGACAGCTTTTGATATTAGTTGAAATAACAAGATGAGTTAAAGTGGCCCTATAATTGAACAAAAAAGGACAAAGAGAGCAGGCTAAATGGGCTATTGTGCTGGACTTTGAAGGGTTGTGCTATGAACGACCACTCATTTAACTTCCAAAGTTTAAGGCTTGCTTTGAACATTCTCACATTAACCCAGTAGACTTAATATTTTATAATGCAACTATGTATTGACCAGTTCATCGTTCTATAATATTAACATCTAGGTTAGTCAAATTAATAAGTTATTTCCCTGTCTAAAGGGACCCATTAACTCCCAAATCCTGAAATATGTCATTAGCTCTGGATACACCATAACTCTGAATAATTGAAAATCTCCTATAATAAAGCCTTTAAGAATCACATAGAGAATGACAGAATTGATGATTGTTTGGACTAGATTGTGAAAACGTGTATCCCATTAGCTTTCCATTGTCTTTCCATCCCCTACAATGTCTTCACAGTTTTTCTATAAGCAGCCTTAATAGTTTACAGCATGAAAAATATATTTTTTCCCAGAGAAACAAAAATGTCTTGTTTAGCAAAAATATGCATAATTCATCAACATTTGTTAATTTAGCTAAAGAAATCATCTGAAAGCCAGATTTTTGTTTTATGTTAAGAAAAATTATATTTTGATGCTTAGACTGAAAATATTATATGCCCATATAATTAGCTCAGGTTCCTGCCAGTATAATATGAACATTATTTTTACACATTATGCTTATTTAACATAATTATGCTGTGTCTACTTTTGATACATCTAATTGTTTGCACTCTGTTTCCTCTTACTCCTGAAATCTTCAGGCCATGGTAAGTGATTTTTAATTTGTTCAATTAATACTGGTGACTCTCTCAATATACACTGCAGTTATTCATGGGATTACAAAATTCGAGATGGTGAAAGGAAAATAAAGAGATGGTGAAGTGAAAATAAGTTTAATTCTTCAAGAACCTAGCGTACAGTTCAACTCTGAAAGAAGGATCAAACTGGCTATACAGTAGGTGCACATGACAGATTCAATTAAGATACAGCTATTATTGTAAGGACAATATTTGTCAGAGAGGGAAGATCATCTTGGGTAAATTTTTGTTGAAGTGAATGTGTCTATAGGCTACTTGGAGGCATGACAAAGAGCAAAGTGTGACTCCCTTATTGAGACAAGTCTTCATTTTATCTGAGTACCTGACCTTGGAGCTTCTAGGGGATAGATTTGTGACGAGATGGGAGTAAAGATGATCAGGATTTCATGCTCCACTTTGACCTACCTTTGTTCCTAAACAGATTAATATTTCATATAGATATTTTTATTTCTAAAGTTCTATACAGGATTGCCAAGTTTATTACATTGCATGTATTTCACCCAGGAGCAGTTTGTAATGGTGCAACTTTATTTTGAGATACTGAAAAGGTTCTTGAGTTACAATAATCTACGTTTCCAGCATGAGTGAAGAACGCACATTGAAATGAAATCATTCTCAGAACACAACGTAGCCACTTGTAGGGATGCGTCCTTGCTGTTATTTGAAAGAATGTTCTAGGGAGCTGTAAATAATCCAAGACCAATGGGACACCAATTGTGACTCAGACCATCACACAGATCAGACAGGTGATAGCGTATGAACGGGTAGGATCATGACTGCCCTAAGGAAAAATACTGAAGGCTTCTTATTAGCCTTGAACCTGATCATTCTCCCTTGATGGTCCTTAGTTTTCTCATCTGTAAACTATAAGGTTGTGTTTGATGATCTAAGAGATCTTTGCAACTGATTCCAGAAATGGCAGGTGAGTCAAGCCCTAGCGACTAAAATGTGAACAGTGATGGTCATTCTTATTTATGTTTTTCTGAGCAATATGCATATGGCAACCTCCCATGTACCAATAAGTCATAATTGTGCTTGTTTTAGACCCTGGCTGCCCGGAAATCGGGACTTTCCTTGGCAATGGTGATTAGGACATCGCTAAACAATGAAGAACTGGTAGGTGCAGAGCTAATTATCACCTGTGTATTACTGGCTATTGACTCACATCAGTAACTAATTATCAGCTATCGGCCATAATCACAGGCTGAAAAACTATGCTTCTTGAGCTATTCATTTGTAAGGCTCATTCCAATGACCCAGGAATAACTGGGAGCATGATGGAAAGGTTGATGCCCAGACTTTAGGGCTTCTGATTCACAATCTACCAAGTAATCTTATGCTCCCCAAATCCATATGTGTGTGCCTTTCCATCTTCAGAACTGGTCCATGGTGACGGAGTTCACCAGTTTTTTGGTTTTTTTTTTGAAGGGAAAAAACAATCCTGCAATTAAAAAAAAAAGGATATAGCTCAAGTTTCACCTCCTTTTCTCTAGAGTACTTCTCCTCTTTCTGTTTGGATATCCACCACTGGGATTTTATCGAATTTAATCATGACCTCCATGGTATAGTGTGCTAAAGAATGGTGTAAGTGCCATCAATCCCACTTCAATAGCAGTGCTACATCAGGCAGCTAACTGGCCTTGAGTCCCCTCATCTGTAAAGTGGAAGTAATAGTTAGATGTTGGGGTGAGGGGAGCCCAAACACTTGGATGGTCCTCAGGAGCAAGTTTGTGATGGTGGAAAATCTTAAAGACAGACAGACAGCGGGGCACAGAGACTCCATGTCCCACGTCAGGACTGAGGGGGGGAATGCACTTTTCAATTGGTATGTATACTGGGGCTCACAGATCTTTCACAAGGCATGCACCTCCGACAGCTAACGTATACCTCGTCAATGGGTACTAGCCTAAGCAGGTAGCATAATACACAAGCAACGAGGTGAGTCGAGTCAGCATCTTGACCTAGTGCTAGTTGACCTTGAACCCCCCTGAGCCCTTCCCAGGGTAGTAATCTACAGGTAACCTTCAGGCCTAGAGAGTAGCCAGACGCAAGTATGAGGCATCTTTTATGGTAGCTCCTTTAGGACTATTCCTTGATGGGCCAGTTTTGGAGGGGCTGTGTTTAGTCATGAGAATGTATATTAAGATTTATTTCTGTCTCATAACCATGAGGGTCTTCTCTCACTGGAGTTAGCTCTCCAGACCCATAATGATGAGCATAGAGGTTGGAGCTGCATTACATTCTCATCCAGGCCCTCAGTTGACCACAGTAAGGCTCTGAAGATTCAGGGAGTGGATACCACAGAGAATGTAGTACATAATAACTATGAGCTACTGGGTTTCATCATTTTATGCTTTTACTATTTGACTTTTCTTGCATAAAATACTCCTTTGTAAACTTTGATATCAGCAGCCTTCATCAAGTTTGTGGAATTATTTCATGATCCTTTAATTTCATGTTTTCGTAAACTTGTTGAAGCCCACTTGTAACCTTAAGGGGACCATTATATCTTTTCTATTGATTTTATTAAATGTTTTCATGCTGTTGCTTATGGTAGTATTCTGCCTGGCCTGGCAGATACTCTGTACGTAGTGCTGGATTACCCAACAAGCACAGGGTTACTTATGCATATGTACTACCTGTCATGTGTGAAACTGTTCACGGCATGTGATACTGCTCACTACAGATTAACAAGTAAGCATAAACAAAGCCATGCTTACCTTGTTTATTGGGTAATCCACCCCTGTTTGAGGAAATAATTTATCTAGAAAATCATTTATCTACAGACATTTTAGTAATCGGCTCCTACATTTGCACTGTTCTTTTAAAATATGGTGTTTGTTTGAACTATGAAAACTCTTCTTGTGAAAAGTGAACAAGAAAGTGATAGAAATGAGGGGAATGTGGCCCCCTTTTCTGAAGTCCGGAACAGAACATACCCTGACTTCGTGATCTAATGAATTAGCTATTGATCTAATCTCAGGAACTTAAAAATATCACTTCGATTTAGAAAACCTGAGTAAAAGATTTGTACGGGCATTGGTGGCCAACACCCTCAAACTCACTGCCATGGAGTTCATTCCAACCCTTAGGGTCCCTGTAGGGGGACTCCTGGTGCCCCTGTGGGATTCAGAGACTGCACCCCTTTCCAGAATTAGAAAGCCTCATCTTGTTCTGGCACAGCAGCTGGAGGTTTCTAACTGCGGACCTTGCAGGCAGCAGCCCAACTTGCAACCCCTGGGCCACCAGGGTGGCCAACTCCTCACCTCACAGCTGCGGAGTCATTGCCAACACACAGCAACTCTCTAGGACATGGTCGAACTGCCCCTGTGAATTTCTGAGACTGTCACTGTGTATAGGTTCAAAAGCCCGTCTCTCTTCTGCGGGGTGGCTCGTGGTTTCAAACAGCTGACCTGATGGTTAGCGGCCCAACGTGTAATCAGTAAGCCACCAGGCTAACGCGATTCCATCAATTCTCTCTAAAGCTCCAAAGTCCATCACTCTAGGTCCCATGTCTCAAAGAGTAAATGCAGTATGATTTAAGCAGCCATACGAAATATCGCTTTTGACAAGCTGCCGCATTCAGTCATTTATAGACAACTAACAAAAATACTGAAGTGGATCATTTCCACTCCGGGGTCCTGAAAGTCTTCCTAGGCACCCTCAATGTGAGAGCAGCAATGTTTTTACACATGTGAACCACTTGCATAAAATAATTTTTACATAAAGGAAATATGATTTAGTCATGTGGAAAATATCAAATGGTAGCTCTTCTATTTTAATTAAAGATACGCACAGTTAAAAAGCTCAATCATCTCTTCCATTGAGGAACAGAAGTCCATTTGATATAGGTTGGCAGTGAGCTAAAGAGACTAGGTCCATTAACGGTGGGCTGGCAGTGGGTGAGGTACTGCTTGGTGAGCCCATAGGGCAAGCCCACTCACAAAGAAGCCATAGCCTTTACTGACATTCTGGGCTGAGATTCCTCATCAGCTCAATAGCTCTTCTTGGGTAGGGTTAATAAGACAGAAATGCGTGCTTTAATAAGACAAAAGGGGATAGATAGCTAATTTAGGATCCAGGTACCCTACCAACAATCTGCCAGACCAAACATTGCCCAGCTTTTTGCTGGCATTCATAGAGGGATAGTTTTCAAGGGATCGATTTCAAAGTATATTCATTCAATATATAGTTATTTGGGACCAACTATGTGCCAGATCCCATCATTTTGTTGAAAAGCAAGGATGTTACTTTTAGGACTAAGGTGCTCCTGACCAAAACCATGGTATTTTCAAGGTAGACATTTAATAAGGGAGACCACAGATGAATTGATTCACTTGAATTATGGTGATCGAGAAGATTGAAAGAGTCATGAAATGGCAAAAGAACAAAACATCTGTCTTGGAAGAAGGACAGGGAGCCGTCAACTCACTTACTTTGGACATGTTATTAGGAGCGACCCATCTTGGGAAGGGACACCATGCTTGGTACAGTAGAGGGGCATGAAAAAAGAGGAAGGCCCAGGACAAGACGGATTGACGCAGTGGCTAGAGCCATAGACTTGAATGTAAAAACAATTGTGATGTGATGTCGCAGGACTAAGCGCTGTCCAATTCTGTTGTACTGTGAGTGGAGACTGACTTAATGGCACTTAACAACAGTGTTTATCAGATATTATTTCAAACTATGGGATGAAAGCAGTGTAATGTTCACCTTTGTGAAACAGGTAATAGAGAGAGGAGCATGTGTGTTCTGTTGCTAACAGACGTGCTGTAAGTTTCTCCCAGGATGCAGAGCAACTCAGAGGAGGGCTTGGCAGCCGGGAACCACATTTCTTCCACACAGTGTTGAAATCAGAACTCGTGACAATGACACCAAATGTAAAGACCTGTCTTTTAAAAAGTACTATTATTGTTCCTACTTCTATCCTTCAAAAACAGTCTTTGGCTGGCCCGGCTCTGCCTTTTACTAGCTGTAGGACCTTGGGAAAATTAGAGAAACCTTCTTAACCTCACTTTTCAAAAATGCCAATGATTAAAGAGTTTTCAATTATTTCATGAGTAAAAATGACCAATGCTTTGTTGTGTCTCTCTTACAATTTGCTTACTTTGAACAATGTATAGATACCTCCATGAATGTTTGTTGTTGCTGCTGAATACATCCCAGGGGGTAGCCTCCCCCAAACCCAGAATATTATTTTCAAAGTTATGTCTTTAAATATTTTTTTTAACAAAACAACCTTATCACCTTCAAAGTACTCTCCATGACACTGAATACATTTGTCAAATCTGCGATCCCATTCTTGCAAACATGTTTCAAACTCATCTGTTTGAGTGGCTGACAGCACCTCCCTCATTTTTTCCTTGACCTCTTCTAAGTCATCTACCATATTGCTGTCCTTTCATGTTCCTCTTCATTCGTGGAAACAAAAAGAAGTCGCATAGACTCAGGTCAGGTAAGTGGAGCAAGAGAGGCATGCTGTGTCCCCACCCCACCACCAAAACTGGCGCACAGAGGTGGCTGCAGGAGCAGGTGGATTGTTGTGGTGGCAAAACCAATCCCCCATCTGCCACAAATCAAGCCTTTTTTTGTCATACACTGTTAACACAATCTTTTCAGAACTTTTAGATAGAAAGCTTGATTAATAGTCAGATCTGGTGGAACAAACTCCAAATATATTATGGGTTGACGTTTTCTTCCATTCAAGAAGTTGATGGACATCCAGAAAAAGGTTTGTCATCAATTGACATTTCATCTTTTTTTGAAATGAGGAAAACACTGTACACTTGAGTTTTTCCCATAGAGCTGTCCTTATAAGATGTGTTCAACATCACAACAGTTTCTGTAGCACTTTTCCCGAGCAGGAAACAAAACATCACAGCCACATGCTGTTCTCTTAAATTGGCCATCACAAAAAGTGAGGTTCTAACAAAACTGATTCATGAAAACATTCACTGTGACCAGAGAGAATCTTCCCAGGCAATGCAACGAGGGCACATAGCTAAACTTTAAATACTTGATCTGAGACCGTGTATTTTTACAGGAACATTCTAAAAATTTACATTGATCACAATGTTACTTTTTAAAATTCACCATACCTTATATTTTTCTCTTTAATTTTTCTTTTCAGACTTCTTTTGTATAGATTGAATTTTATTTATTTTCCTCTTCCTCAACTGGTGGGAAGTTATTTATGCTATTTTAATAGAGTAGATATTTTTTCATATATAATAAGAATCGTTTCCTTTTAAAATTTAAGTTAATTAATAAACAATCAGAAATCTGAGGAGAAAGCATAAGGACCTGAAAATGCTTAGATTTCTCATTACTATCCTCAACCTCCTTGCATATTTGTTATATATGTAAAATAATATTTATTGATATTCATCAATTTTATGTTTTTCTTGTACCCCAATATTTCTTTTTGAGTTTAAATTTGTTTTTTCTTTTGACCCTTTTGGTTCAGGTTTTATAAGTAGTAATTTAGGCTGAGTATAGAATTCTAAATTAGTATACTTTCTGTCTGCATTTAAAATTTTTAGTCTGCAGTCGTCTGGTACTATTTTTTATCATAAATCAGTTAATTATCTATTTTTTATTGCTTTGCAAACTGCCTCTATTTTCTTTCTAGTTGGTTTAAAGATTTTTCTCCTTGCCCTAAAATCTTGCCATTTCACTATAAAATGTGTAGGCATAAATAGTTCTTCAGTCAAAGGACTAATTTAGGTCCCTTCTCAGCCATCATGTTTCATATTTTACCTTTTCCTCATTTTCTATATTTTGTCCATCTAAGTCACTGACTGAATTTATATTGAGCATTTTTCAGTACATCCTCTATTTGTCTATGTCTCAATCACATTTTCTGATTTATTTTTCCAGATTTCTTTTCTAGTTTACTTATTTTTTCAGTCAATAATACCCAATCTTATTTCTTATTTGTTTTCCATTTCAATAACTACTTTTAATTTGTTGATGTTCTTTTTTTTAATCATTTTATTGTTGATGTTCTTTTAAGCTAACTGTTTTTTTATTTATTGTTCTTTCACAATATCTTATAGCCTTTTCTTTTAGGATTATATAAATTGTTAATGTATTTAATGGTTATTTTATGTATTTATCTCTTTTTTGTTTTTAAATTTCCTGTTGTACTGATGTCTCTGTCTTGCGGACTCTTTGCTCATTAGATTATTTAAGTCTTTGGCTTGTTTGTTTATGAATTCATATTTTAGAGTCTAGCTCTTCCTGGGTTATAGAAGCATATTCTTTTGTCCATTATCAAGGGTTTTTGGTGGAATAAATTTATTAAATAATTTGCTATAAATTCCTTATAGCTTTTCCTTTTACTCACTCAGAGACGAAGGAATAAGTCAAATTCACATGCCATTTCCGAAAATATCACCTATAAAATTCATGTCCCCCTCCCTTGGAAGTTAAAATTCATGTCCCCCTCCTTTGGATGCTGCTTTCTCAAGACTTATGCCACAATACTTATCAGAACTCAGTCTACATCTCAAGTGGTAAAAATTAGACTTACCACATAAAAATGGCTAGAATTTCCTCCAATGGAGAAAGTAGAACTGCCCTGTGGGATGTCAGAGATGTGTTTTTTACAGAATCAGATTGCCACCCCTTTGCCTCACAGGGGGTTTGTGATTTTGAACCAATGACTTTTGGGTTATCAGTTGAATGCTTAGCTACTACACCGCCAGGGTTCCTTATAATACTTATATCCATTCATTGCCATTGGCTCGATTCTCGCTCATAGTGACCCTAAAGGGCAGAGTAGAACTCCCTGTTTGAGTATCCAGGGCTTAAATCTCTATGGGAGCAGAAAGCCTCATCTTTTTCCCTCAGAGCTGTTGGTGGGTTTGAACTCTCTACCCTAAGGTATTCAGCCCAACATTTAACCCAACATTGCCTCCAGGGCTCCTTTGTAATATTGTCATTCCTGAAAATCCATTGTAATTTGTTTTCAGATCATGCTACATGTCAAAGATGGCATACTCGGTAATATACTCTGATTGAATTAATCCATCCTCCACTTTCTCATCTTTCTGCCCTTTTTCTTTGAACTAACGCTATAATTTCCTTAAACAATGAAGATCATTATTGCACTCCATCAAGACGGTTCTAACCCTACAGGTATGACAGATTAGCACTATCTAACAGAGGAGCCCTGGTAGTGTTGTAGTGACCCATTGGGCTGGTAAGCGCAAGGTCAACAATTCAAAACCACCAGCCATTCTGCAGAAGAAAGACAGGGCTTTCTATTGGAAACTCTCAGGGGCAGGGTGGAACGGGGTCTGTTTGACCCTACCCTATAGGGTCACTATGGGTCAGCCTTGACTCAACTGCAGTGGGTCTGGTCTTTGAGTTTAATATTTACAAGAGTAGTTTGATATGTCTCTTCTCCTGCCAGAGAAGAGTGTCTGTTATAAAACAATACAAGTAAAAGAAAATTATTTGTAGCCTTACATGAATAGGCATATAACATTTAGTCCTTTTTTTATTTTCTGCTATGAAAGAATAATTTCAATCATTTTAGTTTCTATAGGTAAACTCATATGAGGATTATTCTGATGAGCAATTCAACATGGAAGTAATGACTTCTTGATATTGCCGAAACGATTCTAACTTTACTCTTTCTTGATGTGTACAATACATTTTAAAGGTCACATTCAACCTAATCATTTCTCTACAAATCTTTCTGATACATTTGTCCAAAAAGAGTAAGATGTATACTTATAAGACAGGAAAGAGTAGATTTTAACCCCAATAGAGTATGTGTCAAGAACAAGAGACAATCCTTCAAAAGGAATATGAGGAATAGGGCACACAAACATTGTTTTGTGATGATTAATGAACATTGCTAGATTAGAATGTCAAGAGTCTAAAAGTGCTTACACTGCGTTTTGCCTTAGTCCATAAAAGTCCTCATACTCCATAGCATATTGTTTGAGTGAGTCTTATTTTGCTGCTGAGGAAACACCTTCTTTCTCTAAGATGCAGTATTTCCTGGGGATCAAGAATCCCTTCCTATGAAACATATTTTTCCATTGTTTCTCCAATCACTCATTTCCTGACTCTCTGAATAGACCATCGCTCCATCTTGCATGTTGCCGCTGTAAGGAATTCTTCCAGATGCCATTTATTTTAGACTTATTTGCAGCTTTGTTAAACACAGCTCAGATTCCCAAAATCAAGAATGAAAAAGACTCATTATATTATCATTTCCCTGAGATTGTGGGTATACATCCTCCAGAGATTTATTTAATGTTTTTCTCAGCTTCAGTAGCTTTTAAATGTTAGGATTTGCTTTGATGTCCCATTAAATTGATTTTCAATGTACTGTCTAGTAAATTTTCCATGTTTCTTTTTTCTAAATGAGCTTCATTCTATCTTTGCATGGAATGAGCCATGGTGTTTTAACAAAACAAAACCAAGCAAAACATTTCAATGAAATTTTCTCAGCTGTCCATTTAAAATGCTCTTCTATTTGTTTTCCTGGCAAGTTTAATTTTCTAATAAGTGTAACTTATATGTATTACTCTTACGATGGCCTAAGGCCTTATTGGATTGTGTATGTATCATTTGAATGCATCATTTGAATTCGATAAAATGTATTAGTCATTTACTTTATTCTGAAAGATGTTGGTAAATCCATGTTCAAGAATACTTCATTGTCTAACTCTATTTTCTAATTTCATATGGAGTTCTTGTTTTTCTTTTATTCGGTAGTAAACTTTATTTTATTTCCATTTAGTGTTCTGTTGAATTCAGAGTTGATATTTTCCCCCACTATGACAAACACAAAATTGTTTCATGCAAATACAGGCATACATCAAGTCCCTACTTGTGATTTTAGCTAAGTCACAGATGTTAGCCTACACACACCTGCCCCACAACCCACTTAGAACAGGAGACTCCCTCTATGAAAGGCTGATGGAAATCTGTTGCACCAAGAATCATACAGTTCATTCTAACCGTGTTGAAGACACCCTCTCTTCTAGAAACTAAAACAGAGGTGTCGATGAATAATACGTGCCCCTGCCTCTCTAGAAACTCTCCACACTTCTCTGAAAGACATCTTCATGATGAAATGAAGCCAAGAGATAGCTCAGGCTCACACTGTATTTATTGAAAAAGTGATGAGCCCAGTTGCTTCTGCTATATTAACCCCATTTGAGTCATTCTCCTAGTTGACCAGGCTGCTGCTGCCCAGTGTCCTCGCCGTAAGTATCCGGAACTCTGGACTCATCAGACCCTGAAGCTGGTGTCCATATTTAGAAATTGCTTCTGGTGACGTGTATCCTCCCAGCAGGGAACATGCAAATACTGTTACCAAACCCATGATAGGAAAACACACAGTGAGGGGAAGGGACTAATAAAAATCCAAATATGTTACCATACTACAGAATTGAAAAATAATTCACAATACATTGTTTCAATACTGTGGGAAGATGTTTCAAAGTGTGATTTATATCCAATTAATATAAAATATAAATGCTTTCTTTCCAACGTTACTTATCAGCAAAGCTCCCACAAGACTTATGTAAATATCCATTTATTATGCATTTGGCAGTTGTGTGAAATTGTCTGTAATGGAAGCTCAGAGAATGCGGGGCTTTCTCAGGAAGTTGCATGATTAGTGGGACATGCGAAGCATAAAAATGACCCCCCCCCCAAGTCTTTTTTCCAACAACCTGTGGTTGGAGCCCAAAGATTCACCATCAATACTGATATTTAGTATTCAGTTAGCATTTTGCAGATCACGGAACACTGCTACTATCAGCATATAATTTGGTCTTGAAAATAGGTTAATCAGAGCAGACAACCAAGGCTTCGACCTTAAGTATCTTTCGAGATCCCAAGACTCCCCAATGGCAAAATTCCTTTAGTTTCCAAAAATGAGTTCTGTTCCTACTGTGTGACAGAGAGCGCTGAATCACTAAGAAAACATGGAAGACAGTTCCTGCCTAAAGAAGCTCATTTTCAATATTATGTGGTAGGGTCCATGCTAAGAATTAGCATACGCTCCCTGGAGAAGACAGGAGATCAGAACTTGGGTGTCCTGGTTCCTCATTCAGTGGATTTTCCCCACTCTACTAATGGCTTCTCCTTAGAAGGCTTTACATGCTCTTAAACGCATCTCCCTTTAAAATTTAAAATACAAATCACCAGGGAGTGGTGTTACGTTGACTCTTTAGCTCTATTAATATTTTTCATATGAATTACTTGATGACCTTGGTGCTGAAAGGGGAGCGGTTCACTGGGAAATGAATTATAGAAAAAGCATAACTTTGAACCAGGGCAAAGGTGTCGTGTCAGGGAGGGTGAAATGCAAGGACAGGGCCACCTGGAGGAGGATGTCACAGAGCAGAGAGATGGTTCCAGGGGTTAGGGTCTGCATTGACAAGACTTTCCCTCTACTTCACAGTTTTTTCACGAACCAACTTAGACTAAAGATAAACCAAAAACCAACCAAACTTCCTTCCATCAAGTCAATGCCAAATCATAGCAACGCCATTGGACAAGGTAGAAGTGTCCCTGTGGGTTTCCAAGATTGTAACTCTTAACAGGAGTAGAAAGCGCCATCTTTCTCCCTTGGGGTGGCTGGTGGTTTCAAACTGCTGGCCTTCCAGTTAGCAACACATAACCCAACACATAACCATTACACAAACAGGGCTCCTTCAGACTAAGCATGGAAAGACCTAGAAATAGAATTTCCTCTTTCTGAGCTGAGTATCTCTCTCATGTCAGACAATGGGTTCGTCTTTGACGATAGTGGGTTTAGCAGTGAGCAAAATGGTCCTCCTCAAAAGCTTGCAGGATAACCGGGGAAATAGATGATCAAGCTACTTTCATGCTTATGACCATGAGCGAAGCATGCGCAACAGTGGACCCCGATCTAGTCTGGAAGTGGTTTCTGAATAACTCCAGTGGGTCCTATAGCATGTGACAGGAGTGAGTGAGCAGAGTTCCAGAACTTGTCATCCCTTAAATCAAGACTCAAGAGGTGTCCTCAATGGTGTATACAAGGCAAAGTGATCACGTGGTTTTTGTTTTCTACCGGAAGTCTCCAAGGTCACTGACTTGGCCTGTGTTTGGCCACTTCTCTCATCTTCGCAGAAACTGCATGTGTTCAAGAAGACCTTGCAAGCCTTGATCTACCCCATGTCCTCCACCACCCCACACAATTTCGAGGTCTGGACTGCGACTGCGCCCACCTACTGCTACGAGTGCGAAGGGCTCCTGTGGGGCATTGCCCGGCAGGGCATGAAGTGTCTGGAATGTGGAGTGAAGTGCCATGAGAAGTGTCAGGACCTCCTGAACGCCGACTGTCTACAGAGTGAGTTGTACTCCCGTAGGCCGAAGCCTTGGTTATTGGTTTTGCTCGACCTGGTTCGCGCACTTCTATTTTGGACTTTGTAGCTCTTTCTGGTTTTCAACAAATCTTATCAGCACACACACAAAGAAACACATACACCAATCATATGGTTGATTATGCGTGTCTGCAGTGCGAAACCACACACACTGTCACGAGCCCCTTCCAATTCATAGCAAGCCTGGAGGGCCGAGTAGAACTTCCCCCATCAGATTTCCAAGACCAGGAAGCAAGGCGGTTAGTAGGTTTCAACCTCTGACCCTCTGGTTAGCAGTTGAGTGCTTTCACCACAGTGCTCATCAGTCTAATCCTGAATATTAAACTAGGCCTTATTAAAATCCTCAGAGTGAACATCAGAATGTTCTGACAAGTGTTATACTTTTTGCTGTCAAGGTGATGGGCAATCCCTGTGTAAAATCATGCAGCCCAAACTGGGGCCAAAGGCTACCCCTCTAAGTGCAGCAATTGGGATTCTTTTCCACCCCTTATTGGCTCTGTGGAGGCCATGGAAATTGGTGGGCCTTGGTTCGAATGAGACAGTTAACTGTACTTACATGTGTGACCTCTGACTAATTATTTGACTTTCCAAGGCTTTGTTTTACTTCAATGAATGAACAGGTATAATAAAATTTTCTTAAGAGGGTTATTGGAAGGACTGAATAAAACAGTAGATGTTCAATGAATATTAAGAGTCACCTTATCTTCTAGCTCTTTCACAAAAGTTTGACCTTTATGACAAGTTCAATGTTCTACACACACACACACACACACACCCCACCTTATGGTACCTTTTAGATTAGTTTCAAAAATGTCAAAATTTAATACTCTAAAATACAAATTTTGGATTTTTCACTGCTATGTTTATTTGGTTGGTTTTATATCTGCTGGCTTGAAAGTGCTAAACAATCAATGCAAACAAAATTTATATGAGCATGGGTTTTCAAATGAAACTAATGTTTTCTCACAGCTACATATTGTTGCCTCTATTATTGTTTATGTGATGTCCTCAATAGAAGCGGGTGAATTGGCTGAAATGGAGAGGAGCAGAGAAGAATGCCAAAGTAGCATTACATCAGAAATACTGTAATACCTGGCTTGTCACAGCCACAACACATTCCATAGCTTTCTCTCCCTGACCAGCATTCTCACTGAACAATCAGATCAGATTGAGGCTATGCTAATGATAACGTATGCATTTATTTAGCAAAAGAAGTCGTATTTTTTCTTTGGAAAATAGAAATTTTATTTTGGAATGACCACTAAAGCAGGAGTGGTCATGTCCAGCTTGTCCTATGAGACCCAAGGCATCATCAATGCCAGCTAAAGTCACACACCACCAAATAGAAGTCATGCCACCCATCACATTAGGGATGACTCAATTAAATGTCTGACCAAACAGTGGGCTAATTTTTAAGCAGATAGTTTTTTATGACCTGAGAAAGATGTTATAAATATCCAAATGGCTTTTGGCAGACAAAAAAGGGTCTCCACTCTTGGCAGTTAATCAACTCTACATAACAAAAACCCAACGCATCTGTTTAAAAATTGAATAGTGAATAGTCTTCTTGAAATACAACAACAAAATTAATGAGCATATTAAAACGGTAAGGTTTGAGAAAACAAATAGGAAAATATTGCCACCCCCTAACAAAAGGCAATAAGATTGGATATATTATTTGGTATTGTTACTATAGACTGGAAGAATTAAAAATAATGGAATAGTGAGGGTGGTGTCTGTGCCTCAGGAAATGGGCATCTTATTAATAAATATTAATAAATCCTCCACAATTTCATTATTAAAGTTGGTACTCTCATATTATGCACAAACAGGGCTTACTGGTTCCTAAATTGAGCTCCAACCCCTCCTAAAATAGCAGTTATTAAAATGTTTTATTCCTTCTACAGAATGAGTGACATTTTCTT
>NW_022103905.1:12653836-12684042 GCF_000313985.2 Echinops telfairi
TCTAAAATCCCATTCACCGCGTTAGTGCTTCCATGTGAGTTTAGAGATTTATGAAAATGTCCCAGACGTTCCCCTAAACAGCCTCAGCTCCTCCGTAGCTGATTTCGCTTGGTGATAGCGCTTATGTTATTTTCCCTTCCTGGCCTAAGGCTAATAAAATGTGTGTAGGAGAGAAGGAGATAAAGGGAAATTGAGAGGCCATCCTTAAGGGCACCAATTTATCTTTCTCATCTTCATTCCAAACGCGGGCAGCACCAAATCTACCTGGTTTTCCTTTGAGCGTTCTCTTACATCCTGTGCTGCACCAAGACACTCTTCTGAAAAAAGGAAATGAAAGCACTTTGTTAGTAATTGAATGATAACGAAAGGAGGAACAGGTGAGTAACTCTGCATCATGCTGTTGGGGTTAGGTGCCGTCTAGATGGTTCCAGTCATAGCAATCCTATGCACGACACAACAAACACCATATGGCCCCGTGCCACACTCATCACTGTTGCTATGTTCGAGCCCATGGTCGCAGCCAGTGGGTCCACTCATTTACGTGAGGGGCATCCCTTTCATTGAATCTGCCCTGTCCCAAGCATGATGTTCTCTAGAGACGAGTCTCCTTCGACAACACGCCCCAAGTGCGTGAAACAAGTGCGTGCGAGCTTCTACAGAGCACTCCACGGTGCTTCTTTCTTCTGAGACAAAATGCCTTGTGATAGAGTCAATATGAAATGCACGGATTTTTCTCCAGCCTTTCTTTGATTCATTGTCCAGCTTTCACATGCATGAGCAGCGATTGAAAACGTCATGGCTTGAGTCAGGCGCAATGTAGCCTAAAAGTAACGTCTTTGCTTTTGAATGCTTCAAAGGGGTCTTTTGCCAAGAGATTAGTCAAATGCAATATTCCATTTGGTTTCTTGACTGTTGCTTCCATGGGTGTTGGTGGTGGATGCGAGTAAACTGAAATGTGTACCGTCAATCTTTTTCCCACTTCCCATGACCTTGCTCCTGGGTCCAGATGTGAGGAGTTCTGTTTTCTTTCAGGTGAGGCTGAGTCCTACTGAGGCCTGGAGTGGTTGATCTTCATCGGGAATTGCTCTAGTGGTCAAGCGTTTGGATCTGGGGGAAAGAAAAGCTGTGGACTAGTGACTGTTCTATTCAGAATGAAACACATGCAAAAGAGGGCTTGTGCGTTTAATACTTCCCTCGCTTTTCCTTTAAAAAGGAAAAAGAGGTACCTATAAAATAGGAAACGTGCAAATCATGATGCTACCCACCCGACTGCTGTGGAGTTTCATGCATAGCTCCAAAGAAGCAGTCCCAGAGCCCCAGCGAATAAACAATCTACCGATTTTTCATTCCTGACTGGATCAAGCCAGGAAGCATGTTACCAAAAGTCCCAAAGAAGTGCATTTCGTAAGATATGTGGATTGGTTTTGTATTTTTCCCACTGATAGTGTATGTTAATGTTGTTAGGTGTCATGCAGTCAGTTGTAACTCAAACATCTCAAGTTACAGAGTAGAACTGGCACATGGGCTCTTCTGGGCCAGAATCCTTCCTGGAATCGAGTAGCAGCTCTTTCTCCCAGGAACGTTTCGGTCTGTCTGAATCTACAGTAGTTTGGTTAGCAGTTGAGTGCTGAACTGCCGTTCCCCCATGTTTCATTATGGTAAGCATATGTGTCCTAACATAAGGCACTACAAAGTCACAACATTAATGACATTTTTGTATGTTCTTGCCTGTAAATTAGATATTGATTCCTCTTTCTTTGAAATCTTATTACCACATTTTACAACTGTGATACTTTAGGATTGTCTGTGATTTGTGTTTATTGAGCAGCTGCCACGAGTGGGAACTTGACTCTGTGCTTTCAGAGCTGGAAAGATAGTCATCGATCTTGCCCCTGGCCTCAACCGTATTTCCTCAAATTAGCTCCAATGAATGTATGTGAACATGCGTTATGAAAACTTTTGGCATTCAGCTTCTAGAGTGCACTTTCAACTCGAATTATACCAAAGATGTGAATATAACAAATGTGGATAACAAATATAACAAACAAAAAGCTTAGATCTAGGCCTCTATAGATCTACTGCTAAGGCTGAAACCATATTCTATAGGGATTTAACCCACATGTAACCATGGCAGCTAATTAATAAATGTCCGTTAAACAATGAATTACAGGAACACTACAATGAGAAAGAACCTCAAATAGTTTGAAGATTCTTTTTCCATAAAATGAAACATATGCGATTAAGACAACCTTTGAGAGCTTGAATCCAATCTACTGATTTGACTACATTCGAGAATCAATTGGATTGCCAAACAGGATCAGAACGCAGGCTTCTGAACGCCAAGCCTGTATTCTTTCGAAACGTAGAAGTAGACACATATCGATGCCTTACGGGGAAAATAGGGAGTTGTTGCATTTTCTATCAGTGCGTCCCCATTTCCCTGTGTGCTGCTCCTGTGTCATTGACAGTCCATGTTGCCTCAAGTTTGACTTCGCAAGGTCCACTCTCTATAGCCAACCCACCGGCCTTGGAGCATACCCCTATCACAACGAACGTATTGCATTGCTTTCCCAGAAAGACTAAAGCAATAAGTTAATTCTGCTAAAAGTGGGGGGGAAATCATGATACTATGACGACCATTTCCTATAACTTAAGAACTGAACTATTGGAGCACATTCAGGTATTGGGTAGTCTTCTGAAGTGGAGCAAACTTGGGGTGTGTTCTTATACACTACAAATAGATACCCCATAGTCATAAGCAATGGACATTTTTTCAATGTTTCTCATGAATGAAAAGCAGATAATAATTCTTGTCTATGAGTTCCAATCAACACAGGAACACACCTGCAATTTTGAAAGTGGGGTGTAGTACACATTGTTGTGAGGGAGAAGATACAGCATGGTAAGCAAAGGTTTACTCTGGCTTTGAGGATTGCCTGCAAGTGAGGGCAGTTCTATGAGTGAGTATCTCAGTAAATGTAGTGCAGAAGGAGGGGAGGCTGGAGTGAGACTAAGGTTGCCATTGATAAAGCATCAGTCATCTTGCATACTCGTCAGGAGAGGATATCTTTTGTATTGGATGGTTTCTGCAGTCAGTGCTTCGATAAAAATATGAAGTGGTCCTAATTTGCCTCACTTCAACAGGTGCATCGTCCTCTTGTCTGAGACTGGTGCTCACGAGATTTCTTTAGTACCGCAGGCGAACGACATGATCTGGGTGTCGACAGCAGGCCAACTGCTTACACCACTGGGCATGTTTTGTGGGTGTCACCCAAGCTCATTGTGTCAAACAAACACTATTTCGACTTTCTTGTGCTTAGAATACTTTTATGGTGTTTGTTTTATTTGTTTGCATTTTTAATTGAAAGGAGGTGAAAAAAATCTCTAACATTTTGATTAAATATTGAAAAAAAATCCTTCCTCTTTCTATCTATTTTCGTCTTGACTCATCAAATATTTTGAAATGTTAACCCTTTATTAGTTATAATTAATTGATCTACCTAATCTATCCAGAGAATTTTTGAGTCTCTAATTATTAAGACGTCTCTAGGAAATCAATATACTTACAAGAGGCAATGGCAGTAATCTATAATAATGAGAATGTGTTCTAGATTTTTGTCTTTTTAAAATATACACGTTTCCCAGGTTGTTCTAAACCTTTGGTTTTAGCTATATTGGAATGATGAAATGTCATGGGTATGTTAAAGATAAAGGCGGAACAAAGGTGATATTTTTGGTTTGGTTTGGGGGTTATTGGCTTTCCTTATTGATAATGAAGTCACTTTGGCGAAGGTGGCAGTTCCTGGGAAGCGGCTAGCTGCTCACCTTCTCTCATCTCCCTGCCAACACCTGGGCCGCCTAAAGAAGTGGGATTGGGTGCTGGGTTAAATCTGGGCTCCTCCGATTGCCCTTTTGCTCAACCTAACTCTTGTTCTTTCTAAGAAACGATGTAGGCTGGGTGGTTTTGCCTTGATAAGAAAAATAAGGCAGCTGACTTAAGGCTGGGGGAGTTTCAGGTTCATTCCTTGAAAAGATTGAACGTCTGTTGAAAGGGGAGGGTTAAAGTCATCTGGAGAGCAATGAAAGGAGAAGATAGGAAGCACCAACGATCCGCCCACTGCCATGATTTGGGGGAAAGAAAAACAGAAGTACCCAAAGTAGACCCACCTACAGGATCTGGCTGGCTAAGAAAAGATTAGCAATAAAGACACAACTCTGATGCTCATTACTCCTAGAGAGGAAAAGGAATATTCCAGAAGCCTCAGAGACTTCCTCTGGGTCCATTGCTGTACGTGCAGCTAAGGGTTTGTAGGTGTCCAAAAAGTACATGATTTTCTGCAGTTTCTTTGAACTCTATTTTATTTCATCTCTAAGCACTTCATTCATGTTCATTGAAGTAACTATAGAGTAGAGAGCATGGAAATATCCTAACCATGAGTATTTTACAAGGAGTTGCTTCATAGGTCAGTTAATTCAGGTTCAAACACATGAAATCCCCTTTTAGTGTGAAATCACTTACTAATGCCTATAGCTTCACCTTTCTCACAGTCTGAAATATTACTAATAATATTTAATGTTACTATTACAATCCTCTCAGGGACCTTTTAAGCTAGACAGTGCTATTATTTTTATTATTGTTGTTATTATTTTCAGAACAGGAAATTAAGGCTTATTAGCTAGCCTAAGATTAGATCTTTAGCTCACCATTGATATCCAAGGCTGCCTCCTTTTGTACCTTAAGCATCATTATTCGCTAATTTAAGAGTTATCTTGCTGTATTTCTTCCACTTACATTTGGACATGCCTATGTTTTATGCTGACTGTTACATGCATGTACATGGCCAAACTAAACTGTGCTTTCCAGTAATGGGCCCACAGCCTCTGTTCTCTCAAAAGACAACAACAAAAACAATCACTCCCATGAGTCAATCCCAACTCAGGGCGACCCGATAGGACCGAGTAGAACTGCCCCTGTGGGTTTCTGAGACTAACTCTTTATGGGAGTACAAGCCTCATCTTCAGCCCGCAGAGGGACTGATGGTTTCAAACTGGACTTGAGATTAGGAGTGGCCTACATGTAACCCAGAGCTTCTCTGTTCTACTCCGATTTCCAACTCAGAAGCCAAGGGTCAGGTGTGTTTTGTTCCCGGCCCAGGATGAATGCTAAACACTTGGAGTCTACCTCTAAATCAGGCCCAGAGACTAGCATGAGACTCCAACACAGGTATCTGTGCCTGTGCTGATTGCTAAGTGTTCGAGACCTTTATGCGACAGATGCTTGCAATCAGCCGTGGTAGGCTTTGCACTACAGAGAGCTAATTCTCTAGTCAGATGTTTGGCCTTCTTCTTCCTAAAGGAAGAGAGGAGAGATCCGTGAGTTTCGGCCTCTATTTTCTGTTAAATAGGAGCTCTGATCAAATGCTCAGAAAGAGGGCAAAGCGGGTAAGGTGCCTGACTTGAAAGGAGTACAAACATTTTGGAATCGCTGCAGAGAAAACTAGGAAAGAGTAGACACAGACGAGTCTTATGACTGTTATATGTATACAGTGAACCCTCGTTTATCGCGGTTAATTGGTTCTAGACCCTACCGTGATAAATGAAATTCCGCGAAGTAGGATTCCTTATTTGTAAATCAAATATTTTCATAGTTAGAGCATAGAGGACATGAAAAAACACCCTTTAGTCACCATTACACTCGTATTACCCAATTTATTAAACAAAAAAGGGAAAATACAGTAAAACATTTTGGACGTTACAATTATCATTTATTATATTATTTATGGCATCTAGTTTACAGTATTACATATTTCACATACAGTATTATTATACATAGTTCTTGCAAATACTGTAATCAATGGCGTGTAACCTCCACGATTTTCTTGCCATCTTTGATTATATCCAAAAGTTTTACCTTTTCCTGGATGGTGAGCATCTTCCTCTGGTGCTTATTTTTATTGTCAGAAGGCTTAGAAGAAGCAGCTCGTTTAGGAGCCATCATAGGGCTTAGATAAAATTTCTTAAAAATCGCAAACCATTACAGTACACTGTACAAAAGCAAAAATGCATCTGATACGTAGCCCCCATACGTAGCAATGCAGACAGAAGCGTGTACAGTATGAACCAATCAGTGGCAGTAATGACAGAGCATGCGCTGTTACGCAAAAACCGCGATAGAGTGAAGCCGTGGAAGTCGAAGCGCGAAGTGGCGAGGGTTCACTGTATACATAATTGTTGGGAAGACAATACTAAAATTGCAAACTAACCCAAAACTCCAGGCTCATTGCTATGCAGTCAGTGCTGACTCATAGCCACCCCTCCCTGCTGGTTTCCGAGACTGGCACCGTTGATGCGAGTAGAAAGTGCCGTCTGTCCCCCACAGGGCTGCTGGTGGTTTCAAACTGCCGACCATGCAGAAAGCAGCATGAGGAACCAGTACAAGACTGGGCTCCTAAAACTGAAAACCGTCCACATATAAGAGCGGTGAAGTTGTGAATGAAGATTCCCCTTGAAATGTCAATGTTTTCAGCCATACATAAAATTACCGAAGAATGAAGGGTTTTAGTCCGTTGATTGGATCATTAATTATTGTGGAAGGAAACCATGAGGAATTAGTTTGCGTCTGCCTAAGGTTTTATCTTCTTGACGTTTTGTTGTGCATAATTGTATTCTTTGATCTATCAATTAAGCATTTCGAAAAATAATAATGATACATTCATAACAGTTCGACATGTATTATATGTTACCAAGGGCTTTCACTGCACCTAATCTCTTTTGATCTCCTCTTTTGCTGATCTGGACTCATATAAATGCAAATTATAGGTTATCTCTGATGACTTCGAGATAAACAGAAGAAGGCTGCAGGAAAATAATAAAACCAAAGAGCTTGAAATTCATGACAAATTGGAACTATTTAATAAATAGTTTGATTTGAAAATTAAATTGAGAGATGTGAGTTGGATAATAATAGGACAATAGAAAGTATTTGTAGATTAGTTACAAAAATATATTTATGATTTGTTTCTATCTTTGAGTGAGACAAACTAAAATGAATCATTTCCTTCCCTTCAAATAAAAATGTGAAAGTAGAAATAACGAAGCTGTAGATGTTTCTTAGGAATAAAAGATGAAAGGCTTAAATATAATTATCTTTTAACCTGCTCTCCCTAGATTGGAAATTTTGCAGCTAACAAAAGTGATTACTTTTACTTCAACATCTTGACCAGAGGTGATGAATTTCAAAGCTAATTTTCAAGTTTTCCTAATTATTATAATTTTTAAATATCCAAGAGTCAGTTTTAAGCACAACTTTGGTTCGATAGACATCATATTAGTTTTCAAGACACTACGGAGGGGAGGCTAACATTTTAAAGATGACTTTAATCCACTGAACATGTTCAAGATGACGTTTAGATCACGTTCAAGTAACTTCTGCCAGCCTCCAGGGTCCTTTTCCTTTCATGAATATTACAATTAAAAAGAAACAAACAAACAAGCAAGCTCACTGCCAGTGAGTCATTGCTGAATCATAATGACCCTATAGGACAGGGCAGATCTGCCTCTCTGGGTTTCTGAAACTTTACAGAAGCAAAGATGTTTGCCTTTCTGCAGGCTAGGTTATCCGCATATTGCAGGATGCTAACGAGGCTTCCTCCAGTTCTAAAGCTGTATTTGTCTTCATATGAACTTCTCAGGTCATTTGCTCAGTATACAGATTGGGGTTGAGAAGCCAGCATTTAAAAAAAAATCATTTTATTGGGGGGCTCATCCAATTCTTTTCACCATCCATGCATCCATCTATTGTGTCAAGCACATTTGTACATTTGTTGCCATCATCATCCCCAAAACATTTGCTTTCTACTTGAGCCCTTAATATCAGCTCCTCATTTCCCCCCCTCCCTCCCCCTCCCTCATGAACACTTCATAATTCTCATACATTATTATTTTGTCATATCTTACACTGCACACATTTTGGGTCACAAGGATTACAAACCCAAACGACCAGAAAGTTGAAACCAGGTAGAGGAAGTGAAATCACAGATTAACGTGGACTCTCGGTGCCAAGTGAGAGCCGTCTATCACAACTATGGGTATGTCACAGGAGGAAAGTTTACGTCTGTCATTCTTCTCCGGTGCTTTAGAAACCCTGCCTGATGGGAGGTCTCTCTCGCTCTCCCGTTTTCCCTCCCTTCCCCCTTCCCTCTCTCTCTTTTTACTAACAACATAATAATTTTAATTCAAATAAAATCTTACCCTCGGTTTTCTTAGTTGCCATTGAATCTTTTCTGGGTCATAGCTACCTTATATTTCCATATAAAGCAATCTATCATATCAGAAAACCCTGGTTTTTTTATCATATTGGAAACATTTAAACCATGTAATTAAAAAATCCATCAATAAAAATAATTGGTACTTTAAAGAGACACAAACATTTGAAACACTAATTTCCAAAAGACACTGGCATTTCTATCCAATAGATTTCTTTATTTTCTGTTTGATTAGACATTAGTAAATGGGAACAATAATACTTTTGATTATACAGATGCCTTTGTTGTTGTTTAAGTTCCTTTTTGAAAATTCAAAGTAAACTGTACTATTCCCAATTTAGTCCAACAGTAAAGGTAAGAAAACTGGGAATCTTGGTGGTCAAATTACTTGCCCAATCACAAAAGGGGTGGCCGATATTTCTGCATCAGTAGGGCAGTGCCTCATTCCACTGAACACCAACAAAACAGACACTCGGACTCTTCAGAATACAATCATTCATTCAATGTCAGTGTCCTCCTTCTTCTCCATCCCTTGGACCATCAAAAAGTCACTGCGCATCAGTTTACATTACCAAGGTTGTTTGTTTGTTTTCCATTGTAGGAGCAGCGGAAAAGAGTTCTAAGCATGGTGCTGAAGACAAGACTCAGACCATTATTACGGCCATGAAAGAGCGGATGAAGATCAGGGAGAAAAACAGGCCAGAAGTGTTTGAAGTCATTCAGGAAATGTTTCAGATTTCCAAAGAGGATTTTGGGCAATACACCAAAGCAGCCAAACAGAGTGTGCTAGATGGGACGTCTAAATGGTCAGCAAAAATAACTATTACAGGTAAAAATTTAAAAATTCTTCAAATATCTAATATCACTTTGAGATGTTTATCTGTCTTCATTAATTTAAATTAATACCAATCAATTATAGGCAAAATGAAAAGGAAAATTTTTCAATCTTGACAATATAATGCCAGAACTCTGTTTTAGTTGTTTTTTAAATTTTCTTTTTGGTACCAGAAGTCTTATTGGTACTTCCAAATTCTACACTGTATACCAAATAATTGAAATAATTTCAGGCAGGGTTTTGTTCAGATCAAAAGTTCTTCCAGAGAGAAAAGATTTCTCTTTTCAATTATATTCCCCAGTACCCCACCACGTACCAAAGATCAGCTTCCTTGCTGGCTGCCATTGAAAAATGGTAGGAGGGACCAAAATCATCTCGACTTGGGCTTTAAGAAAGCAAATCTCACTTCACTTGCTCCCACTCAGTACAGGCTCATTTATTTCATCTGAAGACAAGCAATTGGAGTTTTGTGCTGTATAGTAATTTGACCTTCTGAAGTTACTTATATTGTTAACCACAAATGCTTACATGTTCACTAGTTAACAAACTAATTGACTGTGCATATTGTATTTACAAGCCAACAAATGATGCTTCTTATACTGAGTTTAGTTGATCTATATTGAAAGCAAGCTCATAAATTAGTACATAAGTAATTCATAAATAAATTTTAAGTCACAGAAGATTTTTGCTTACTGTATGTGGATCTCAATTCATCTATACATGCGTACATTATTATATGTATGAATATATGGCTAATCTGTGTATCTATATATACAAATGCCTCTGTATATAAGCATAGCTAATATTTGTTAAGGACAAGAGTAAATGCTAGTCAAGTTTAGTGTATTCATTCTTTTATTTAAAAAATAAATTAAGGTCTATTGGGTAGCTTTGGTGGCAGTTCAAACCCACCAGCCACAATACCAAAGAAATTTGAGCCGTCGGCTTCTGTGAAGACTTACAACCTTGGGCACCCTGTGGAGCAGTTAGGGTTTGTCCGATGAGGTCACTATGAGTCAAAATCAACTCAATGGTAGGGAGTTGGGTGTTTAGTTGGCCTTGAGAATAAAACAAGGAGGATGTATCTTCAAGCCAAGAAGACATCCAGATAGAAAAAGGTGTTTTCATACTTCTATAGATCTTTTGTGTTCTGATTCCATTATCTTGCTTGGTTTGTTCCAGTGGTTTCTGCCCAAGGCTTACAAGCAAAAGACAAAACAGGGTCAAGTGACCCCTACGTGACCGTTCAAGTGGGGAAGAACAAAAGAAGGACCAAAACAATCTTTGGAAACTTAAATCCAGTATGGGATGAGAAGTTTCATTTGTGAGTATAGCACGGAAAACTACTATAGCTATGTAAAACTACTATAGCTACTGAAATAATTGAAATAAGTTACAGAAGGCAGACAAAGCATAGGAATAGGAATTGTCTCATTTATTTTAAAATCTCTTGTGCCCCCTTAGTACCTTAATAAAAATCATGATTTATTCCTCATCTTTGAAAGCAAGTGCATAAAAAGACATTGTGCCCCTTCAAAACAGACGGCATGTCAAACAACACTGACTTTGCTCTAAACTTGGAATGATCCCACACACCTAGAACTTGAACGACTTGAATTGGCAATAAGTTGTCATCTGCAGATGTATGTTGAATTTGGACATTACAAGATCCACGGCCTTGGGGCAGGACCACAGCTCTGGCAACCCAAAGGGATGAGGGGGTTTATGATAACTTCTGTGACCTTGCCGTTGCTATTGCCTTGTTAAACCTCTCACACCTGGCACTCAGCCGCAAGAAATCCCTCCCCTGTAAGAGTTCCTTTTGTTTCCAGAAATCCTTATACGTGGAGAGATAAAATGATGTCTACTTACTGTTTGGTACACATAAATGGAGTAGGCTTAAAGACAGGTCTTTTTTCTTCTGGTCTCTCTGATGGCTTACACATGGGGTTTTTTTGTGGTTTTTTTTTAATATGCTAAGTAAGCACCTCCAGCTTGCTTGAGAATGTGGACAAAAATAATAGGAATTACTGAAGTTTTTGTTGTTGTTGTTCTTGTGTGGTTGTTTGTTTTATGTATCTCCTGAAGAAAGGAATATTAAATCATTTTTAGAAAGTCGGTTGTAACCAAATAACAGAAGGAGCTGTGCAAAAAGGTAAAGAATTTAGATGGGTTCTCCTGTAGGTCGATTGGAAAGACAGCCCTAAGATCCCTTTGCCCCTTGGTTACAGAAAAGCAGGGGCTTTTGCAGAATCCAAATCACAAATGCAGAATCCAAATCAGGTCAGGTACATTAATAAAGCAGGATACGGGCCGCAGAGGGGACAGAGGACGAAGGAAAGCTATAGATCGAGTGACTCTCGGACGAGAGACTTCTGTTGCTGTGAAATCATGCAGATTCAGCACAGCTGGTAATTCCGATGCCTCAGGAGCAGCTGAAATTTGAACTTTTTAAATGACTGAGTTTTCAACATGTTCTGTATTTTTTGGTACTGTTTTGGTTTGTTCGTATGAGCGTGTATCTCCGGGGTGTTATGTCATCGGAGGTCACCCTCATGAAACTGTGTCATCTGCTTTTATGTGTGTGAAACCCAAGACTGATGAAGCTACAGCGACAACAAATAGAATGAGGGTTTCAGGGGTTGGGGTGGGGACTACCATGGGGTGGGGGGGAGTGAAAGGGAGATGATGTCAAAGAGCCCATGAAGAAAAAGCATGTTTGGGAACTGAGTGTAGTAGCAATTGACAATTCTACTCGATGTGATTGAACTATGGAATGATATGACATAAGTATTAACTCCCAATTAGTAAAGTTTTTAAGAATTTTTGAAAATGACTTTCTGAGGCAAAATTAGCATACGACAAGGAACCTAGATATTTAAAAGTATATACTTTGGTAGGGTTTTCTTTTTCCAAACCATTTTATTAGGAGTTAATCCAGACATCATGCCATTCCATAGTTCACGCATTCATATCAAGTACAATTGCTACCAACATCACTCAATGTGTTAGGTTTTGATATACATATACTCCTATACAATCACCAAAAATAATGGACAGATGCATCACCCCTAAGGGATTTCTTGTACAATCCCTCCCACGTCCTCCCACATTGAAGCAATCACCAGTCAGCTATCTCATGCTACAGAACAGGTGTTTTCTTTTGTTTTTTGAATTTTACAATGTACATAAATGGAATCTTGCACGATGCATTCTTTTCCCCGAGGACAATTACTTTGAAATGCGTCCATGCCCTCATTTATGAATACCACAGAATGGGCGCACATTGCTGAACGTTTAGGTCGTTTCTCATTTCTGAGTATTAAAAACAACATTCTTCACAACAGTGTGTTCCCATTTTTATATGGATCTACGTTTTCATTTCTTTGGGACCATTACATAGTAGTTATGGATAGAGCACTCAGGACCATCGTGTTTAGACTCATTAGGACTCCGTAGGACAGAGTAGAGCCGTGCCTGTTGGACGCTGGGCTGTAACTCAGGTGCTAACCTTGAGGGCAGAGAACAGTTTGTGGGGCTGGGGACTTTGGCTGTGGCAATGGAAAAAACACAAGCAAAAACGGAACTAAATTTAGATTGTGTGAGCTGAGAGAAACCCCCACCCACTATTATGAGACTCTTTCCAAATGGAAAGGCTCTGCTGGGGAGAGCGGGGTGGAGACAGAAGAGGCAAAAGGAGCGCTTCCCATCAAAGTGGAACGTAAACAATTGTCAAGGACACAATGACGGCAGCAGCAGGAGCTGAAAGTGGACGCAGAAACTGCTGCACGTTTTCGAGCCACTGTTACAAAGGTCTGCGAAAGCCGCTTCGTTTTTACCCAGTTGGGAGGGATTCAGAAAGCCAAAGGCAGAGGTAACCCAGAGAACTCGAGTTGAAAGTGGCACCAGACAAAGGCAGAGTAAATCAATCAAAATGACTGACAAGAAGCCAGGAACCTGGGGCCAATCATTCATAATTAAGTAAAACAGTTACAGTGGAAAACAAAAGGATGAATTAAAAACGGAGAGGTTTTAAACTGACTTTATGTTGCAAAGGAAAAAAGGTTGTACCTTGTGAGTACCTGTATTTTAGAAATATATGTTGTCTTATAGGCAGGGGGAGCATCGCTTGTTTGTTATGTGTAAGTAGAAGATATGGAAGTCTAACCTTTGGGCCAGATACACTGAAGGGTGAATTAAGATTTACTGGGAAACCTGCAGGTGGTTGTTTCAATACAATAACCTTCTCTGAAGAGCAGGTGAAGGCACTCAGATGGGGCCCTGCTTAAAAACCTAGCTGTTAACCTCAAGGTCAGCAGTTGGCCCAGCCAAAGAAAGCAGTGTTGAGAAGTTGCTAACTCATCCCCTGGTGATGAGGCTTGATTGTTTGCATATCATTCGCTGCCATATAAGATGCTGGCTAAGTGGACCTACCTGGCCCGGGGTAGAGCTTCTCTGGGTGGACTTCCATTGCGTCTTTCAGCCCCAAAACAACACGTAGAGGACTTGCCTGGGTGACTTACGTTCATCCATTTGGACAGCTTCTCGACGCCAGGGGATACCGGCATGTCGAGACTCTCCCATTCAAATCCTTCATCCCTGAGGATCCCTGATGGCCCTTAGGGTTAAGCATGGCGGCTAACCTGTGTGGTCAACCTTAAGGTCAGTGTTTTCCCAGCTGCTCTGGGGGAAGAAGATGGGGCTGTCTGCTCCTGTGAAAAATGTAGTCTCCGAAATCCTATATAGGGTTGCTATGAGTCAAATCAACTTGTGGATTGTGTGTTTTCCATGTGTGCCTGGGCTCTTGTGTGAAAAATATGATGTTTATAGAACAATACAGATTAATTACTGATGCTTTTGGTCTAATGGTCTCCTTACTATCTAGAAACGGGTGCAAGCTATGAGCAGCAAGAGGTTCGGGTGTGTTGTCTTACAGTGGCCTTTATCTAGTTGTGAATAAATAAAAACTCACTGCATCATGTTCATTCTGACCCACAGCAACCATAGGACAGGATTCAACAATCCCCTGTGGGTTTCCAAGACTAATCTGTAACTGCACAAGGAGTAGAAAGCGTGGTCTTTCTCCAGCTGTTCTGTTAGGGTAGCTGCAAGTCAAAATCTACTTGAAAACAGTGTTTTGACTTCTCTACCACCCCCTCCCCACCAATAGGGATTGTTCTGGAATTATGTCAAGATAATCTATCTACAAGTCTTGTATAGGGTTGCTGTGAGTCAGAAGTTCAAGAGACTTGGGGGCGGGGTGGGGGGGGGGGGGAAGATAGGGCTTTCTACTGCTGTAAAGGGTCTAGACTCAGAAATTCACATGGCAGTTCTATCCTGCCCCAAAGGGTCACTCTGAGTTGGCATCAACGAGAGGGCAGTGAAGGAGAGTCAGAATTGACTTGGTGGTTGTGTTTTGTTGTTGTTTTATGGTATTGTATAGTTTTTTTTACATTATAGTGAATTGCACTTTTGGAATTTTGGAAGATAAAATCTTGTACTCATATTTCAGGAATAAACCCCACTTGTTTTATCCTTTATTCATATTTTTAAATTCAGGGTCTGAAAACTTTTATGTTTATAATTTTGGCATCTAATTCTGAAACAATTCAACAGCGGTGGGTTTACGTTTTCAGTTTTTGTAATTATTTTTTTCTGAGTTTGATATTAAGGTAACAATGGTTATAGAACGAGTTGAAATTTATTTTCAGTTACTGAAAGACTTGTGTGGGACTGATACTATTTTCTAAAATGTTTCGAAGAATTCACTAGTGAATCCATTTGGGCCTGCAATTTCTTTGTTGGGAAAAAAAATCAAATTCTACGTACCTCTCATAGTTTTTTGCCTTTTAATGTAATTTATCCATGTAATCTAAGAGTGGTAGATTTTACTTTAAAAGTTAATGTTTTATTGGCCTTTTAATAATTGGAGAAATTATAGTGATTGTAGCAATGCGCCTTCTTTTTTTTCTGCTCTAGGAAATTGTTTATGTGTGGGGGTATGGACTTTCCTAGTTAAGGATTTGCCAATCTCGCCGATCTCAAACACCTGATCTTGCTTTCACTTATTTCCTCCATGCTCTTTTGGTTCCTATTTCTTCAGGTTTTTCAATTTATTTTGCATGCAGATGGTTGTTCTATATCCTTCCGTAGGAGCTACAGTCATTCAGTACTTTCTTTTATAAGTAATCATTTTTATTGGGGGCTCTTACAGCTCTTAGAACAAGCTACACATCAATTGTGTCAAACACATGGTACAGATGTTGTCATCGTCATTTTCAAAATATTTTCTTTCTGCTTGAGCCCTTTGTATTAGCGCCTCTTTTTTCCCCTCCCTCCCCTACCCACTCTTGTGGACCCCTGATAAAATATAAATTATTATTTTCACATCTTCTTCACCCATGTTTCTGTCTTCATCCCTCTGCAGGGGAGGGGGAGGGGTTACAGGTGGATCATTGTAATCTGTTCCCCTTGTCTCCCCCTTCTCCCCCCAAGTACTTTCTTTTTTAACATAGGTATTATTTGCGATAATTTTCCCCTCAGCACTACTTTACCAGCACATATTGCTGTATTTTTTTATTTAAAATTTTCCTAATTTCTTTTTGATGGCTTTTTTGACCTATAGTTTTAGAAATCTACATTTTTAAATGAAGAAAGCAGAAGTCTGTTCATTTCCAATTTAATTATTTTTCAATTAGAGAATATACTTTATTTTCTTAGAACTCTTTTAAATGTATTGAGACTTATTATGCACCAGTATATGTCTATTTTGGTAAATGTATTCTATCCACTAAAACAGAATTTGTCTTTTGTGTTGGCATATCCTATAAAAGTCAATAAGATCAAATTGATTGCTACTGTTCAGATTTTCTATAAAAACAAAAACTCACTGCCATTGACTCTTTCCCTACTGCTGCTCTGTCTGCTCGTTTTATAAATTATTGAGGGAGGTCCACTGAAACATACAGCTAATTGTGGATTTTTCTATTTTTTCTTGTGGTTCTTCAAGCTCTGCCAACTCATGTATTAGAAACATAAACATTCCCCCTAATAAAACAATTTTTTAAAAAATGAGCACATACCAAGGGCTCAAGTAGAAAGAAAATGTTTTGAAAATAATAATGGCAATAAATGTGCAATTGATGTATGGATTGTTATAAGAGTTGTAAGAACCCCCAACAAAATGATCTTTAAAAAAAGAAACATTTAGTGTGATTAGATATCTTGACCAACTGTCTCTGTATCATATGACTTTCTTTTATCTCTGGTCTGAAATATTCATCGCAGAAACTTTCACTGATGTTAGCAATGTGTATCTTTTTCCTATCCTTTTACTTTGAACATATCTGTGTCTTGATATTTGGGACGTGTTTTATATAGTAGGAAGCATCTAGTTAGATCGTAATTTGTTCTCTAACCCAGCCAATTTGCATGTTTAGATAACTTGCATGTAATGATTGGTGAAATAGAGCTAAGCCAACCTATTGCCATCAAATTAACTCTGACTCCAAATGACCGTAAAGGACAGGACTGCCCCATACAGTTCTGAGGTGACCCGTCTTTACTAAGCACACTGCCAGCACCCCTGGTGACTTGAATGGGTGACCTTTCAGAGAACATCTGAGACCCTAACTACTGAGCCACTGGGGTTCACGACTTTGGATAAAGAGGCTTAACTCTATCAGAATGTCTGTTTTCTATTCATCCCTTCTCTGTTCGCTCTGTCCTTTTACATTAATTGTATGTTATGGTTTCATTACATCTCCTTTGCCTGGTTATTAGCTACAACTATGTTTTCTTATGTGTGTGGTTACTCTGGCTCTTACACTATACATTTTAAGTGTAACAGCCTAACTCCAAGTGATATAAAAACCATATGTAGTATTAAAACGTACAATGTTTCTCCCCCGTGGGCCTCTATGATACCACACTGAGTGGCTAACTGCAAGGCCAGTGGTTCGAAACCACTGGAGAAAGAGAGGGCTTGCCTCTTCTGTAAAGAGTTTGTGTTGCAAACCCACAGGGGAAGTGCTGCCCTGTCCTATAGGGTCACTGTGAGTTGGCATTGACTTCGTGGAAGTGAGGGTGGTTTTTTTCTGTTGGTCTCTGCACTAAGAGAGATTCAAATTTTCCATTCTTTTATTTTTTTGGCAATTTTTATTTTTTTAAAATCATTTTATTGGGGGCTCTTACAGCTCTCATAACAATCCATATATCCATTGTGTCAAGCACATTTGTACATATGTTGCCATCATTCTTTTCAAAACATTTTCATTGCACTTGAGCCCTTGGTATCAGATCATTTTTTTCCTCCTTCTCCCTACCTCCATGAACCCTTGATAATTTATAAATTATTATTATTTTTATATCTTACACCGATGGCTGTCTCCCTTCACCCATGTTTCTGTTCTTCCCCCTTGGGGGAGGGGGAGCGTTTATACATCGATAATTGTGATCTGTTCCCCCTAACTCCCCCCACCTTCCTCCTACCCTCATGGTATCACTACTCCCATTATTGTTCCTAAGGGGCTTACCTGTCCTAGGTTCCCTGTGTTGTGAGCTCTTATCTGTAGTAGTGTACATGTTCTGGTCTAGCCGGATTTGTAAGGTAGAATTGGGGTCATGATAGTTGGGGGCAGGAAGCATTAAAGAACTAGAGGAATGTTGTATGTTCTGTCGGTGCTATACTGCACCCTGATTGACTTGTTCCTCCCTTGTCTACAATTATAGACACTGGGAGATGCCCAATTGTCTACAGATGGGCTTTGGGATCTCTACTCCACCCCCGCCCCCTTCACATGGATATGATTATTTGTTTTGAGTCTTCTGATGCCTGATACATGATCCCATCGACACCTCATGATCACACAGACTGGTGTGCTGCTTCCATGTGATTTTGTTGCTTCCCGGCTAGCTGGCCACATATTTATCTTCAAGCCTTTAAGACCCCAGACGCTAAATCTTTTGATCGCCGGGCTCCATCAACTTTCTTCACATTTAAATCTACTTTTCTACAAATGTTTTGTAGGTTCCTTTTTTGTGCTTCTGCATATGTTAAAAACTTCAAAATACATTGCTATTATTTTTATTTAAGCAATTTTTTAGATTTAAATAAAAATCTTTATAAAGCTATTCATATGGATCCCATTTATGATCTTTTGTCCTAGCTATGGATATATCCACATTTCTCTGATCTTTGTTTGCCTTTAACATTCCCTCTAGTGCCGGTTTACTCGTAATGGATTCTTTCAGGTTTTGGGGTTTTTTTTGGCCCTTTATTTATTTATTTATTGTGAAATATTTATTTTATTTTTTTAAATCATTTTATTGGAAGCTCGCTCATGCAACTTTTATCAGGTATTTTATAGATCTTAAAAAGATTTTATTTTTATATTTGAAATAGTTATTTTTGAGAACTTGTTTTTGCTAGATGTAGTAGTGTAAATGGTCCCTGTTGATTATGTACTACATGGCTGTTACAGCACATTTGGGGGCTTACGTTTTCAAGGAGAAATCTGCTATCATGTGTCTGTTCTTCTGTGTAAGACTTTTTTTGCCTCGGCTGCTTTTATGAGAGAAGAATCGGGTTGCTATGAGTTTGAATTGACTCGGTGGCAGTGAGTTTTGAGTTTTTGAGAGCGGCTCTTAAGATTTCATTTTACTTTCTGCTATTTGATGATGATGTACATTGGTATACATTTCTTTGTTTTTCTTGTGTTTGGAATATGGCGAGCTACTTGGGTCTATGGATTATAGTTTCATTTACATTTTTGAAGCTTTTTATCTTTCCCCAACCCTTTTACTGATGGGGTTCCACTTATACATGGTTGGGCCTCTTTCAGGTGTCCCACAACTGAGCAATGCCCTAGATGGTGTTCTTGGTTTCATATCAGATAGTTTTCTTAATTCAGGTTTAGCTTGTTTTGTCACTGTTACTCCAACGTACAATTTTTTTCATCATATATATTGTAGCACCTATATTCAGAAGTTTAAATTTAGTCTTAACATATCCATGTCTCTACTCAACTTTTTAAACATATGTAATACAGTTATAATTGTTTTAAGTTGTCAATTTTCACATGTCAATTGTGTCTAAATGTATTCTATATAATTATGTGTCATATGTTCTGCTTAGCATGCTTGTAATTTCATGTCAAATGAAAACATCAATATTACGTTATTGGGTACCAGATATGTTGGGGGCCCTATAAATATTCTTTAGCTTTTGTTCCGGAACACAGTTAAAGTGTATGGACACAATTTGATTTTTCTCGCCAGCTTTTCAAGTTTTCTTGGTAGGAATGAAATAGTGGTCGGTACCAGACTAAATCTGCTATTCTGTCCTTTGCCGGGCGACTCAAGGATGATGAGTTTTTCTAATGTGTATGGGGGAGACGGGCACTGCTCTGGCCCTGGATGAATTCCTTGCATGTTTACACCTTGAGATATGAATGGAGTACTTATCATTGTACGCAAGACTGGAGTCAGGACCACATAAAAGGATCAGCATCTCTCTGGTCCTTGTTACTTTCTCTTGACTGAAACAGAAAGTTTGTAAGTCTGCCCATAATAAATCACACAGAAACAATACAATAAAGCATAACAAAGTACATCTACAGATCTTTAGCAATCGCCATCTGTGAAATAAAGCATCCAAAGGAAAAATTGTAGTAGAAAATTCTAATCTGAATTTTAGCCATGCATTGAGTTCCCCTTGGGAAATCAGCTGAGTTTTCCCAAGTTCCTGCATGCGAAGAAACACCTTAAGGGGGGAGGGTAGAAACTACCGGGAAAGCATTCCAAGTGGCAGCGCCTCCTGCTTTCCAGGCCAGGATTAGCTTTGTTCCTACCAGACTAACTACAAATCTTCATGAGTCATGAAGCAGTAACTAATGTACAGACAAGTTCCCCATAGTCTAGATATGAACTGTTGCATTCTAGTTGGTGGTTTATATTTTACTGTTCTAGTTTTGTTAAATACAACACTGTCCGCAATGGACATTCCAGATTTTGAAGCAACATTATTTTTTAACTTAAAGTTTAACCATACAAATTTAAAATGAACCATACAATTCATGTAGAGGCTTACCAATATAATAAGTTGAGAAAAGAGTTCCAGTTCTTATTTCAATGGAACTTGGAAAATGAAAATGTATCAATTTAACATTAAATAAGACAGTATTTTATTAACAGATATTTGAGCCTTAAGTAGTGACAGTTAGATCTTTCCATTGGTACCCTTCTAAAGTGTCAAAAATGAGTGCCATGATGCTTTCATACATCTCATGGTGGCCAGTTTTCTAAACTCAAGATCCCATTTTGATTGTCACGGTTTTATTCCACTTTCCAGACATACGATTTTGGAAGCTATCAGTGCATACTTTTATTTTCCCATGAGTGATTTTGAGAAATTTTCTTTTCTTTCAAAGTTGTTCTTCCGCAGGTGCTAATAAATTCGGTGATATTTTTATCCATAAATATTGAAGAAGAAATGCATCCATGTCATAGATGCTAACCACTCTGTCCGTGTGCTCATTGTCACTGCAGTGTACAAATGTATATTGATGCTCTGAAAACAGGATGTCCCTTTAATAGTAGAGATTTGGTTTGCTCGTTGGGAAACATGCCTTGCCTTGTGAAAAAGTCACTTTCTAACCTGAACATCCACTGTCATTGAGTCAATCAGATGCGTAGTGACCCCTATAAGACAGGATAGAACTGCCCCGTGGGTTTCTGAGACTGTAATTCTTTATGGCAGTAGAAAGCCTCATCTTCCCCCCGAGCAGTTGGTGGTTTCAAACTGCTAACCACAAGGGAGGCAGCCTAAGGCACAAACTGGTACACTGCCGGGGCTCTGCCTAATCTAAAGAGTTGGGCTAATGTCCCAGAGCTATATTTGTTGAGATTATGTGTGTGTGCTTATATATATAATTGTTCAGCGTTATACAATGGCAATTCAATTCTTAACATGAATACCACGGTTCCTTTGCCTGTGTTGAGAATCAGGATTTTACTGCTGCCAATATGCCAGCAATCCTCTCGTGTCAAAAGATTCCTTACTAAGGAGGGAGACGGAGAAAGCACCAGGGAAGAGGGTGCTGCAGGCAAAAGCTTCTAGTCAATCAGAACCAGGTAACTGAAATCAGACAAAGGATTCAAGAGAATGTTTTATCCAACTCCTCCATTTTCCTAATGAAGAAACCAAAGCTCAGATTGGTAAAAGTAGAGCCAATCCTACCAAGTGGGTCTTTTCTGAGGCAGCCACAAGCAGCCTTCAAGCGGACATAGGGATGTATATTTTGTCCCGTTTCCAAACTCTTCCTTTGAAAAAGTGATGCTGACCTAACCAGAACAGGCAGTCCTAAAGCTGGGCAGAAGGAATTGAATGTGTCGGAAAAAAAGTAATTGAAATTGTTTTAACTCTGGGATTTGGGGGGCTATCTTAATGCTAATTGTTGTTCTATAAATGCTATATGGGCCTTGGGAGATTAATGCTAATTTTTTTTAAGTTTATAACTTTAATCTTCAAAAGACTATGGCCGTTTGCGACATTAGAATAAGGGAACTCTGGGGGGTGTCTGCAGTAACCAGAGGCATGGCCAATTGAGCCCTGAAGATTCAGAGAGTTATTATCACATGCCTATTTCTAAAAGATCACACGAGGATTAATTTAGTTAATGCATATGAGGGTACTTTGAAATGATAGTATTACCTGAATCCAAGGTGCTCATTATGTTTGCTCTTTGATCCTAATAAGGTGCGTACTTGATTATTTCATGATTAATTATGACATTTGATTTTACTTTCCTGTGCTCCAGTTAATGACCTGTTTTAGGTTTATCAGAATCCATTCCCTCGGGAAGAAAGAAAATAGGGCTCCGTGGATTCTACAAAGAAAGTGGTAATGCAGACTAATTTAAATGCAAAAGTTTGAAGTTGCGGGGACTTATATTTTGTGTATCTTAATATTTTATTGTTTATTGATCTCTACAATTGATCTGTAGTTTAAAAAATATGCATTGGCTTCGCTTTGGCTAACTTCTAAAAACCAGAGTTCGTGTGGCTTCTCTCCTAGAGGGGCGGTAGTTGGTGAAGGTAATGGCAGAACTGTGTTCATTATCCTTGTGGAATTAATAGTAAGCCTTGGCGGACAGAATTGTGTTAAGACTATAAAGCTAACAAGCACAATGTCTGCTGCAGTACTACAAACCTGCCCTCATATGTGTTTGATGGTATTGAATACATAGGGTAATCGTGTTTAAGCATTCTATTTATATAATTGACTCCCAGCTCCCTGGGCCTAGAGGAGATTACGATTGATTTCCACCCAATTTCTGGAGTGTCCCTTTAATGCAAGGCACTGACAGGTGTCAGGGAGAGCACGGATGAGTCCATGCTTTATGGAAAAGCTGTCGGACCTGGTTTATAAACCTGAGTTCTAATCCTGGCCCTGATTATTGCCTGCTTCTTTGTCCCCAAAGAATCATTTATTCTCTCTAAACCTCAGTTCCAGAGCTGGGAAATGAGCATATAAAGTACCCCCCATCTCAATTCAGTTGTTGTAAGAATTAGTATAACAAATGCTTCTTTTCATACTTGAACATGAAGTTGAATTAGGGGCTTGGTTCCCTTTGTCTTTTGGAAGTGGATGTGTGCCATGTTCGGTTCACAGCGCTGCAGATGGGATGGCACACAGAGAGGGCCTCAGGCCCATGGCACTCCACGGTGTCGGCTATTGCTCCATCCAGGCTGAGTGTGAATTAAGCATACACTGAGCTTTATGGGCGATAGCTTATTTAAATACTGCAATTAAATAAAAACCACCGCATGACACAGCAGACTAATATTTTAAGATGACAGCCTGCATGCAATCAACCATTTGATTTATTGCCTAGATTACTAGCTCACCCCTCTCTGATGTGTATGAGAAGAGAGCGTTTCCTCTACTGTCTGTGCCTGCTTACAATGATGGCATCAACGCCAGCAAGTCATTTGTCAGAGAGGGCGTCTCCACAATTGTTTGAGAGGAGAGCAAGTTGTGATGGAGTTTAGTGACACTTATAAAATTAGTATTGTGTGTATACTAATCCATCTATGTTGTGACTATGGCCGGAACTAGGGAGATACAATAAACCATCTTGCTTCTCGGTAAATTAAATCAAGCCATACCCATCCACACACAGAAGAGCTTCATTACTACACTACACCAGAACGTCACAGTTTTGTAATACAGGTAGAAAAGGGGTAGTAGAAAAAGATCTAGAGTGAATTGAATGAAATGCAAGTGTAGTTACTGAAGGTAATTTACAGTTTTCAAATAAAACATCTGGCAGGACAGATGCATAGATAAAGTACCATGATTCTCTGTAAGCAGAGAGATAAGATACTATTAAGATTTATTTATTTTTAAATTAAGAGTCCAATAGAATTCCAAGGGAATACCCCAAATTTTATAGTTCTGTTGGATTATAAACAATAACTCTTGGGGAGTGGAGACAGCTCTAGAAGGATATCTAAAGGGGAGAGAAAGACGCCCCCACACTTACGCTAAACTAACTGACATTGAGTCGATTCTGACTCATAACCCTGTAAGACCGCGTTGAGCTGCCCCTGGGGGTTGAGTCTGCTATTCTTCATGAGAGTAGAAAGCCTCATCTTACCCCTGCAGAGCATCTGGTGGTTTTGAACGACTATCCTGTTAGCAGCCCGTTAGATAACCCACTAAGCCCGCAGAGCTCCTTCCAGTCTTGTGCTAATGGAAAAGGCATTGGGAGGAGGGGAACTTTATTACATAGGTAAAGAAAGATCTGGTAAGGACCCAGGGAAAAAATATGACTCAAGCTCTTGAAGGGCGGAAATAATTATGCCTTTCATTTCTCTATTTTGTTGGCATAGTTTATATCTGTTCTTTATTTTCTCCATTTCTCCATTTCTTTGGTTTCTCCCTCCCTTGCATTCTGGTCTAATTCCTGATCACTGGTCAATAACTTCTCATATCTTTAGCTTCCACATAGACCTATAATAGCCTTGGCCTTAAGAACATGTGTCCAGTGCCACAACTCAGTCGATTGATTCACCTTTCCATTGTAAAGCGAATTATACAGGTCCTTTGTCTGCCTGTAACAGGAACAATTTAAACACTTGTTTGTTTGAGGGTCAGAGAAACCTTGGTGTCTTCATGGTTATTCATCTAGTCCTGCGAGCTAAAGCAAATTCCCTTAAGTAGAATATATTTAGTAAGGGTATGGTGACCAATTTGATCTACCAAGCAATTTGGGGAGAGAACATGATGTCCAGAATGCCCTGATTTATTCTCCTACCTCTTGATATACCCCATATGTCAACTACCTGTTTAATAAGCAGAGAAGGATCAACCTACTAGTATTGTTCCTAGCCAAATTGGGAGTTTGTAAATTCCTAGGCAATTTTTTTTCAAAACCTATTCAACTCTACAAATCAACTAATATATACATTTGATTTACTATTCTCAGGAAGATAATGTACAGGGAGATTGAGATTTTTTTTTCTTCTCCTAAATGTCTCTTCCAGTAGGCAAAAACAATGCCCTTTTGTCACCATTCCATTCCTTCATTAGTGCCAACAGTTCAGGCAATCAAAGAGTGTCATGCAAGAGTCAGTACAAGAGGCAGGCCTCATTTGTAGGCTGTAATCATTTAAAATTTTATAGTGGAGTTTCTAAAGCAGGCACTAATGTGATGAAATAAAGATGTCTAGGTATTATGCTAAAATAAATGTATTCAATTAGAAAAATATATATATGCTGTATTTTAAATATATACTTACACACATATATATACAGACTAATGCACAGATGTTTCTAGTTATTTTATTTATAGAAGAAACAACCCAAATGTCCATTAGGTGATAAGAATACAAATAATATAGCATAAGTTTAAATACTCTTTAGGAGCGTGAGATGATGATTTGTATACACAGCATCTCAAATGAGGCTGAGTGGAAGGAGGCAGATATAAAAGGGTACGTGCCCAAACCAAAACCACTGCCATCAAGTTGATTCTGTCCTATAGCAACCCTGTAGGATAGTAGATCTGCCACCGTTTCCAATGCTGTAAATATTTACAAGAGCAGACAGTCATATCTTTCTCCTACAGAATGGTGGTTATGTTCAAACAGCCAACCTTTCCTTTAGAAGCTGAGATCTTTAACCTTCTAGCCACCAACTCTTCTTTCATATGTATAGTTCTATTTATATAAAATCATAGGAAATGTGCCATGCAGACATACAGTGTCATGTAATCAGAGCAGTGGTTACTTGGGGTGCAAGAGAGGAAGCAGGAAGGGAATGGTTACAGAGAGACCTGCAGAGACCTTTGGGGGTGATGGGCAGCCCCTTGGGGGTTCCTATGTTTTTCTGTAGCCAAGTGTTAACATGAGTAAAGACAAGACCTATCAATTTGTGTATTTTGAATATGCACAGTTAACTCTTAAACTCTTAAACCTGACAAATCTTTGTTTGTTTTATCCCTAACTTTTAAGCCAATAAAGTCTGCATTTACACGACACTAATTAGAGACAGAGTTGCCTCTTCTAGGTTGACGTTCATGGCCACAGTGACTGAACCCACAACTGTGACCATGTCCGCCATCGTTTGCGTTCTCGCAGCTTACAATTTAGAATGTTCTACATGCCAAAAACAATCTTAAACTAATGAAAAACTATAATATATGCATTTGTATTTTCACATTTATCTGCAAGACCTAGATTTAACCTGAAGGCAGATGGTAACACCAGACACATCCGCTCCTGACTTTTCACTCCAAGTCCTTGCTTTCAGTGGTTATTCCTGAATGGAGCTATGGCTGAGCACCAACAAGTCCGTTCCAACCCAGCGCCACCCTGGGTGCAACATGTACTCATTCCCAATTCCTGTGCAGATGGTACAATGACATGGGTTAGTTATTTCACCCCATATGATCTCCTTTTCTAGTGATTGGTCTTCCCGATGTGCCCCAAGGATGTGAGCTGAAGGCTCACAATCTTCTAAGAAATATTCTGGTTGTAGTTCTTCTAAAACTAATAGCAACATTCTAACATTCTTTATTCACTCTGCCCCTTAAAAATGTCAACTGTTCCTAGGTTAACTCCCAGACCAGATTCCTCAAAAAAGCAGTGCTTAAAGCAAACATTAATCAGATCGAACAATCAGCAGTTTAACCATCAATGACTTAATGAGAGTTTTGGTTCAAGTTTTTAAAAACCTTAAAATTTTCTAGAAATTAGATTTGGGAGTTCTCCCAGTCTCTGCAAGTTTAGTTTTCATGTAAAGTGAATATTTCTGTTTCATGTTTGTCTTCTTATAAATCAGGCCATCTGTTGGGACCTCGAGCACAATATCCATGAATGGTGGCTTTCTGCTTTTATAGAGAGTTAATCTTAGAAATTTAGTGGCAATTCGACCCTGTCATACAGGGTTGCTATGAGCCAGTACCGACTAGAAAGCAGTGAATGTGGTTTGGGTCTTGGCAGTATTCACTTCCATGGTCTCAAAGTAATGAAGGTAATACATTTTAAATGCAACCAGACCTGAAGTTCATTTCTATCTCTGACTGCCAGTCTCTTCCTTCGCTCCACATGAAACAGGTTTGCCACTAACAAGGTTTTAAGACCCAGACACTAACAGAATTCAGTATTGTTCGGCCCATTGTCTGATTAGGCCTGCTTAGGAAAGGAAATGCCATGCAAATACGTACAGGTTTATGTTAGATGGCATATGCTTTTAATTTTGAGTTATAATATAGGACTCAGACAAAGTGAACTAATTCCATGAAGTTCTTGCCATGCGTCTAAATCAACTAGATGGCAATGGGTTTGTTTTTTGAAAGTATCAACAGACTCATCATTTTCTTTTTTCACTGCTTTTATTGATTTCTATATTACAAATAAAAATTAAAAGTATATGCCATCTAAGGCCAATATATTTGCATTTTCTATGTTTCCTCATCAATCTAAAAATACTTTAGGGCTTTTCAATATAGTCCTTATTTTCAGAATTTTTTTACCTAATCTCTTAAAGGGCGAGGACCTCAAATAATACAAGATAATCATTAAAAATGTACTCACTGATTATATTCAAGGGGTAATTTCTGCAGATATTTTCTGGCTAGTGAAAGTATATTCTAGATAAATTCTTTTTTTTTTCCACATTTATATTCACTATTGTTACACCCTTAATTCTAACCACCTCACCATTCTCTCAGTGCTGTTTTCTTCTAACAATATATATTTTAAAAATACACAAGGCATGTGTGTCTGCTGTACGCATGCACTTGAGCAGGGTTTTGGTGAACTGTCATTGACATTGACATTTTTATTAGCATCCACAGCATATATTTTATTGCCGGTTGAAATCTAAAAGTGCCTTTAACCTTCACGATACGTTTATTTTCCTTCAGTTCTGCTTCTACACAATAAACTTTGATGCTGCTTTTGATTAGAATTGGACACGGTGGGGCAATATAAAGGACACACTCTAGCTTTGGTTTGTCTAAAGAAACAAACAGAATGTAACCTCTTAGTCTTTGACTATGGCAAGATTCAGGTTTCCTTTACTGTCTCCTCTGCATGAAGGATGAAGTGAAGAAAACACAGGAAAGATAACTCCAATTATTATTGACATAATTAAATGCCTGTTAGAAATTTCCATGAAAGGTTGTCAGTCATCTTACGAAGTGTTCCGTTGACCGTCTGTTGAACAAAGTGTGATGACTCTCTCTAGTGATGTCTTTCCTGGTGTCCTAAGTCGGCAAGTTGGAGTCTTGCCAGTTCACTTCTAAGATATATTCTGGTTGCTGATTTGTATTTCTTTTAATACTGACTTGTTCATTCTTGTGGCAGCCCATAATATCCAGTATTCTTCACCAGCGCCACCATTCACACATAGTAATGCATCTACCTTTTCTGTTGCCCAGTTTTTGCATGCATATAAGCCACTGCTGTTCATTCTGATCCCATGGTAACACACTGTATTGCACGGAAGAACTCCATAGGATTTCCTTGGCTGGAATCTTTACGGAAACAGTCTGCCTGTCTTTCTTTTGGTGGAGCTGATAGGTGGGTTGAAATAGTCCCCTTTAGACTAGCATCTGTGTGCAAACCTTTCACACCACCAACACATCTGGCATGCATATATAAAACCAAACCACCTCATTGGCTTCTAGTTCATTCTAACTCGGCAGTCCTACAGGACCGGGAGAATGGCCCCACAGGTCTCCACAGACAGAATCTGTACCGAAACAGACGGCACAGCACTCAACTACGGCACTACTGTAGGTTCTTCTGACTTGAGACCTTTCCGTTCCAACACGGTGTCACCACATCTCCTTTTATGTCCATAGAGTTTAAAAGACTGCAGCTCGGGGCAGGTGCAACTTAGCTGTCAACGTGACACCTTTGGCTTTTCTGAACTTTAAAGACTTTGTGTACATTAGGTTGCCCACGTCATGTGTTGCTTTCAATCCTTATTGTGAATTGGGGGAAGATTTACAGAGAAGATCATCAGTTTTACATTCCACGAGGTCTACATGTTCTATTTCATGCGGGGCTCCTGAAATTTTGTCTACTCCCAACTCCTTTTTGTCCAAGATATTTGCAACCCGGCCAAGCCTTATCAGACATACTTCAGATGCATTATGTGCTTGATTTTGAATTGTTACACATTTAGAAATATTCTTCTGTTGCCAAACTTTGGGGACCCCTATAGTCAGCTACCTATGGGGTCACCACCCACCGCTTCAAAGGTCTGGATCGAAGCAATCCTCTCGATGTAAACTCACTTGTCCCACTTCCTCCCTTTGTTCCCAGTTTCCACTCTTGCTTCTTTCCTAACCCTTCTGAACTTGGTCCTTGAATAAATGCTACCTTTTTGGTACCAGATGGTTGACAAGTCTGCAGCGTGTGAACCTTCTAGTGCTATTTCTCTACCTTAGAGAGCTGCAATTTGTGGGTGGAAATTGAGCCACAGGGATCAGTTCATCATAAAACCTGAAGGATGGTCAAGGATGACCGATCCAACCAGTAAGCATGTTTGTTTGTTTCGTTGTTTATGCTCCGAAATTTTGTTCCATATTTTTCTTCTTCTTGTTCCCTTCCAGAACAGCTAATAATGGTACCCAGTCATCATCCAGTTGTTTTCTCATTTCTTCTGTTATGACGGGGCAGTTCTTGAGACTGATGTGGAATATTAGTGTCCGTTGAACTCGTTGTTTCCATATGTTTTTGACTTTTTTTCTTTCATCCAAATAGAAAGAGATCAAGATTTGCAACTTAAATGACTTCTCACAGAATGTTAAACCCTAGTCACTACTCAACCAAAATAGGATGTGGAACATTCTTTGTGGATCCTGATCTGCCAGCTACTTTGGTAGGACCCCATACAACTGTCCTGATTTTTCAGACCAGCAATTCATTCCCTCAAGGATTTTAGATAGGTGTAAGATGTTTTCATAACCTTACTCCCTGATTCTCCACCACATTCATAGACATCTTCGAAGCAAAGGTGAATATACTTTTGTACAAATGATTGGTGCATACCTTTGCCATGATTTATGGACTGCTGCTTCCTTGGGCATTGGCGATCAAGTAGACAACTTCAGTGTCTTGCATGATCTTACTTATCGGTTCCGTTTTGAAGATGCTAGTTTTCTTTGCATTCAGGTATAAATAATACTCGAAGATACCGCTTTATACCTTCACCAGTAGTGCTTCAAGTTGTCTTCATGTTTGGCCAGCAAGGTTGTGTCATCTACTAATCATCACATTTAACAATCCTCCTCCTGAGATTGTTTCATAAACAGCCTGAAGCAGTAAAGTATCATACACAATCTTGTTGCACCCCTTTTCCAGGTTTTCACCACGCAGTACCCCTTGGTCTCATCCAAATTGCTGCCTTTTGATTCATGTACAGGTTGCACCTGAGCATGATGAGTGTTCTGAAATTGCTAGAGTGCAAAATGGGCTGGGCTATGCTTCATTAAATATTTAATTATAAATGATTAATTATGTAGGCCTTACTTTGTTCCCAAGAGGATTTGAAACTGTAGTCATTCACATTTTAGTTTTCAAGTTTG
>NW_022103905.1:12684633-12686116 GCF_000313985.2 Echinops telfairi
ATGCGCTTTACACAATTGATGTATGTATGGATTGTAATAAGAGTTGTATGAGCCCCTAGTAAAATGATTTTTAAAAAATCCTGCATCTTTCTTCATCTAGTGCCCTAGTTGAAGGCTTTAACATTTCTAGCAACCCCAAGAGATTCTTTAAGCCAATGTTTTTTTTCTTTAATTGTTTCCATCCTATTTTCAATTATCAAGGTAGTATTTCCATGTGAATTTAAAAATCTAGATCTACCAATCCCTTTAGCTAGATAAAGTTAAATCCCCTCTCTGCTTGAAGAACTGGGAAGTCCCTGATTGAATTTCTAGAAAATCATTTAACCTCCTTGTCTAAGTGATTCCTTCAAGCATCAAAGCCAAATGAGTCCAATTTAATAATTCTTGAAGACATTCAAAGCGTCCTCAACATATTAATTTATTTGATAATGTTGATAATAGCATACCACCCAACCTCACAGTATCTTAACGATGGACACGTTTTTGAGAATGTATTAGGTTTGATTGTCTTTAATAGAATTCCTTTTCCTCATTAAGAAAAAATAAATGGTCCACTTGGATATGGATATGACGACTGTGTATAGAATTATGTAATTAGTTTGGAACATACAAAATTGCTGGTATTTAATACTTGGACTACAAAATTAGTAATTTCTATGGTTCAACCGGATTTTTTTGCTTAATTTCTAACTAAATCATCAGTCTTTTCATCTTTTGGAAGACAGTGTTTTTTATAGTTTTGAAAAACAATTGTTTATATCCTGTCCACCTTGATGTTTTAAAGTTTTTTAAAAAAACATTCAAACACATTTATTTGACTCAGTTCAGAATTATATATAGGCAACTTTCATTTTCTTTTTTGATGCCCTCTCTTTGCATGTACTTCAAGAAAGGAGATCAGTGAATGTAGAAATAGAACTAATCTTACTACTTATAAGTTCTTAAACACAGTTGCCCCATTCCAGGTAATTTCTTGAAACTTAAAGTTAAGTGGAAAAGTTCATGGTATTGCACTATTTTCTGAACATTTCTTATCTTTTACAATTATTGGGTGATTACTGTAAAAGTTCTCTTTAACCCTGGCTGATGTTGATATTTTTCTGGTATTTAGAATGAGAGGGATGTTACGTAATTACCTTGATTGCCTTTCCTGATTCATGTTTAAGTCAGGTCTTCATATTTTATCTCGTCACATTTCTATGGGGTTGGAGATACGTAGGAATTCTAAGGACCCAACCACCAGCTGCTCGGCCAGAAGGAAAATGAGGCTTTCCCCTCCGATAGTCTCAGTCTCGGAACACCAGAGGCAGTTCCACGCTGTTCTATCCTGGGTCACTATGAGTTGAAGCTGCCTGCGTGGCAGTGAGTTGGCTTTGTTTTCCATTAGCAACACAGCTGTACCTTTGGACGCCCACACATTGCAATGCCTTGAACCATGTTCCCGAGCTCCACTGGTTCCTCGTTAGGGCCAGCACTGTGCATC
>NW_022103905.1:12689489-12691796 GCF_000313985.2 Echinops telfairi
GATAATGATGTCTCTAAAATGGACTAAGAACATAGAGAAACATGAATGGCTTTTGAACCCGCACTTAATTGCAGCTCTAATCTAGGAACACTTAGTTATTACATGACCCCAATTGACACTGGTCCTCATGAAGAGATCACTGTTAAGAGTTCTGTAGCAAATTGTGGTGAAGAAGCCCCATGGTACCCAGCTATCCAAAAGAGTAGCATCAGAGGTCTTAAAAGCTTGCTTTAAAACAAACAATCCTTTACGTATAGTGGCAGCTAAGTCTCCACACAAGAAGCACACCAGCATGTGTGATCCAATAATATAACCCAAGAGCAGATGAGGAAACAGTATTAGAGCTTAAGTTGTGAGCACCCCATTTGCAGAAGACTATGGATGTCAATTAAAGCCCCAAATCCACTTGCAGGGTCTCACATGGATGAAGCCTCCGGTGAATCTCCTCTGACCATTGACCAGGGACATCAACAGGAAAGTAGAGTAATGCAGATGTAGTTTGCTTGAAATTCAACAGCTTCTTTTGGACCAAAATTAAACCTTTTCTGTTTTATCTTTTCAACGGAGGTGTTTTAATGTGCCATTTTGTTGGGCTTCATTTTTGGTTTTTCTTTATATGATTCTAGGGTGGGTAGTCTGTATAGACAGTAACTGGATCAATTGGTTCTTGGGGTAATTGCATGGGAGGTTGGGAGAAATGCACAGCTAATGAGTACAAGAGAGAGAAAATGTTCTCAAATTGATTGTGATGATTGAAAAACCTTTTAATAGATTTAAACTCTTGAACGGTATTTGAATTGTATGTCAATAAAATTGTACATTGAGCTTTTTTGTTCAAGAGTGTTGCTCAGACTCATAGTGACTGTATGTACACCAGAAAGAAACTGCCCGGTCCGGTGCCATCCACACAATTGTTCTTCTGTTCAAGCCCCCTGTCGCAGCCACTGTGTCCATCCATCTTGTCAAGGGTCTTCCTCGTTGTCCTGCTCCAGCCCTGGTCTCTCCTGACACCATGCCCAAAGTGCCTAAGACAACATCTCACCATGCTTGCCTCTACAGAGCATCTGGCTGTGCTTCCTCCAGGATAGATGCCTTTTGGCGGTCCATGATACTTCCAATAGTTTTTGCGAGTACCACAATTCAAACACATGATATAAACCCTGTGGGGTAATTCTACCATGTCCTATCAAGTCCCTATGCATCAGAGAGAGTAAGAGAGCACGATCGGCAGCAGGCTTGATTTAACCAGTGATATTTCACTTCTGTATTCCATGAATTTCAATATGCACTTGCTACAGATTGTTCATTTTCCAACCGGCAATCAAGTCAGCTCCCAGGGAACTTCTCACACAAGTGATATTTTATATAGGCTTGAGATAAGTGTTCACCAGGTAGAAAAGTAGGGGGGGAAATCCTTACCTTAAGGTAAGAAATTAGTAATATTCTGAGCTGGAAAAATGATCCGAAGATAGGGTGAGCAGAAACCATAACAAACCTCGCCTCTGTCCCACCTTCCATTACCTTCCCATGCGTGACACTTACATACCTTTCTTCTAATTTCCTGAGAAAACCACCTGTTATCTCTCTCCATCGGGGGTCCCCGTTCTCCCAGCAAAAGGGACACTACAACCTTCTGACCGAAAGTAATTACCTAAAATGATTCTAAAAATAACTGTTAAAACACGTCCATGTCATAGAACCAGGCGGCCGCGGAGCAGGATTGAAACTGCCGGTCCTTCAGTTCCCAGCCCAGTGCTTCTTAGCCCACTAGGGCTGCTTGAACTTTCTCCGCTTCTTAAATGTCAGTGCACACTTCCCACCAAACCAAACCAAACCCAAATGCAGTGTTACTGGGTCGATTCGAACTCATAGTCACCCTGTAGGACAAGGTATAACTGCCCCCTTGGGCGTTTCGGAAACTGGGACCCAGTACTGGAAGAGAGCCTGTTCTGTCCCTTGGCAGAGGGGGGCTGGTTTCAAACCGCTGGCCTTGTGGCGAGCAACACAACATGCATCCTGCTGTGACACCAGACCTCCTCCTCCTCGTCAAGGTGCTTCTAATATTTTCATCGTCTCCTATTCCATTAATTCTTAAAATGGACCTCTGAAGTCTAAATACTAGAAATAAACACCTCAAAACGCAAACGAACAGGCAGTAAGTGTTCGCTCATTGCCATCAGGTGGCTTCAGATTTGTATGGGACTGCTTTTTATTTGTTGATGATTACTCCCAAGATACACATTAAAAAAAGTTTATCGGCATGTAGTTAACATATCATACAATTTCATAGTCCAGTCATTTAAAGAA
>NW_022103905.1:12692120-12711673 GCF_000313985.2 Echinops telfairi
TATTTATTTGCCATGTCTTACACAATTCAATGTATCTGTTTGCTTACTATTCTATTATTTGTCCCCCTCGAATGGGGTTATACAGCCATCATTGCTATCAGTTCCCTCTTCCTCCCCTTCCCATACCCTCAGGGAATCAATGCTCCCATTACTATTTCCAGAGGGTTTATCTGTCTTGGATTTCATGCATTTAACTGTCTTAATTATACAATTGAACATTCGCAGGACTAACAAGATTAATGAGGTAAAACTAAGACCATAATTGTAAAGGGAGGAACGATTAACAAACTAGAGGATAATTATGTGTTTCATCAGTGCTATACTGCACCCTGGATATATCATCCCTTCTGTGTACTGTTCTTGGACTTTGAACTTGGTATCTGTTAATTTTCTGTGATAGAATCGAATAGAGTGAGGTTAGTGTGATGAAAATGAAGGGTTGTAATGAAAATGGGCTACGTAATTCATAACAAGAGAACATGTGAAAGTTGACTGTTTCATGGTATTTTCATTTAGTGGGTCAGAGTTTAAAGAATTCAGCTGTAACTAGAAGATTAGGGTTTGTTGGAAGGATGTTCTTACTTTGACCTAGGTTGGAATTTGCAGTAGGTTTCTGGCAGAGGATTTTTTAAATCTATGCTTAGCCTTCTAGATTGAGTTGAAAGGAAATTATAGATATAGATAACAGTATTCACTAAGTACATTACCAATAATTTGAAATACCCCCTTAGTAACTGGCTCCAAGGTATGCATGTCATAGATGTATATTTCAAGACTTGAACTGGGTAATTCTAGTTCCACCTCTTGCTGATAATTTGCCTTTCTACTCAAGATAACTGAATCAGAATCTATATTTTAACACGATCCCCCATACATAAGAATTACTTGAGGTGCTTGTTAAAATGCAGATTTTGATTCAGTACATCTGCGGTGGAAAGGCAAATTCTCAGCAGGGGTTGGAAGCAGAATGAATCAATTTGAAGCCTTCATCTATTCCTGTATAATGGCCTTCAAAGAGTTCATAGGAAAATTCCATTAAAATTCCATTATCTTCCACTTCCCCTTTGCATGAACTTTTTAAAGGCCACTCATATAGTATTGCTCTTTAATAACTTTCATCTTCAATAAAACCTGGCATAGCATACTATATCAAATTGTAAAAACTTCTTTTCTATACTTAAGAAAGTTAGAGAATTGGCATTCGTGAGCATGATTTCTAATGGTGGCGTCATTCACTACCATTTAACACGGCTGTCATGTAACAGGCGTTTAAGTTATAGTACATGTAACGCAAGGCTATTGATACTGTGTTTTCCTTTTTGAGAGACTGTTTTAAGCACCTTTTAGTAATGCCTTACTAGGGTGGTTAGCCTAGCAAGAGCCTGTCATTGAAATCTGGTTTGATTGTCTTTATGAAATCCACAGGCTTCTCTCTAGACACAGCAGTCCATCTCAGGATGAGTTATGGTTCACTAGCTTGAACAGGAGATTTTGGGTTTTCCTTTTTTTCCCCCTTCAATCATAGAAGATACATATTTAGGTGATAGCAAAACAAACAAACCCCCCATGTCACCAGGGCTCCTTGGATGTAGAAGGCCGGAGCCCTGGTGACAGAGTGGCTTTTGTGTTGAACCACAAACACAAGGCCAGCATGTTGAAAGTCCTGTAGGGAGTCTGCAGAGGCAAAAAGGTTAAAGCAAAACCGAACCAAACTCACCACCACTGCCCTTGAGTTCATCATGCCAATTCTAGTGACCGTGTTGGATAGGATAGAACTGCCCCTCCGAATACCCAAGACTCTTTAACTCTTCATAGAGTAGAAAGCCTCATCTTTCTTCCTGAGAGCAGCTGGTGGTTTCAAACTGCTGGCTTTGCTGTTAGAGGCACAACTCATAACCACTACACCACCAGGGCTCCTTCCGTGAATAGTTAAAAGTCTTTGAAACTCACAGAGAAAGTTCGAGCGAGTCCTACAGAGTCACTGTGAGTCAGGATTGGCTTTATGCAGTGAGTGAGTTCGACATGGCCCAGAGCCATAAAAAGAGAAAATAGAAGAGGTACCATGAGAAAACTGTATGTCCCTGGACAGACCGGATCACATGGTGAGTTGTTTGCTGGGGAGTCTAGGAAAAATCACTGAGATAAAGGAAACAAAAAGAGGAAGGAAACAGATGTGTGATGGACATGATAGTATCTGTCTTTATCCACCTCTTACTCCTTAACGTTTATGGAACAGCTTCATACCTATATTTTCACCCTAAAATGCAATTATTTTTCCCTGTAATAGATAATCACTAAATTATCTAATTAGTGCACTTAACTCGAAGTTCAGAATCTTTCGGGGCACATTTAGTCTCTATAGGTCCAGGTTTGTGATCCAACTATTCAAATATTCAATACAGAATTGTGGAAAGGGAAGAAAATAGCAGCTCATTTAAATTTCCATTCACGAAAAAGGGGAAATAATAGACATGGCAAGTCTTGATGCATACACAGTCCTGCTAGAGAGGTCTACCCTGGGCTTGCTGTTCTACTTCCAGAGGAGTTACCAGAATTTGGTTAGGCAGCCTGGTAGTCTCAGATGCTCCTGAGCAAATGTCTTTTATCGACTTACCTTCAATCCCTGGCTCTCCCACTGAGTTAGATCTTCCTCGCCCATGTTGGCACTGAAGGTGAATATTGTATAAAATAAAAGTATACTGTATAAAGTATACTGTATTAAAAAAATACTGTATGAAGAAAAGGTTTTCAGTGATCTATAGAATAACCATAAGTTGGGAAATCCAGGCAGGTGGCCTTCCCTAATTAGGGAGCTGCTCTGTTTGGAGTCCAAGTCCTGCCCTGTCGCCTGCCAGCCCCAGGCGTATGCGGCAGTCTTGCTCTCTGGAAAATTAACAGAGCTTCTAAGTTGTGCTTCGTGGCAATTTTTGAGCAATTAGATCAGCCTGGAAACTTTAACTCTGTGCTACCAACTGCTCTGTTCTCCCAACACCTCTCCCTGAACCTCACAGCGGCTGCTTCAGTCCTTGCAGAATAATCTCTCAAGGTAATAATGGAACATTTTTCATCAGATCCTTGCCAATAAGTTCCCCCTCATCATCACGCAGAACTAAAAGAAGTTGCTTGAAATGACCTGGGGCAACAATCATATCTTTTTTGGAAGCTGCCTTTGGAAGCCTCTACTTAGGTGGGTACTAGTTTTGAATCAGAAGCAGCCAGCTTTCTCAACCCTGCAGGGCCTCCCAATTATGATATCCTCAGTCAATTGCCATCGCAGGCTACAAGCCCAGTGAGTCTCTTTTGGCCTAGCTGGGTGGCTTTGCATCTCTACTTACAGACGGTCTAGCTGAAGTTGAAGTGCATCTCTACGACTGTGCATTTTGAAAGTGGCAAGATTTAATAAGCACAGGCAACATTCTGAATTTTACTCCAACCATTCCTGCCATTAGTCTCAGATGGCTTGTTGGGTTGACTCCGAGGGTACCATAAGCAAGAGTTCAGCCAGCTGTTCTGCTATTGAGTGTTGGCTCTCCATCCGGAGGGGTTTAAATCCTTACTGCCTACGCCATCGTCTCCACCCTAGTCAACGCTATGGTTTAGCTTTTGGTACTAGCAGCTCCCGTCCATCTTTCCAATTGACTGTATTAGCCAGAATTCATCACTGCAAACAACAGAATCTACTCTGGTTAGTTTATACAAATTATACTATGGGCCTTTTTTGGGGGGAATCTTTGGCGAGATCAAACCAGCCTGTGAGGTTGCATAGCAGGTCAAATGTCCAATTATTATATTGTGGTGTTTCACGGGCGGAAACACCATGGCAGCATCTAAGTGACACTTTTGTCCCTCACAAGTGAATCCCAGGAACTCTATGGCAAAGATGGACGTTTACATGACCACTGTTGCCTATGAAGCAGTTCTCCAGAATACAGAGACTGTATCACTTCCCTTCCTTTTCTGTTTACATTTTGCTTAACTGCGGGTCAACCACCTGGATCCTTGCTACCAAGCAATCTAGGGATGTGAGTTATCTAGCTTCGTCCTTGACAGAAACCTACGGAAGGATAAAGCTGACTGGAAGAAGATATGCAGAGATGTGAATCAACTATATGTTGATGCTCCAGACTACCTTAATCCAAATCGCTGTTCCATATCCCTTCCCAAAGCACCCTTGTGCCACAGGTAATTTCCAGTACTTTAAACACGAGTCCCACTGCGGTCCCTTGTCTGTGGAGGTCAATATGTAAATTTCTGATAGTTCTAAAACATAACAACCCTTTTTTTTTTTAAGTCGTTCCTATAAAAAGTAGAAACTGCTCATTCTTCATGAGAAAACACAATTCTTTCTCTGATAATTTACATGTAAGTTGCTCTCTCAAAAAATCAAGGGTGCGTTAAGGGATATAAAAGACATATCTATATTTTCCTTTTAATGCAAAAGTGGTTCCAAGATCAGATAATAGATAGGTTTAGTACCTTCATTAATGTCCCAGGGGCCTTTTGATGTCTTGAAGGATTGCTCTGTGTACTGTAGGGCATCTATATAATTTTCCCCCACTCCACCCCACCCCCCACCCCCCGTTGCATAGCAATAGAACCCTTGATATTTACGACAACTGAAAATGCAACCTGAAATCATGGTAACTGTCAGAGTTGAAAACTTCTGAGACAAAGTAGAAACGATGAAGCTAAGATTTGTAAGTAGGCACAGCAGACTGTGAGTCTCACTGTATGCTACATAGCCTGGCATGAAGTGCAACGCTGTCAGTGATAACACTAATATGCATATAGCTTCAAGGAAGACCACAGAAATAACGGTCCAGAAGTAGTACGTTGTCTTCTTCAAATCTGCTGCAGAAGACCCCTTTAACGTGTTAAAGAACAAGGGTATCACTTTGAGAACTAATCTGCACTTGACCCAGACCAGGATATTTTTGATAGCCTCACATGCATCTGAAAGCTGGGTCATGAATAGGGGCGATCAGAGAAAACTGCGATGCATTTTAACGACGACATTGGCAAAGAATGTTGAAAGTACCATGTTAAGTGCCATCGAGTGGGTTCTAACCCATAGCCACCCTGTACCCACAGACCGAAACACTGCCAGTCCTGTGGGGTCCTTATGATTGCTTCCCTGCCTGACCCCATTGCTGCAGCCACTGGGTCGCACCATCTCCTGAAGGACTTTCCTCTCCTGCACTGCCCCTCTACCTACCCAACACGATGCCCTTCTCCAGGGACCAGTATCTAAATTATGTAAGCTGGAAGCCTCACCAGCTGTGCCTCTAAGGAGCACTCTGGCAATATTTCTTCAAAGACAGGTTGGTTTGTCCTTTGAGCAGTCCATGGTATTTTCAATATTCGTCCCTAGCACCGCAATGGAAACACCTGAGTTTGTCTTCAACCTTCTTTATTCAATGTCTGCCTTGCACACGCAGATGAGGCCATCCCAAAAGACCTTGCTTTGGGTCAAGAGCACCTTAGTCCTCAAAGTGTAACATTCTCGTTCTCAATAACCCAAAGAATAAATCTGTCTTAGAGGCAGGATCTTCAGAACGCTGCCTGCAAATGGGGATTATAAGGCTTCCTCTCAAGCACTCTGAGCATTTTCATCAGGTGACACTAGACCCAGGTGATTGAAATGTAAAAGTTGGAAACCAAAAAGGGTCACTCCCTGCAGTCTAGTCTCTTCTGACTCAGCCACCCCATAGGACAGGAGAGTGAGACCCCTGTGAGTTTCTGAGACCATAACTCTTGGCTGCAGTGGAAAAAGCCCCACCTTTTTCCCACTGAGGTGGATGGTGCTGAAATGCTGACTCAGGGTGAGGCAGTCCCATGCATAACGGCTGTACCACCAGAGATAGTAAATAGAAACTATGGCCCTTGGGGGTGGGGGAAAAGCTTCTAGAGATCTCTTGGTACAATCTTGTAATACCAACCACTTAATCATTTCAAATACCATTTTGCAACACATTGGATAGAATAAACAGAATCAAGGAAACTCATCAGGACTGAGATGCTGGGAGAAGCGCGGTCTCAGTCAAAACATGACACAAGATTCACTGAGAAGCAGCTGCTTATCTGTAACTTCAAATGGAAGCTGAACAAAATTAAAACAAGTGTGTTAGAATGGATATACATATATTTAACATATCCCACCGTAATTTAGAGAACACTTAAAGAAGAGATTTGATTAAATGAAATTAATAACAAGAAATTAAGTGAATTGTGAAATTAACATCTGACAGGAAGAAACCGAAAGGACATTAAAAAGACAAAATATATGTATAGAAAGACTGAAGCCTGTTCTAGGCTATGAAGAAGTGAATGCAAGAGGAAGAAATGATTAAATGAAAGAACCAAACCAAAGATTTCAAGGGGAGGCTGGAGGACAAAGTCCTATCATGAGATGTGCAAAAATCTGGATTTAGAAAATGGGAAGAACACTGAGCATTTCCGAAATGAAGCTGAAAAAAATGAAAGAAAACAATCCAAGCACCGGGCTGTACCATTGAATGATTTTATGCACAAAGTATTGAATGTTGCACAGCATATGAAAAGATGGAAGGGACACAGAGTCACTATACCAAAAAGAATTGGTTGACCTTCAACCATTTCACCAGAGAGTATATGATTGAGAAATTCAAACTGCACTTCAAGTATTGGAGAAAAACAAGGCTTCAAGAATAGTTGGAATAGGATTGGAGTGCTTCAACACAGAGAAGAAGCCCAGGCAGAACTCGCTCATCTAAGCCAAGGTGTTCAGGAGACAGCTGCCTGGATTGCCAGCTGGCAAATATGCATCTCCAGTTTCCCATCATGCCCATCTCAAATAAAGGTGATTCCATAGAATGTGGAAATCATCAAACATTATCTTTATTACACGCAAGTAAATTTTCGCTAAAGATAATTTTTAAAAATGGTTGTAGCAGTTCATTTGCCATGAAGAGGAAGAAATTTAAGCTGGGTATAGACAAAGATAATAGAACAAGGAATATCATTGCTAACTTCAAGTGAATTTTCACTGAAAACAAAGAAATTGGGAGAATACCTGTGTTTTTAGCGACTGCGAAGGCATCCAGCTGGGTGGATCATAACACACTGGGTAACACTGGGAATCCCACAACTCTTTAATGGTGTTCTTCTGGCACGCCCACCGACTTCATTCACCAGTGTACCTGCATGGTTTCAAACAGGGAAAGGTGTGCATCAGGGTTGTAGCCTTTCACTACTTTGCTATTTACACTCAATAAACATTCCTAGAAGCTGGACTATGTGAAGAAGAGTCCAGCATCAGGATTGGACGATGACTCATTAACAACCTAGAATATGCAAATGACACGATCTTGGTTGCTGAAAGGACGTACTGAGGAGACTCAAGGCAACATTCTGTGTACAGATGACACCTCAACCGAAAACACCAATCCTCACAACCGGGATGAGGAACATCAAGGTTCCTGACATCCTACCTGATCTACAATTGGCACACGTGAAAGTATCAGAGAGCACGTCGGACAATAATGTATGGGGGGAGCATGTTCTGCCAAATAGCTCGTTAAAGTGCTTTTAATTGCAAAGCTATCACTTTGAAGACCAAGGTGTGGCCATGACCCACGTGAAGCCCGTGAACGCTGGATAATGAGTAGGAAAGGGTGAAGACTCAATGCCTGTGAATTTTGTAAGTGGCAGAGAAGACTACCTTTGCTAGGAACTACCAAAAGGACCAGCGCTGTTAGAACAGCGGTTCTCACCCTGTGGGTCGCGACCCCTTTGAGGGTCAAATGGCCCTTTCACGGGTCGCCTAAGACCATCGGAAAACACATAAATAGTTCCACAATATATAATTACACATTATTTTGATGAAGCACTATTCTTTAATTATGCTCCATTTGTAACAATGAAAATGCATCCTGCATATCAGATATTTACATGACGATTCATAGCAGGAGCAAAATGACAGTGATGAAGTAGCAACGAGAATCATGTTATGGTTGGGGGTCACCACCACATGTATGAAAGGGTCGCGGCATGAGGAAGGCTGAGAACCACTGCGTGAGAACAAGCCACGCAGAATGGTCCTTAGTGGGTGAGGATGGTATGACTTTGTTCCACACACTTTGGGCATGTGAGCAGGAAGGGGAATAGCCCCAGGAGAAGGATGAAATCTCACTTGGTAGAGGGTCCACTAAACACTTTCAACCTGAAGGATTGGTACATCGTCTGCAACCATCAAAATGGATTGTCAGGAGGGCACATGCATGGGCAGTGTCTAACTGTGTTGTACTTGAAGCTTCTGAGTGAGTCAGCTTGTGGCAAGCAACAACATACGATTGTTTCTCACTGATTAATAGAAGAGACATTATACCTTCATGGTTTCCTAAAGTATGCTTCTCTCGTGGGACCCTTTGAAAAAACTGGTAAAGACTCTGAAACCACTGCTCAAAATTACATGTATTTAAGTAATAAAACACATAATTTGAAATCATGTAAATTATAGTTATTAGTACAGTAATAAGTATAAATATTTCAAGATGCTTAACATTTGCAATGTTGTATGTAAACACCTATGGTTTTATTGGTTATCATCTTAGAGAGTCTGATGTTATAATTATTAGTTTGACACAATTGAAGGAAAACAGTTTTCTTCAAATACAAATTCACGATTCAGTGAACTCATCCACAGACTGCAGGTGAAAGAGCTGTGTTAGTAGTTAGATACACAGGGTCTACCCAGTGCTCAGGATTGGTCAGGATGAACTGGGTCAGCTTACATCGATGAAACAACCAGCTGCCGCTGAAATGAGTTGCTAAATCAGTTAAGGGAAAGAAAAGTAGGGGCGTTCTAAGCACAGGGAAGAGTCTAGATGCAAAGTCATGGATCAAGAAATCCAGAGTATAAGATAAGCCACAAAGCGATGCTACTATGGTTCCAACTCTTATTGGTATGGGTTTATTTCGAACAAAACGTGTTTAAGTGCCACCATGAAAAGTGATTGGCTGCAGACACGTTCTTGTCTTCCACTGTCTGAGCTTTGGCATGGTGCTTTCAATTTTAAAAATCTTATCAAAACAGTGACTTCAGAAGGAAGCCGTTGAACGATTTAAATTCAAAGCAGAGGAAATCAGTGTGGAAGGTTATGGTATAACTGTTTTTAGGGATTTCTCAGGTTTAATCTCTATACCTTCTTGAAGAACACAGAATAGTCATTGAGGCTTATTATAAATGATCTTAACAAAATGAATATGGCCTTGAAGGCAGGGGGGTTTGAGGCCAGGAAAGTCGTATGGAGGAAGTTCTCGTTCTATCCTGACAATGTACCTACTTACTCCTTGATAGCAAGGGCTCTCCTATGAAACATGTACTGGGAACTCTTGCCCAGTGTGCCATGATCTTGTCCCTTCAGACTCTTAATTTTTATTTCAAAGAACATTTTAAAAGGACGTTTGAGTCCCGTGAGGATGCCAAATGTTCCATCTGTGATATGCTATGAGTTGAAGACTGACCACCGGCTACTTTGGGAAAGAATTACAAGAGTCGGAAATGCTGCCTTCACATATGTATAGGTCCAGATGAATGCTGTGTTGAGAAACAATAGCTTCAAAGCTCTATATATACATATACATATATCTTTTAATAAAGGTTTTCAAAATTTTATAGTTATCTTCTATATGGGCAACAGTAAATTGTCTTCTTTGAGAAGCGTGGGATACAGAAAACTTTGAAACAATAGGTGATTTTGAATCTACAGTTTATTCTTAAAAGAGTTTTACTCTAAATCTATTTGCTCTTAATAGCTTATAGATGTATTGGAGTCTTTCAGCTTAACTACTGTTACTTAACATTTGGTATTTCTGTACTCCGTGGAATTTCTTGTCATAAAATAAGCTTCGTATTTATAGCGCAGTATTATCTGTGCCATCGTTTATGCAAGATAATATGAAATCTCTCCATATTAGAAAGTATCCCAAGCGAAGATTTTAGGCACATATGATTATATCTAGTGTGTGGCTGTGGGATGCCATCATGCCAGTTTGACTCATCGTGACCCTCTTGGCTGGGGTTGAACTGTCCCCGCAGGGTTTGCAAGGCTGTACTCTTGCTGGCAGCGCGTTGCCAGGTTTTCTCCTGCCAAACCTCTCAGTGGTTTCTAACGGCCAACCCACCTTTCCGTTAGCAGCTGAGCCCTGGACCATTGTGCTACAAGGGCTCCTTCGATCTCGAGCAGTTCCTTAAAGGGATCAGGTTAGGATTTTCCCCCTTCACCATGACGGCACGACAGCAACTTTGCTCAAGACCCTTTGTAATATCCCAGGGATGGAATGGAGCCATGGCAAATGTCATGCATGATGTGACTTACTATGTCTAGATCGATTTGGAGCAGCGAATCGGCGGTTGCTAACGTATCCACCTTTATTTGCAGTGAGTGCCATAACTCCACAGACAGAATCAAAGTCCGAGTATGGGATGAAGACGATGACATTAAATCCAGAGTCAAGCAGCATTTCAAAAAGGAGTCCGATGATTTTCTGGGCCAAACAATTGTAGAAGTGAGGACCCTGAGTGGAGAAATGGATGTCTGGTATAACTTAGGTGACTATGGCTATATCTCCTTGGAAACAATGTCCGTGAAATGTCAGAATAGCTGGGGCATGTATTCTATATAGCTAAATTAGGCAATGTACTTCCAGAGCATCTGATTGGGCTTTAGGGGGCATACTTTCATGAGGAACTAAAGACGTCGTTTATTCAAATTCAGTATTACTCAAAGTTGTTAATATTCTTAAGATGGAAAAAGAATTTCAAAGGATCAACTAGGGAACTTATAGGAGAAAAATTTTATCCCATAATATTTAATTAACAAAATAGAGCTGTAAGAGCCAACTTCAGGGGGAATGTATAATGAGCAGCTTATGATTTAATGCTATAGATTGTTTTCTTCTGGTCCTTGTATTAGATGTTAATAAAGGAAAACATATATTTGGGTTGGTGGTGGTTTTTATGTGCTGACACAAATGTGGGAGTTGGCAGAGGAGCCCGGTTGTACAGTAGTGAAGGTCAGGCTGCTCACCATCAGGTTCGCAGTTTGGACCCACCAACCATTCCATGGGAGTAAGATGCGGCAGCTTATTTCCATAAAGATTCCCAGCCTTGAAAACCCTTTGAGAAAATCTGACTCTGTCTTGCCTATAGGTTTTCCATGAGATGGAATCAACTCAGTGGCAATGGGTTGAATTGGGTTGGGTTGGGTTAATTTAGTTTAGCAAAGCCAAGTGCTTCTGTGGACTTACACTGACTGATGATGGCGATGGAGTATATTTAATTGGCATGATTTTTGTTTAATTATAGAATTCGATAAGGACAGGTATTAATTTAACTTCTACGAGAATTGAAGAGCAACCAAGAATCTTTATTGTTGGCTTAACAGTAGTAGTAAAACAGTATAGGTCACCTCAGTTTCTGTAAAGGGTATGATCCACAAATTTCTTAATCACATCTTTTGAAATGTCTCACAGTTTGAGGGCTTATCTGGCTATGAATCAAAGAAGGTTTACACACAGTCCAGACTTTACATAGTCACCATTTAATATACCAATATATTTTAGCAAATTTTAAAAAGCTTTTGGAATTTAAAAAACCTACATAATTGTAATATTTGGCAATATAAATGGAGAAATGGTATTTAGGATTCCTGAAACTGGATTATCTAATATTTTGAAGAAGCTGTGATGTATAAATTATCTGGACAAAAATAATTCAAAATAGAAAAGAATTCATCGTCAAAATGTTTTGAAGAATCAATGCCCTGTACATTATTGGAATTTTTTCCATTATTATAATGAGTATCCTTTATTCTTTATTTACACTATTAAATAACTACATATTGAAAACAGCTATGTTAGGCTAAAGGCAAACTTTAAACCATTAGTTCTCCATGACCTGCAAATTGTGTCTTAAAGAAGCTCACTTATACATAGCCTTCTTTCCTGTTACAATTTAGCTTGCCCTTGAATTGAGACAAGCAAGTTAAAAGTCAGAATAGAAATCCCTCCAATGTGTTTGACAGAATGAACGTGGATCTATTACGTTGAGTGAGGAACTCATTTGCTACTAGTTAGGGACATTAGCTATTAAGTTGTAGTGCTGGCCTGGTTCCGTTTTTGAATGGAAGATGGCAGCAACACGCTTGACAGCCTTTGGCTGCCCACCCTCAGCTAGTCCTTTTTGTGTCCAAGTTTTACTTTTTGTACAGCGCTCCCCCTTTGCCACTTCACTCATTCCATCACACACACCGTTTGGCCAAAAGACATGACCGTCTGCTTCCCATGTATCCATTTGGAGGGGGGTTGCTAAGGAAAGGAAAGAACCAGTGAAGTTCTTCTGGGCTCAGGACGGAACCCCGTACCCCATTCCCCACCCCAATGTGCCCAGAGGAGGAATGGAACACTCTTTGAGCATCAGCTCTCTCTAAACCAGTTGGAGAAATGTTCATCCTCAGCCCTCCTGAAAGAAGACTACAAGAAAAATACTGATTCTTAAATAATAGCAATGATAAGACAAGAGACAGCAAGCAGAAAGTGGCCTGCCTAATTTAACGGCATCTTATGTAGTTAAAAAGACAGCGATGTTTACAAAGGGGGGTCGAGTCTCCACCACTGACTTTATCTCATTTTACCTTCTTAGGTTTCATTTCTGAATGGGGCACCTTTTCATATTTTACCTGTGAAATCAGTGTCTAGCTTAGGTTCCCGACCTACATTCCCACTCTTTTTAATGAATGCTATTCTTCAGAAGTTATTGATTCTGGAAACACACAACATATTTGATCATTTATCAGTTAATTTTGAGTATTAATTTTATTCAATTAAACAGTTAATCAGACAACTCATAAGTAAACTGTAGGCTGCAGGTGTTATTACCTTCTAATGATTAAAAGCTTAGTTAATACTTAATATTTTTATTAGCCAAACCTTTGGTTCATTCCTTCAAACACAGAAAGAAAAAGAAAAAGCTGATTAGTTGCTTGGAGCTTTTAGGTCAAAAAGTTTCCTGGCTAACTGTTTCAGTTATCTTATTTATAATTGCCCAAATAATGGCATGTCTTATTTAATAAATTTATCAAGTAAAATAATTCATTTCTGTATGAGATTTAGGTGATTTTACTAATTACATTTTTCTATTTGAAGTATTCATAATGGCATTTGACAATCATGATGATATTACCAATGTTTTTAATTTAATTTAGGGAATTGTAGTTGTTCCATAATGAAATATGAACTAAAAATAAAGTTGGTACTTATCCACATAAGTCATTCTTAAACTTTTGGGAACCTGTATGAAAAATAAGGTGTTGTTGAAAGTGACAGTATCACTTTTGCTCCCTCAGAGAAACGGACAGATAAGTCAGCTGTCTCTGGGGCCATCCGATTGAAAATCAATGTGGAAATAAAAGGAGAGGAGAAGGTTGCTCCCTATCATATACAATATACATGTCTCCATGAGGTAAGTTACATTGTATTAACAAAACAGCCTAGAAAAGACACCGATCTCGATTAATGGAACATGCAACAAGACATACGGGTTAAAAATTGAATTTGGTTTATGGAATTACTACTGTAATACTTATTCTAGGTACAATATCACATCATGTGTGATATGTTAGGGCATTATAAAACTCCTATATTGCCCCCACAGGGGCAGATGTACGCTGTCCTTGCAGGGTCACTCTGAGTCAGCATTGCCTTGAGGGTAGTGAGTTTGAACGGGGTCATATTCTGAAGTTTAGAGACCAGTACATGAGTCAGGTATTAATAAAGAGGACAGTAAGATTATACTGCATAAACAGTCTAAATCACTGTTCTTGCAAAGAGCTAAAGACTGCTTAAAAATTTATTTTCATTTTCAGTTACTGAGGAAATGAGTCATGAGAACTATTTTGAAAGCATTAAAAGATATAGTGTTTTACTTTCAGGAGATAATCCAAATCATGATGGTAAAGAATCTCAATTAATGTTAAGATTTTATGGAAGATCTAATAAGGAACATCATTTATAACAAAGAATGTTTAAAATGATAATGATCAAGGACTTTGATAATTTTTTGATTATCAACATGATTAGCACTTTCGTTCCGTTAGCGCAACGAAGGACTTCGTACTCACGAAGCTCCCCTCCACGCTAGTTCCCCTTCTCGACACATAGGAGGGTTCTTCAGAAGTTTGTGGACAACTTGAATTAAAAGATAATGTAATATGTCCTCGAAGTTTTCAATGGCCCCTTGTTTATAGGTTTGAAGAATGTTGCCATTTGCTTACGGAGACTGGTTAGTCCGTTCACCTTGAACTATAGGTTGGGTGGACCTGGTAAAGAGAACTGGACATGAATCCAAAGGGCACATTCATATCATAGTTTTGTATGCCTTGGAAGAGAAACACAGACCAGGGGTTTTGATTTCCTATTGATGGCTTTTCATCAGAGAGCTAACTTACAGGTATCCCTAGAACCTTTGTCTGTTGATACTGGAGACGAGGCCAAGTGATGTTTCTTCCCCCTATACAAGTATCATATTAAGGGTAGCCTTACATAACCGAGTGTTATAGTTACTAATAAATTATACATTCAGAAAAAAAGGGGAGGCAGGTTAAAAATCAAACACACAGATGCTATCTAAGCTTACCATGCGAGTTCTAATGGGGATAAGAAAATCTAAGTTTAATTTACTACCATCTTTTAGTGGAAAAAAAGGGAAAGCAAGAATACGGTTCCAAGAAAGTGTGAGGGAAGAAGGTTCCGGATCAGAGGGACCAGTATGATGCTTAGCTTTTCAGCATCCTCCCTGCTGGTCCAAGGGTGTGGACTATCCCAACGAGGCCCTTCAATTGGCCCAGGCTGCATCCATGCTGTAGTTTTTACACCTGATAGAGGCAAAAAGAAATTCTGGTGTACTGATCTTGTCTATTACAAAATTCCTCAAGCATTCTTTTTAACCTCAATGATTTCCCTGCTTTCTACCATTTTGTAGTCAAAGCCACTATATCTAAATGATATATTCATATCATCATTATCTCATCATTTGTCTGGAGCTCTCTAATGTACTCAAAGGTCATGAATGCAAATCTGTTATGTTCTAGCATGTGTAGCTATTTAGATGCAAAATACTTGATTTCCTCATGAAAATATTTTGGGATAAGAAGAACAATTGACTTGATAGTTCTGTTCAGACCAGAGCAGAAGTAAAAGTAGATTCTCCTATTGTTTATAAGTGCTGGTGACTCATCAGCAGCAATTCCGTATTTTACTGAAAGTTGCAGTTAAATATTTCTGATAGGTTGTGAGGAATTTCTAAACCATTAAAAACCTTCTTACCTTTTTTTTAAGAATCTGTTCCATTACTTGACTGAAGTGAAATCGAACGGTGGAGTGAAAATCCCAGAGGTTAAAGGGGACGAGGCCTGGAAAGTTTTCTTTGATGACGCTTCTCAGGAGATAGTGGATGAATTTGCCATGCGCTATGGGGTTGAGTCCATTTATCAAGCAATGACGTAAGTGCTTCAGAACATCTCCTTGTTCAAAAGTCTCTATTGAAAGCTAAAGAAAACGTATCCATGTTCACTACTTCTATATGACATAAATTTTGATTTTAGAAACTACATTTTACTCTGAATGTTTGTTGATCATCTCTGGCTAACTATTATGGTGAACAATTTGGTGATTCACCATCACTGTCTTCCTGGGACCATTCTGTCCTGAACGTTTGGTCCCAGAGCGGAGACATCAGAAGTACCTGGAAACTTGTTACAAATCTAGAACAGCAGATCTCATTCCAAACCCGTTGATTTGGAAACGTTCAGGGTGTGGAGCCTAGCAATGGTGATTTGTTGGTGTTTGTTTCTTTGTCTGATTTTGCTTTCAGGCTCCCATGCAATTTCCCTCAGTCCTCAGTGACATGGTCGGTTTGATTCTTCACCTTGAGTGAACAGCCCCAGTTGTCCTCTTCTGGTTACTGGGCTTCTATTAATCTTGTTTCCCTGCCTTCTGAATATGCTCATCTTTGTGTCAAACGAATTGTTGACTATTGATCTCTTCATATAGATGTGTTTTTTAAAGCAGCGGTTCTCAACCTGTGGGTCGCGACCCCTTTGGGGGTTGAATGACCCTTTCACAGGGGTTGCCCGATTCATTACAGCAAAATGACAGGTGTGAAGTAGCAATGAAAATAATGTTATGGTTGGGGGGGGTCACCACCACATGAGGAACTGTGTTAAAGGGTTGCAGCATGAAGAAGGTTGCAAACCACTGTTTTAAAGGAACATCGTTAACATATTCTTGAAAAATATTTTGAAATATAAGAAATTAAGAATTTTATGATTTTTTTAAAGGAACATGGTTCATGTTCTTTAATTAGTGAGCTAATTTGTTTAGCTAAAAGGCAACCTTAAGGACAACTTTTCAGGTCAAAGTTTAAATATTATCTCAAGGTTTAGGAGGGACTCTGTTCCCAACTGGTGCTATAATTCTGGCTTAGTTTTTCAGATTCAAGGTTCTGGTCCCAATTTTGCTCTCATTCTCCCTCTGTTCATCCAGTGTGGCTCTGCTCAGAATGGTCTTTAGTGGCAGACCGGCCCCATTGACTTCTTCTGGTCTCTGGGAAGGAGGAAGAGGCCATGGTTCTTGAAGAGATCAGTCCTGCCAACTCGTTTTTCTTGGAACCTTTGGTTTCCTCCTTTCCCTTTTGCTCCAAATGAGCAGATGACCGTTTCAAATGACTTCTCACAAGCTTAGAAGACCCAGACAGTACTCCCCAAACTAGAATGTATAGAAATATTCTATGCAAATTGACTTCAAAACCATGAAACACTTCAAAGCCAGGCAGCTCATCCTGTAAGATGTTCAGGTTCATCCACAAAAAGTATCCGTGCACCTGACATCCTTTATTGTACATTTGAATAGAGATGCATGCAGTTACATCCATATACGTATGCAGAGTAACACAAACACGTATAGCCCTATACACACATTTGCCTACAGACATACATGTATTTTGGTTGGTGTAGCTGTTTCAGTGTTACCATAGCAATATGTTAGTTGATTTCTTGGCTGCAGCTTCCATGAGCATCGGTTGTCAATCTAAGCAGGATGAAATCCTTGGTGACTTGAAATGTTTCTGTTTGTGATGTAATCTGTTAGTCTGGCTGAGAAGCATAGCTATATTAATATAGAGAAATTGTAACTGTATGATAATTGAAAAAAAGACAATTATTTTAACGCATTACCTTAAGTAAATAATGGTACAAAATGTGTTTGGATACTAATTTGGTGTCAGTTTGCACCAGTTACCGCATGGGTCCACAAGCAGGAACACACTATATACCAGTCTAGTTTGTAGACATCAATACATTTTTCTCATAAATGGGTCAGATAGTAAACAATTCATCTCTGTTATCACAACTGCTCAACTTTGCAGTTGCAATATAAAGGCAGTCATAGATAGCAAACAAATAAATGAGACTGAATTCCAATAAAAATGTATTCACAAAAGCTACACGCTAGTTCTGGCTTGTGAAATATAGTCTGCCAACTACCGGCCTAGAGAGAGAAGACAAGACAGGTAGACTCGAGGAAAGAACCTCAGTGTGCTGTGCTACATTGACAAATGGACTTCAGTGATAAGCAAATAAGTGGTAGCTTATGTCCAATTGTTACATAGTTGATCATAAATTGATAATGTCTAATATTTAACATTAAATACAGATGTTATCATTCCAGAATAAAAACCATTCCTAGTATATATCGGATATCTGTTAAAAAGAGAGCAGAGCAAAACAGCAAATGCTACCATAAGAACAATTTTTCACTCACTGTTTCCTATTGGATATTTGTTGTTTGAAATTACTTTTTCTGAAAACATGCATGGACCCATTTTCTCTTCTTAAGAAACTATATTTTAAAATCTTAAAGAGAGGGCCTATATCTTTCACTCCAGCTTTATACGAAGTCCTGAGTGCATGATAGAAGCTCAATGTATGTATTTGCAATTTAATTATTTGGAAGCAGAAGCAATTTCTCAATCGTTCATTCTCATCTTTCTCTCCATACCTCTGGATGTCCAGACTATTGGTTGCTAGCTGCATGCCAAGGTTAACTTGACATCCACTGCCCTAAAGAACATGTCACTGCTCCATGGGGCTTCGGAGACTAAATCTGCGTGTGAACCAAAGGCCTCATCTCTCTCAGAAAGGAGCTAGAGGATTTTCAAACTTAGAAAGTGGGGGTTTTCAGCGCAATGCTTAATTCAGTGTGCCACCAGGGCTCCTGAATTTATGTTGGCACCTGTTTCGCCACATATGATGCTGTAAAGTATTTTAAAGCACACTATTCTAAGTGATCATTTTTAACAATTCGTGAAAACTACAGACCACTCATTTTCAGTCGGGTAGGAAATTTTCTGAGATGCTTCTGAACCAGCACTCTCTCAATATAATAGTTTTTTAAATGGGACTGTAACTTGAGTCCCAACCTACTGTTGAACAATTAATGAATAACTCAAAAATGGTTAATGTATACTCCTATGTTCAATTTTAAACCGCCTAGTACACTGGTATTTTCATGTGGTTTTAAAGTCTTATTTCTAGAGACCACAAAATCAAACCAAATAAACCAAACAATTCCCATGAACACAAGCAAACTAGAGACACACATCTAGCTTGTCTCAGAATTGCCTTCCTCTTAATTTTCAAACCTTCACAGTTGGAAAAAGAGCTTAATTATTCCAGACTTTCTTAGACACCATTTGATCAAAAACGGTAAGTCTCAGTTCCTTTGGAATTCTTCCCACACTTCAGCCAAATCCCCAGATACCAATGTAATCTTCTCTCTTAGTAGACTCCTAGTTTTCTTTAAAACATTCTTCCATTTCCTTGAGGATAGAGTTGAAGCAGAAATAATGGGGGAAGTGTGTATTAAATCAGAGTCCGGTAGTACATTATTAAATTTTCCTCTTGTGTATTGCTTATCATAAAAAGGAGACTGAATCTATTTTGCTGGTAAATAATGTGAACATGAATACTGAACTTCCCATTTCTCCAAGGTCCTCCCACTTTTACTGTAAATGCACTCTCCTTTCGCCACAGAACATTTCTAGAGGGCACACTTTTTTAGCTCTATTTGTGCATTAAAAAGATGGATCCTTCACTGAGGAATATCTGTGAGAAGCAGGGAAGAATTATGATTCTCCTACTTGAAAAAGTGGTTGCTCGAGGATTGCAGAGATTTGTTCCCATTTGGTAAATGCAATCTTGCATATAAGCAAAGTCCTTTTCCAGATTGTGACAATCATCACAAAGGCGAACAACATCCCACATTAAGTGATGCCGTGAAGTTGGGCATAAAGCCGTTTCCATCATGAGATGTCTCTAAGCGTTTGACATTTTTCATTATGTGCAAACGTGAATGGCTGACCAGTTTTTTATCCTTTAACATACCTGGTGACTTTCATGTGAGATTAAGGGTTAGAGTCCTATGGAAGTTATTTCTCTCAAGCAAATACTTTTTTTTTT
>NW_022103905.1:12712122-12714363 GCF_000313985.2 Echinops telfairi
AAGAACTATAGGAAAGTTGTGTCTTTCATCAGTGCTATACTGCACCCTGATTGGCCCATTTTCTCCCCACAACTCTTGTGTAAGGGGATGTCCAGTTGCTTTCAGAAGGGCTTTGGGTCTCCACTCCGCACTCCCCCTCATTCACAATGATAATGATTTTTTGTTCTTTGATGCCTGATAAAAGGCTAGTGTGCTTCTTCCATGTGGGCTTGGTTGCTTCTCAGCTAGATAGCTGCTTGTTTATCTTCAAGCCCTTAAGACCTCATACGCTATATCTTTTGACAGCTAGTCACCATCAGCTTTCTTCACCACATTTGCTTATGTGAACATTTGTCTTCAGCCATTGTGTCGGGAAGGTGAGCATCATGAAATGCCAGTTTAATAGAACAAAGTTTTCTTGCATTGAGGGAATACTTTAGTAAAAGACCAATGTCCACTTACTACCTTAATACTAAACCTGTAAATATATGCACATAGACCTATTTCCCTATCATCATATATAAATACATTTACCTAGGCACATGCCTATATTTAGACCTCCATAAATGCCTTTTGCCGCCTTGCTCCTTCCTCTATTTCCTTTTGCTTTCCTCTTGTCTCACTATCATATTCAGCCTTCATTTGGGTTTCAGTAATTCCTCCGTTACATTGCCCTCGATCAAGCCCTACAAGCCCTCCTACACCTTCCTCCCCATCGATTTTAGATCACTTGTTGTTCTCTTGTCCCCGGGGTTAACACCCACTTCCTTTCCCCTTCTTCCATGACCTCTGGGAACAGTTGGTTCATTGTTTTCTCCTCCAGATTGTTTATCCAGCCAATGTAATCTAGATATACATTCAGAATAATAGGCACAAAAAACAAGACAGAGCAAAACAAAGCAACAAAAGAAAATAAAACAACAACAAACCAACGAGGGAAAAAAAGAAAAACCTGTCCTTTAGGAGTGTTTTCTGGTCGAGTCTGATAGGGTGCCATGCCCTGACTCCAAAGTCTATTTTTGCTATTCCCTGGGGACTTTGTTGCTCTGTTCCCCTTGCTGTTCTATTACATACCGTTTGTGTTTTGCCCCAGTGTGGTGGGGTCAGATAAGGCACAATTCCAACACTGTGTCTCCAGTGTTGTCCCCCGTAGCACTGTGGGTCTGTGAGGGATATTGTGTCTCATAATGGGGTCGGCCCAATGGTCCTCTCTGTGCTTTGCCTGCTCTGAGCAGGAATATCATCCTCAGGGCTTGGTGGGCCAGGATGTGCTCCACTCTCTCTTCCTCCCCCTTCATTTGCTCTTTTGTGCTCTGATCAGACACGCCCCTCTCCCTGTGCTGTAGCTTCAGTGCTGTCCTCTGAAGTGAATTCCTCTGCGGGGAGTAGGGGCTATCTACGTATTTTGGATTGGGGCCGGCCCCTCAGACCTCTCTATTGGTTCCCTGCTTCGTGCCGGTATGTTGTATTCATGTCTTAGAGCACTGGGTTGAAGTCTGGTCCCTCTTTCCCTGTGGAGATATACATAATACCATCCCCTTGGGTGGGTTAGTGCCCTGTTTCCCCACTACACATGTCTTTTTCTTTCTCTCAACCCCTGCTCCATTTAGTTGGCTACCATATGTATCCCTCCCTGGTTTTGGTCTGGCCCCTGCCATGCTTCCTGGACCTCACCTCAGGAATGTTTGTATATGGTAGCTTTTGCCCTATTCCCCTCTTGCATTTTTGAGCTTGCCTCAGTGGATTCATGTTGTGCTTGTCCTTTTGCGCTTGGCTTACTTCACTTAGCATAATTTCCTCCAGGTTCCCATGCGGCGATGTGCTTCATACGTTCATCACTGCTTTTTAAGGATGCATAGTACTCCATTTTATGTATGTACCACAGTTTTTTAATCCATTCGTTTGCTGATGAAAATTTGGGTTGTTTCCAACACCTTGAAATTGTGAACTGTGCCACCATGAACATTGGAACGCAGATGTCTGGCCATGGTTTGTTTCTTGCCTCTTCTGGGTATATGCCCAGTAGGGGGATTGCTGGGTCATATGGTAGCTCAGTTTCCTCCTGTTTTAGATATCGCCAAATTGAATTCCATAGTGGCTATACATACCTACAGGTCCACCAGCAGTGGATGAGAGGTCCTATCTCACCACAGCCCCTCCAACACTTGTTGCTTTCTGATTTTTTTAATTAGGCTATCTTTGAGGGTGTTCGGTGGTATCTCATTTTTGTTTTAATTTGCATTTCTCTCATGGTTAATGATC
>NW_022103905.1:12715857-12717107 GCF_000313985.2 Echinops telfairi
AATTGACTCAACGGCAGTGCGTTTGGTTTGGGTTAATACAAGGAAAGGGAGAACCGGAGATAAAAGATGGCTATTGTTCCAAAGTTATTAATCTAGTGGGAGAAAGAAGGAAAAGATGACATGATAAGACCGTATGATAGAGGAATGATGGGTCAGAGCAGAGCAGTGGAAGGAAGGAATACAGGCACCGGGCTTATGGACAGCCGGGGGATTACATGCCCTCTCTTGCTCTTCAACTTCGGTCATTATTCCAAATTCTGCATTTCATTACCTTCCTGTTACACTCCATTGTTCTCACTCAACACCTTCATAATCTGGCTTGAGCAATTCATAGCATCGATGAAAAACTACAGTGTTTTTGGTCATAGGTGAAGTGGTCCTTAAAGAGCTGAGCCCCATTCCGATGACAAGGAAGAATGGCATACGTATATACTCGTCACAGAATGGCATGCTGACCCGGCTGAGTGTGATAAATGTTGCTTCTCTGTATTTCTAGGATCAAGAACAGCCTTTCATCTTGTTTTATTTCTCCGAAATCATTTCCAGTGCCATGAAAATCATTACTCTCTTTTCAGCACTTCTGAATTTCCCTATTCTTCAGGAAATGTAAAGCTATTAACATACCTTTGGGGTCAAAGACATTGCCTTGGAAACAAGTCTGGTGTCATGGTGAAATTTCAAACAAGGCATGTGAGTTAGGTCATTCCCGCCCACACACTCACAGTGGCTATGCGACACTAGGATGTGAGCAGAGGATTGATGTGCTGTTAGAGAGGTACTATTGGGAGCTACATGAGCTCTCAATGCTTTGTTGATGTATTCTGAGATTTAAAAGCTGATGAATGTGGCATTGGTTGCTCCTGTTGAAAACATGTCTGTAACCACCTCATCATTGGAAGTTAATTTCAGGGGAGCCAGCCCCTAACAAAGCATCATGGGCCCAGTAGGCACAATTGCACAGCGATACTAAGTAAAGATTATAGTAAAGTTATAGAGACTAAGAGAGATAAAAGAGAGATTTAAATAATAGAGTCAGACACATTTCATGGTAGCATGCTCGCCTCAACCCCGCTTGGTGGTCCATATCAGGATGTGGAAGGTGTGAATTGCAGGAGAGAGATTTATTGCTAACCAAGGCTTATACATCTTTTGGGGACGTGCAAGCCCCCTAATTACAGGTAAAGACTTATGTCATAGGAAAGGGTTGTACTATAGGTAATACAGTAATGGGAGGGGGACGATCTTGGGGT
>NW_022103905.1:12718264-12721262 GCF_000313985.2 Echinops telfairi
CCAACCCCCTGCCCTCATGATTTCACTACTTCCTATACTGTTCCTGAGGAGGGTGTTCTCTGTCCTGAATGCCATGTTTCCAGAGCTCTTATCTGTACCAATGTGGGTTCCCCGGCTGAGCCAGATTTATAAGGTAGAACTGAATCATGGTACTGGCAGGGAGGAAGCATTCAGGAACTAGAGGACTGATGTGTGATTCATTGGTGCTATAGTGCACCTTGGTTTAATCGTCCCTTCCTTATCACCCTCTGTAGGGGGATATCTAACAGATGGGTTTAGATAGGTTTGTTTTGGATCTTTTGATACCTGATACCTGATCCCGTTGACATCTCATGATCACACAGGCTGGTGTGCTTCTTCCATAGGTGCTTATTTGCTTCCCTGTTAGATGACTGTTTGTTTAACTTCAAGCATTGAAGACCTCAGATGCTATACCTTTTGATAGCCAGGCACCATCTGTTGTCTTCACCACATTTCCTTATGCACCCATTTTGTCTTCAGCAATTGTGTCTATCTATATAAGATAGACTGGACAAACAATCCAGAAGAGAAAACAACAGGACCTGCATTCCGGTGGTACATGGGAAAGGAGGGGGTGGGAAGGGGGGTGAAGAGCCAACAAATTCAGAAATAAGGGAACAACAAGAGATCTAAAATGGATGGTGAGGAAGGGTTATATAATGCCAGGTGGGGTTAGATCAAGTGTAATGTATCTAAGAGAAAACACTGAGAGCCAATGAAAGGTGAGCATGATAGTGGAATAGGGGGAAGGTGAAAGTAAATAGAGGAAAGAAATAGGAGGCAACAGCTATTTATAGAGGTATAGCTATAGGTATGTATATATGTAAAAATATTAATTTATAATGAAAGGTATAGAGGCCAGTGTGCATTTATTTGTATATTAAGTGTTAAGATAGCAGACAGACTTTGGGCCCTTCTCAAGGCCTCCCTGAACACAAGAACCCTTTGTTTTGTAGTCATTTTAAATTATAATTTGTGCTTACATATGTATTTCCATCCTTAACTGACTTACATTTAAGTAAGTAATAATGAAATGCAGAGCCTTTTATCTTATTTTTTAATTCATTTTATTGGGGGCTCTTACAGCTCTTATAACACTCCATACATCAGTCATATCAAGCATATTTGTACATATGTTGCCATCATAATTTTCTATACATTTATTTTCTATTGAGCCCTTTGTATTACCTTGTCATCCCTCCACCCCCACCCTTGTGACCCCTTGATAAATGATCAATTATTATAGTTTTTATATCTTACATCAATCTTCATCTCCCTTCACGCATGTTTCTGTTGTTCATCCCCCTGGGGTGTGGGCAGGGTTATGTGTTGATCATTGAGGTTGGTTCCCTTCCTCTTCCTCCCCTCCACCCTCCATTTTCTCCCTACCCTGCTGGTATCACAACTTCCATTTCTTTTCCTGAAAGGTTTATCTGACCTGAGTTCCATGTATTGTGAACACTTTTCTGAACCACTGTACATGCTCTGGTCTACCCAGGACTGAAAGACAGGACTGGGATCATGATAGTGGTGGGAGAGGGGGTGAGGAAGCCTCAAGGAACCACAAGAATATTGTTTCATCGGTGCTATACTGAACCCTGGTTGATTCATCCCTTCTTTGTGACCCTTCTGTGAGGAGATGTCTTATTGTTTACAGATGGGTTTGGAGTCTCTGCTCTGATCCCCCTCATTCTCAACAATGCTTGTTGTTTGGTTTTGTTTTGGGTCTTCTGATTCCTGATACCTGATCCCATCAACACCTGATGATCACCCAGGCTGGCCTCCTTCTTCCATGTGAGCTTGTTGCTTCTCTGCTAGAAGGCCACTTGTTTAACTTCAAGCCTTTAAGACCCCAGACACTGCATCTTTTGGTAGCCAGGCACCATCAACTTTCTTCACCAAATTTGCTTATGCACCCATTTTGTCTTCAGCCATCGTTTTTTGGGAGGCGGAGCATCACAAAATGCCAGGTTGTTAGAATAAAGTGTTTTTGCATTGAGGGAGGGTTTGAACAGAGGCCCAAAGTCCATCTACTTCCTCAGTGTATTGCCATATAAATATATGTACCTAGACCAATACCTGTATTTCTATGAATTAATATATTTTCCTAAGTGCACACCTATGTGTATATCTCTATCCATAGCTTTGCTTCCTAGATCTTTCCTCTTTGGTTTTACCTTCCTGCTGCCCCACTATCACACTTGCTCTTCTTCTGCCTCTTACTAATTCCTCTCAGCTAGATTGCTGTTGCTTTTAGTTCCCTAGTTGTTCCTCCGTCTATGGCATTGTTTGCTCACTGCTTCTTGCCCCCTGCTCCCCACTCCCCGCAGGTCCCTCCAGAACCTTTGGTCCTGTTGCTTTCTCCTCAGGCTTGCTCCCCATGCCTATTTGATACAGGTAGGCAAAACAACAATAACCAAGACAAAACAAAAAGAAAACAAAAGATCGAATAAAAAGAGAAAACACAAACAAACAAAAAAACAGTAAAAGAAAAATACTAGCAAAAAGGAAACACATACATAATTCGAGGTCTGTCTCCTGACCTTTATGACTATATCCCCACCTGTGGGGTTCTGGGAATGCCCTTCCTAACCTGAAGTCTATTTCGGGGGCTCATCAAAGTGGTTGTGGTTTTGCTTTGCTCCCATTACTGGTCTATTATGTTCCCTTCTTGGTTTGCCCCACTGCGGGGGGTGGTCCCCAGTATTGTCCTCCGTTGAGGTATGCTCCAGTGAGGGGACATCATGTCTCGAGCTGTTGACTCTACAGTCCTCTCTGCCTTAGCAGCTCCTTGCAGGGACATTATACTCAGGGCTTAGTGTGCCAGTATGGGGTCTAGTCCCTCACTCTCTTTTGCCTTCTTGGCTTGCTTCTGTATGGATGTGGCAGTACGGCCCGCTCCCCAACCTGTAGGTTTAGCATTGTCCTCTGTAGCACATACTTCTAGGGCTGGGGGATGTCAGTTTGGCTTTGAATG
>NW_022103905.1:12721629-12725901 GCF_000313985.2 Echinops telfairi
GGCTTATGTTGTACTTGTCCTTTTGTGATTGGCTAACTTCATTTATAATTTCCTCCAACTATTTCCTTGATACAAAGTGCTTCATGTAATCATCAGTGTTTTTTTAGGGACGTATAGCACCCCATTGCATGCATGTACCAGAGTTTTCTAATCCACTCATCTATCGATGGAAATGTAGGTTGTTTCCAATTCTTTGTGATTGTGAATTGTGCCACAATAAACATTGGAGTTCAGATGACTGGTCGTTGTCTATTCTTACCTCTTCTGGGTTTATGCCCAGTAAAGGGATTGAACCCCCAGCCTTTTAAAAGAGATGCCTCTGCCTTGCAATGGTTAGAAGCAATAATAATAATAATAGGAAGAAGAAGAAGAACTTTGGCTGTTTGGCTGTAACTATGGGTAAAGAGGTCAAACTCAAAGGCAGACACAGTGGTGCCAGGTGGTAGACTCAATAGTGTAAAAGTCTGTAAGAGCATAGGTTGCCCCCAGCTGACTCCCTGTCCTTTGTTTTCTTTCATCCATCCATTCTAACCCCTGACTCGTTATGATCAAATGTTGATGGTAAGAAAAAATACAGACACCAGGCTACAATATGCTATCCGTGTTCAGAGAGCATTGTTCAAATTGGTATGTGTAATTGAGTCTGTTCTGACTCATTATGACCCGATGTGAACAGAATAGAATCGTTCTGTTAAGTCTGTGACCTTTTGAAAGCACTTCTCTAGACCTGTCTGTCACAAGGCATCTCTAGGTGAGTTCAAACCATTGACTTTTGCCTCTTTCTATGTGGCCTGGAGTCAATTTCTATTGACTACCCCCCCCCCACTCCCTATGTAGAACTTTCCCATGGGGTTTTCTATGTTTTAAATATTTCCTAAAGCTGTTTAGCCAGTGTTTTATCCTGTAGTGGCCCTGGGCAGACTCAAACCGACAAACTTTTGGGTCACTAGTCAAGGTCTTCACTACACCACCCAGAGATTGAAGACTTTCTAATAGCCCCTTGGTTTTACAAATTGGTAAAGTAAATCTAGGAGTGCTGACGTGACTATACTGAAATCACAGACCAGGCATAAGATTAAGATGAAGCATACTATGCTACATTTGAACTATGGTATTGGAGAAGAATATTGAAGGTTTCATAGACTTTCAAAAGAGCAAACAAGTCTGTCTTGGAAAAAGTACAGTCAAAATGCTCCTTGGAGGCAAGGATCGTGAGACTTGGTCTCGTCAACTTTCACATGTGATCAGGAAAGACCAGTCCTTGGAACAGGAGATCATGCTTGGTGAGGTGGAGGGGCCTATGAAAGAGGAAGGGCCTCAGTGGGATCGACAGACACCGGGGTTACAATCTAGGGCATGGACATAAGGAAAACTATGAGGATGGCATCTAACAAAAACAAAAATGTACCTTGGACTCTGAATTGATGGCCTAGAATTCATTTCAATTTTCCATGACCACCTTGAAGCCCCCTTATTCCATTACCTCTTATGCATTGCCTTACCAGTTACCATTTCATGTTACCTGGAACACTGGGTAGGCATGAACCGCAAATTCAATGTCAGTTATTTCAGTATAAAGATATATCTTCAACTTACCAGTTTCCTACTGAGTGTCTAGAAGAGAAATGATTTTTAAAAAAAATAAACCTAGGAAAAGGGGGACACTTAGATTTTGTGATGAATTTTATCTAAGTAATATAAAAATCCTATTTCTAAGTTGCAGTGTTTGTTTTAAGTCGTTTCCATTGCCTACACATTTTTTCCTTAACATTTTCTTTCTCATGGGTTAAATGACAGTTTACCCAGCACAAGAGATTTCAATTCAACACACATCCTTTTGTGACAGTAATTGCAATTCTCACAATGTCGTAGCACTCTTGCTACGTCTTCCTTGCCTTCCTGTTTCCATTTGTCCACATTTCCTGATCTTTCTCCCTCCTGAATTTTGTTTCTAGGCAATAAAGGCCTATTCTTCCACTCTTCCTTTTCCACCTCTCTTCTGAACTCCCAAGTCAAGAGTTTTCTCTAGGAAGAACATATTCATTTATAACTTCTCTAGACATAACTACGTTTACTCAATTTAATTCTGATCAAATTTAAGAAATACACATTTTATGAATTTGTCTTTTTCTTTCATCTTTCCTGGTGATTAAAGTTTTAGGTAGCTGGCAAAAAAACAAAACAACTCTGGGAGTGCTAGTTTAATATGGAAACTGTTGTAAAATTGCACGGAAAAGAAAATTGGTATTCTCTCATTGATCTATTTGATTGTTATTTCATCATTTACATTTAAACAAGGGAATTTCAAAAGTTTGTGAGAATTCCATGATCTAATTCCATTTTTTTCATGAAGCTCCACCTTGTATTTTGCCTTAGGATATTGTGAGTCAACATACTTCTATGAATCCTTTTAAAAATTAATCCTTAGTATATTTCATTTAGGAAACCAAAACTGATACGAAATTTACTTTGAAATTAGAATAAAATGCATATCAACTGTTTAACTGGAAGTCACTAAGGGCTATGATGAATTTTGAAAATTGAGTGATAGGTTTGAAATTTATAAAACTGTTAAATTACAATTTAAAGCTTATATAGCTTTTTAAAGGAAAATGCATATAAAGAAATTTTTACATAAGAGTAAGGCTTTAATTGCAAAGACTTCTAAAATCAACAATGGGATAAAATCGGATAAACATGTGTCATACAGTTTTGTATATATTTTTTCCTTGTTAGGGTAATAAAACATGCTAATAGTAAATAACTTTACGGTAATAATTGTGGCTATTTTAATGTACTTCCTTCCCACATTTTGTCTGATTTTTCTGCTGTGTGTGTATACATGCACTTTAAGATCATAATATACAAATGAAGAAATGGCATGAAGACAGCATCGGACCTCCCCTGCTCCCTACCAGCATTATTGCCACAGAGCAGAGATCAGACAGGTCTCCATCCTCCAACTTCCTTGACTCTGTTCTGGTACCAGCCATTCTGCCAGCGGTACTCTACTTCTCTGCTGGGTTCAATGCTTTGTTGCCATGTCCACACAGTATTCAGGCCATACTCATTATGATGGGATTTTTATAGGGAAGGTCACAAGGAACCACAAGCCAGGCCCCAAAGACATTACACATACAGTCTTTCTTTTGTCCCCAGCAGTGTGTCTTCTCAGCCAGCAACCACATCTCTCTGGTCATCTGCCTTTCAACCCTGAACCGCATGGTCCTGTGGCCTCAGGCTTGTTCATGGGCTGGGGAGTCCATCGGAGCATTATCAGCACTGCTCCTCTGCTCTGCCTCATGTACCAGCTTGACTCCGCTGCTCTATCTTGTGGTCACAGCATGGCATCCTCTTACTGTCACTGGCACTCAGCAGCTTCAGACAGGGATCTCACCCATGCTCTGCGGGTGGCTCTTCTTTCTCAATGATCAGAGGATTCCTCTCTCTGCCTCTGAGACAGCTCACTTTTAGATTCCCAGAGGAATGGAAAAGCTGACCCATCACCTCCATTAGTGTCTCCCTCGATTTTCATGGTCCCACGCAATAATTTGGTACGTGTTGCAGAGGCATGGATATAACAACCCTAAGTCATTTCACTGCACTACAACAGACAGTTTGCTTCCTGCTTACTTTTGGAGCTTATTAGTCAGTTTAAGTCTTAGTCACTACCATCTGGATGTTGTCAGCATCCACCCGCCGACCTTGAACTTCAGGGAGAGTGAAGACAATGCCTTCCAGTCGTCACTCAAGCTCTTTGGGAATGAATAGAGATAATTTTATGTCCCTTTTGGTGGCTTGAGTCCGCTTTTCTTGATAGTGTCAACAACCTGGGAGTCCTTGCTAGCAGCAGTGTGTGTGTGTGTGTGTGTGTATGCACACATATAATATACGTATATATAAATATAACCCCAGGGTATTTTGGTTCTAGTGTTCTCCCAGCTCCTCCTCCTTACTACTTTCACATCCCGTTGCCCACTCCCCATAGTTCCAGCTGTATTGCAATCTGGCGAGTCGCGGACTGCTTAATGGGTATAGAATGAAAAACTGTGAAAAATGGGAAACAGCCTTGCTGCCTGAGGATGCCATTACCATGAAATAGGAGAGTGATTGACAAGTTTGCTGGGCAGCAGCATAAGGCCTGGATTTTTGATCCAGGGATATACAGTGGGGGTCCCTAGAAATATTCTCCCTTTCTTCTGTTGGGTCAGGCAAACATTTTTTTCTTGAGTTAGACACTCAAGGCAGTCACTATCTTCAATGTAGCCAAAC